>NC_090440.1:1254764212-1255067243 GCF_031143425.1 Pleurodeles waltl | reverse complement strand
GTAAGCAGGGGTTAGCTGAGAGTGATTCTCTTTTACCCTGAGTAGAGTGAGGGTCCTTGCTTGGACAGGGGGTAACCTGACTGCCAACCAAAGACCCAATTTCTAACACATTTCATCTGCAATGACATATGTCTAATTGGATGGGATGTCCAGGCCATGTGGTGCAACCATGTTACCACCACATCAGAATCTACTGTGTGTGTGGAAGTATCATGTCCCTCCAGTGAAAGCACACTAAAACATGTTGGACACTACACAACGCATGGTACATACATACTGACCAACAGTTTGAAACAAAATCATAGATCCAAGGTCAATGAGCCAAACACAAGTTGTCAAGTAAAACAACCCACTGCAGGAAAAACCTCAAAGAAGCCCAGGATCTCACACATTACCACAAACACATATGAGTCACAGATGCTTCATGACATTCCTTTTGCAAGCACTAACAAAATACTCACACCTATTATCTTTTGCAGCGGATCAGGGTTACAGGATCCAGCCATGGATCATGACCCCATTCCCCAACCCAAGCACAGCAGCAGAGCGTGCCTATAATGAGGCACAACAGAGGACACCCACCAATGTGGAAAGGACCTTTGGCATCCTGAAGTCCAGATTCAGGTGCCTGGACATCACAGGGGGCATCCTCCTATATGCCCCACACATTGTGTGAAAAATCAAACTTATCTGTGCTATCCTGCACAACATTTGTGTGAGGAGGAACATTCTCTGTATGAGCCAAAGCAAGAACTGCCTGAGGAGGAGGTGGAGAAGGATGGTGCAAGAAAAAAATGAGGGGGAACAGCAAAACACAGCTGCAGGAATGCACCATAGACAGCTAATTGTACAAAATGTTTTCAACCAATAGCCACTCTACACACCTTGTTAAGAGATGTAAATAAACACCTTACTTGATCACACAATCCAGATCTGGTTTCTTCTTTCTCCATCACATGTTCCTTAGGAATTCGAGTATAACCTCTGGGGGCATGTTACAAAGACAAATCTGAATCCTTCTGATGCAACATCACATGTGATGTGTATGATTGTATAGCAAACATCACACACATATAAAAAATACTCATCTTTTAAATTTCACATATGAAGGTCAAAATCAATGGACCATAGCATATGACTCACATCCACGTTGCCAACATGGTCTACTGTAGCACATGACACACAACTATGACATCTCCAATCATAAGGCAAATGAGTGCCCCATACATGAGGCAGTGGATATGAAATATCAGTGGAAACAGCAATGTATGAACAGAACCCTGACATTAGTAAGTATGACATTTGCAATCTCTGCAAGGAGCTTATGTGACAAGGGGGCATAATTTGTGAAAATGGATAGCATGAGTGTCCAAGGTATGACAAGCAATGTTCACAACACATGCTCTGCGCAGTCCATCCCTGGAAATAATTCCTGCCACGGCCATGTGTTATGTCTCTGCCCTCCCATCTCTAGGGGGAGCTGTAAACAGACTATCTGTACCCTGGGAATCATCATTAACATTCACCTAGAGACCCTTTCTGACTCCTGTCTTCTTCTCTTTTCCATATGGCATGCTATAGAAGAACTACATTAGTTGCATGGACTTCAAGTCCCATAATGCACTGCCTGGTAGTCGGTAAGATCTTCTGCCCATTGCTTCCTATGGGAAAAGTCTGGTTGTCCCTTTATACTGGATTCTGTCCTCCAGGACTTGTGAGAGACTGAAGCTGCACACACCTGTGACCTCTCTTGTACAGCCCAGCCATGTGACTCTGCCCTGGCCTTGCTGCTGTCTAGAACTGCTTATAAGCTGCCATTCCCTGAAGCTCCTCATTGTGTATTGTAGTACGGTTCCTTTGTGTTCCAGACCCCTTGTTGGTTTGTGTTACAGTCCTGATTCAGCCTGAACCTGCTCTCTGTTTACCCAGTCCTGTTCCTGCTTGTTCCAGTCAGAGTCTGCTTCCTGTTTCTCAGCCTTATTCATGTTTGTTTTTGCAAGAGTCTGCTTTCTGTTTCCCAGACCTGTTCCAGCCTTTGCATCAGCCTGAGCCTGTTTCCTGTGCCTGGCTTTGCCTCCTAGTTGGTTCCTTTGCTTTCTGTTTCCTCTTGGGTTATCATGTCTGGTAAGTGTCCTCTCAGTCCTCACCTGTGTAGAAGTGTTTTCCTTTGTACTTGGGTTGGCACCTGGTTTCTGTGAGGCAAATACAGCCTCCATCCTGTGACTACTGTTGCATATAGGGGCATATTTATACTCTGCGCCGGATTTGCATCGTTTTTTTTACGCAAATTCGACGCAAAACGAACTCCATATTTATACTTTGGCGTTAGACGCATCTAGCGCCAAAGTTCATGGAGTTTGCGTCATTTTTTAACGAGGACACCTTCCTTGCGTTAATGATATGCAAGGTAGGCGTTCCCGTCTAAAAAATGACTCCAAGGCATGTGCGCTGTTTTTATACTCTCGGGCAAAAATGACGCCCGGGAGTGGGTGGGTAAAAAAAAATGACGTTCACCCGCTTTTGCGCCGTTTTTTAGCGCCTGGTCAGGGCAGGCGTTAAGGGACCTGTGGGCTCGGAAGGAGCCCAGAGGTGCCCTCCCATGCCCCCAGGGTCACCCCCTGCCACCCTTGCCCACCCCAGGAGGACACCCAAGGATGGAGGGACCCACCCCTGGGACATTAAGGTAAGTGCTGCTAAGTTTTTTTTGTTTTTTTTGTGGCATAGGGGGGCCTGATTTGTGCCCCCCTATATGCCACTATGCCCAATGACCATGCCCAGGGGACATAAGTCCCCTGGGCATGGCCATTGGGCAAGGGGTCATGACTCCTGTCTTTGCTAAGACAGGAGTCATTTCAATGGGGGTTGGGAGTAAAAAAAATAAATGGCGCAAATCGGGTTGAGGTGAAAAATTAGCCTCAGCCTGACTTGCCCCATTTTTTGACGTCCAAGCTCCATTTTCCCCTACGCCGCCGCTGCCTGGTGTACGTCATTTTTTTTAACGCACACCAGGCAGCTCCGCCGGCTAACGCCGGCTAACGTCATTGTATAAATACGGCGCCCGCATGGCGCTTCAGAATGGCATTAGCCGGCGTTAACTTTTTCGACGCACAACTGCGTTGGCGCAGTTGTGCGTCGAAAAGTATAAATATGGCCCATAGTCTTTAGTTCCTAACAGTGATAGGGGGTCATTCTGACCCCGGCGGTCTAAGACCGCCGGGGCCAGGGTCGGCGGGAGCACCGCCGACAGGCCGGCGGTGCCCCGCAGGGCATTCTGACCGCGGCGGTTCGGCCGCGGTCAGAAGAGGCAAACCGGCGGTCTCCCGCTGCCCTTAGAATCCCCCATGGGGGATTCTGACACACCCTACCGCCATCCTGTTCCTGGCGGTTCGCCCGCCAGGAACAGGATGGCGGTAGGGGGTGCCGCGGGGCCCCTGGGGGCCCCTGCCGTGCCCATGCCAATGGCATGGGCACGGCAGGGGCCCCCGTAAGAGGGCCCCGCAAAGTATTTCAGTGTCTGCTAAGCAGACACTGAAATACGCGACGGGTGCAACTGCACCCGTCGCACCCCTGCAACTCCGCCGGCTCAATTCTGAGCCGGCGTCCTCGTTGCAGGGGCATTTCCTCTGGGCCTGCGGGCGCTCTTTTGGAGAGCGCCCGCCGGCCCAGAGGAAATGTTTAAATGGCCGCCGCGGTCTTTTGACCGCGGTGCGGTCATTCAACGGCGGTACCTTGGCGGACGGCCTCCGCCGTCCGCCAGGGTCATAATCAGGCCCATAGTGTCCTATGGCTGTATTCAAGGAATTGTCACTGTGTCTCCAGCCGGACCCACAAGGGCTAGTCTCTTGTATGTAAGTACAATCCTTGTTTGTGCCCTAAGGCACAGAATCACTTCTGCTGTCTCCTTTAGAATACACATCTGAAAATATGTGAACACATGCAGCCAGGGCAACAGGTCCACCACAGCAACATAAGTAACATAGGTAATTGTTATGAGTCAAACTGACGTGTACCAAACATTTTATGGGTGAAATTAAGGCACAGTGTCTCAAACACAGTACATACCAAACATGTACACATGTCCCACATTTGTGTAGTTCACACACAAGTCACCATGAAGTCGTAACCAACAATTAATGACATATGACAGGTAACATATGCGACATAGCACTCATCATTCATCCTCAATCACCCCTGAGTTTTGTTTGTCGTGTGAAATGTAATGTCCCCAAAGTCAAACAACTACACACATCAGATGAGTCAACATATATTGCAAACACATATTGTGACTGTTGTAGATCACTGATTGTCATCACGTGTAGATACCCATTTGGAACCCATTCAAACATTAGCATTATGTCCAGTGTATTGTATGCCGTTCCTTCAAAAATACACATATTGTTGTTACAGATCATTCACACCCAAAACACCCAGTTGCATGCTCTACCACATGTGGCCAATCACTATACCACGCACTGCAGGCCATGCCATCCATCTTCATGTTGATAAAAAGGGCATGCATGTTAAGTATTTGAAAATCATGCAATCACAGTTTGAGTCAAACATTTTGGTGCAAATGCATCACAAAATCACTCAAACGCTACCTAACCATACCTGGGCCCTTAGTGTGAATTCCACCTCGCAGCACATGCATGCGGATAGCCATTGAAATTGAAGTCTACAGTCATGGTACTTTCACTTTCATTTTACAGTCTGTGCTTTTTCTTGACTGTGTGGCTGTGTCTCGGTGTTGCTGGTGTCTCAATTGCGTTTCTTGTATCTTGTGGTGTCTCTCTTGTGTCTTGTGAATTCTGTTTGTTTATTGTACCTGTATATGTGCTTTTGTGTGGTTTAGTGTCTTTCAGATTGTATTTGTACTGTCGGGTGTCTGTCTGGGGGTTATATTAGTTGGGTTAGTTGGGGTTCATAGGTTTAGGCTGTAAGTTTCCTTTTCTTACATTTATTTTCCTTCTATTTTACACTTTTTCAGTTTTGATTTGTTGTGCAAGGACATGTTGGGAAGGGGGAGGCTGACCCGCATGGGGGAGGTGGAGCTTGGGGGCTTTGTGTGGCTGGTGTGCCACTTCCTTTCCTTGATGTTGGAGATGGGAGGGTGTGTGATACAGGAGTATCACACAGAGGCAAGGTGGCTGTGATGGGGCAAGGTGCTCTACCACCTCAAAACCATACGAACAGGAATGAGCTCCAGCTGAAGCATCTGGGGCCAGAGAGCAGGATCTGCTAGACCACCCGGGTGTGGTGATCGGTGACCCTGTTGGTGAGTATCACATTGACAAATGTATACAGTAGAATGCTCCTGAGTGACAGTAGCAGATGTCTTGATGTGCTGCATGCAATGTTTGTAGCCATGTTGAGTGCAAGCAGAACAAAGTGTTAGTGTCACAGTACTGAGATGGAGTCCACATTTCTATACATGTTAACAAGGCAGTCCTGAGGTTTGTTGAGTCATGTACGACTATCACATAGGGCCACATGTACCAAGCTATTTTTAATTGTCACAAACGGCCTAGTTTTCAGATTTGTTTGTTTACGTCAAGAAAAAATGTTTATTCCAATGCACATACCCAATTTTGCCATTCTGTAATCACATTGCCGAATCACAAAACAGGGTTTGCTAGTGGCATTTAGGAAGGTCCGCTGATTGTTTGGTGACCGCGAATGCTGTCACAAAACAATTGCAGTTACCACTAGTTTCAAGTTGGTGCTAACCCATTTGCAAAAGGGGAGGGGTCCCAATGGGATCCCTTCCCCTTTGTGAATGCATGCCAAAAATCGCTTCTGAGCAGGCAGTGGTCCCACGGACCACTGTCTGCTTTAAAAAAATAATTAAAGTTATAATACTTGTTTTTGACATGCTTTCTGTTTACCCTTAATAAAAGAAGGCTGCATTTTAAAAATTAAAATAAATCTTTATTTGAAAGCAGTCACAGACAAGGTGACCTGCTGAGCCAAGCAGGCCAGCATCCATGTGAATGCCACCATTCCTAAGGGGCTTGCAAAATGAGACCTACCTCATTAAAATTCATGAAGTAGGTCATTTACTATCCCATTTCTGATTTGCAAACAGTGTCATTTACAGTGTTGTTCATCAGACTATCCTGCTCACAAATTGCCTGTTGCTAAGTCTTGCATTGTGCCTTCATACATGTGGCACTTAGTCACACATTTCAGGTGCAATGGCAACACCTGTGCCCATGCATCTGTCAATGATGATCGGGTAAGACACTGTCAGCATATCATATTTCACTGTATCTGGACAGCAAAGTGGGCAACCCATGTTTAGCGCTACATTGTCATCATTACACACACATGATCCCTGCCATTATGTTGGCAAAGGGGGCATACATAGTATAGGGGACACTGCCAATGGGGCATTTGTTACCTACATCCAACTGTGCCAAATCTGTCATGGACCACTGAATGCACGATAATTGCATACTGAAAATTGAGCCACATGTCCATCATACAGTAACTCAGTGTCCCTTGATGCACAAGCCACAATACCTGAGTCACTTGTATTACAGTGCACCAGGGAAGTGCCATTGAAATTGTCACCAAAATACAAATCATGACATGGAGTACCATCTGAAATGGATTAGCCACAAATGGTTGTAGTCAGGTTTAGCACCACATGATTGTTAGGCCCAGTGCATGTGTTCAGATGTGGGGCTATCACTCACTGGAGTGTCAGTGTCAATGTGAGTTTGCAGTGGTATGTCTGTTGGACTGTCTACATGCAGGGTCACCAGTTCACTCATGTAAAATGTTACACACTGTGATATGTTGTCCACACGTTTGTGCAGTGATCTGACATTGAGAATATATTTCCTTTCCATGTCTTACAGGTGGAACTGCCCCCTATACCATTGGGGAAGTGGCTCGATTTCAGGACACAGGCGTATCCAGTAAGTGTGATAATGTCTGTCCTGTGTAGTGATTGCATCTGTTTTGTGAGTGACTCTTGTGTGTTGCACTCATTGCAAGATATGATGAGCTGGCATGTGATCTGATATATTACTTGACTGGATGTTTACATAGTGTTCCATGCAAGGGTTAGACATTCACAGGCAGAGAGTCATATCTTGGGAGTCTGGTGCTGCGCCATAGGCAGCAGCATGTGAACAAGGTGATTAGTAGCCACATGTAGGCTCACATGTGACTTGGAAGTGTGTCAGTGTCAGTATATTGGAATTGGGTCATACCCTCATTCTCACAACACAGTGATGCATCAGTTTTCCACACAAAATTCTGCATCCCTGTATTGTAATGTACATATAGGACTGTATGGGTAACTGTCCCCCAGCTTCTAGCCCCATACGTTGTACTCCATTTACGTGACACTTATGTGGTATGCAATAGATGTGCATGCAGGTCAAGGCCAAACGTGTGCTGGCATCAATGTGGGTGTTTTGTGAATTGAGTTGGCAGATCAGGTGTTGATGGTTGTCCACAACTGGACACATGAATGTAGATGTGAATGACCTATGGATACCTTACTCCTAGGTGGCAGCCCTCCTATCATGTGTTCCACTCACTAAATCCATGTAGTACAAGTGGACATGGCTTCGTGGTTGTCCTCAAAAGTTGTGATGATGTATTGCATGCCCATCCGCCCTGAGGCACAAGAGTAGGGGAACAACATATATGTAGGTAGATGTGATGGTCACAGTGTAGATGACAGTCATCTCATTCTAGCATGCATGTGTCCCAAACAACACTGACCCCTTATGATTAGCAACTGCATACCATCCTGCCAATTACATCTTCAAGTCACTGGTCTTGTGTGCTTTGAAGTTGACTCAGATGATAAAGATTAGTTGGCCTCACCCATGTGAAGTAGTTGCTGCCTTTGCATTGTGACACATTACTACATCAATGCACAGATCACTTTATTTGGTTCAACTCTTGTTGTGCTTTGCTGTGGTGTAAAAGACATGATGGGTAGGCAGCGTTGCCATTACATTCATCAGGGACATTGTATTATCTGGACTGTGATTTGGACTACATGTGCAAATTGAGGCAGAGTGTTAGATTATCATCTGTACATGCATCACACAATGATGACACTGATGGCTGTCTGTCTTATTTTTACAGCTGCCAACATGGATGAAGCGGAAATCAGGGCTTTCTAGAAGCAGGCAGTGAGATACCGACACATACTTGATGTGGAGTCTGGGTAGAGAAAGATGGCAAGATGCTATCAAAGAGAGTGAGCCATAGGGGAATGGCGGGCTTTCAGTTAAGGGGGACCAGCATTGGCCACAAAGGTTGTAGCCACCACCAAAACTGCACACAGTACCACTGCGGCCACCATAACATCTGCCCCACCTGCTGCACCATCAACCTCTGCATCACAGACCACTCCATCTGCTGCAATGGACATGGCCGCAATTTCTGAGCTTCAGAGGGACATGAAGAAGGTGTTAAAAAAGCTTGACACCATTCAGAAGGATGTGGACAAAAGTACACAGAGACTGGAGCCAATTAAAAAGACACTGAGGGGGGCAAACCTGTGAACTCTTTCCTCCCCTCATGTCTCTTTCAGTCCCCTCTCTCCTCATTCCTCATCCTGTTTTGTAGTGGGTTTAAGGGGTTTAGTGATAGGTTAGAGTAGGGCAGTTGTTTAGATAGGATAAGTAGGTTTGGGGGTGTTTTTTTATATTATTACATGTTAGCTTGTGGGGGGGGTGGGTGGGGGTTAATGTTGGGGCTTTTGTGTATTTAACAAAATAATAATAATAATAATTTAAAATAAAAATATATATATTTGTTTTTATTAGGTAGTATATGTTTAGGTTAGTATATGTTGTCATGCATGTGTCTTTTAATATAAGGGGGGATGGGGGTAAATATTTCAAGTGTGTTTATAAATGTGATAAGTAAGCTTAGCATATGGTAGTTAAGGCCTGTTATGGATAATGTATAATTAGGATAGATTAGGTTAGCATAGGTGTATTACATAGTTGTAAGTTCTGTTCCGTACAGTTATGAAAGATTGAGGTACTCCCTTTCTGCATGTGTCATATGCTTGGGGCTCAGGGTATTTGCATGAGTGTACAGTGCCAATTTTCTTTTGGTCTGTGAATTCTGTCCTGCATCCACATCCCTCTCTTAACATGTAAATTCCCACTTCCAACTGAGCTGTCACATTGGCAGCTACAACAAATCTAAATCTCAATGCATCTGTCATCGATTGTACCCACCAATCAACGTGACTATAGTTCCCATGTATTGGACCGGTAGGTGTGATTTTTAAGTTGTAATTATTTTGATCCTGTGTCGTGATGTTGGGCACTGTGGTCGTCTGCCTGCAGCCTGAAGTTCATGTAGACACCGCTAAACTGAGTAGTGCAAATTTCAGATGAGGTCAAATATACGAATTTCACGCCAATGTGTTTTACTTGTACTACCTGCTGACATTATTGACCGAACACTCTTACACAGCCATTCTTGCTCTATGTTTTGGTTGAGGCATGTATGTTTTAAAGCAAATGTCACATACACAATGAGTTGCTTGTAGGGGATGTGATCAGCATTGACCTTCATCTTGTAGATACTTTGTGCGTAGATATCTGCCCACATTATTTCTGCACTCTGGTATTGACACTCTGTGACCATAGACAGGTTACACGCATCACAAATCTCCAGGAAAGTAGATGTGTCACATTACACAGAGACAAAGTGGGTGTGTAGGTGCTGTTTATTTTAAGGTGCTGTAGTGCAATATTTACATAGTCTAGGTGTGTGACCCCATTAGTGTAAAGCATTCTATTGTGAGGCAACACAAGTGCAAGGTTGAGGGACATGTCATTGGACATGCTGAGATGAAGTGTCGTTCAATGCAAAGGAACATGAATTGCTAATTGAGTAATGAGAGACAATTGCAGTCCATAGTGGAAAGGTTAACAGTGTGTTGGTGAAGAGTGCATGTCACTAACTGTAGCAACACTGGCATGTTGTCAAGCACAGGACAAAGGAAAATCAGTCCCATGTGGTATGGGCTGGTGATACCGGGTACTCCTACGGGTGAAGAGGATCTGTTCCACATCTTCATCCTCTGATGTGTGTGTCGTCTCCTCTGCCCTTGATGGTGGTGCTTGTGGGTTTGAGGGAGCAACACACACTTCAGTGGTTGGAGAAGTGGACAACAAATTCCCGCCAGCTGCTATCTGTGGAACTACATATGGCATCACTGCAGCAAGGAGGAGCTGCTGATTATTGAGCATGGCAGCAACATCCCTGTGGTAGGCAGCCATGTCTCCGCTGAGGGAGGCCAGTTCCCGAAGCATGGCGTCCAGCTTGTTGTCATGCATGCAGCAGCAAGATTGGGGGGGCAGGTGTTGTGGCAATTCCCTCACAGCAGTGGTTAGGTCCCTCACACACTGTTGGACTCCATGCAGTAGGGATTGTATGACTTGTTTGGCTGCTGTCTGTTCTGCGGACATCATCATGCACATGTGCATCCCCTCAAAGCTGGCTGCCATAGTTTGCATCCCCACCCGCACCTCCTTGGCCATCTCCCGCTGTACTCCCACTACTGTCCTCTCATGGTGTTCCCTGTGTCATCAGAGTCCTCAGCTGTGTTTAAGCTGGCAGGTCGTATTATTGGGGTGGTGGATGGGTCATCTGGGATGGCTGCTACATGAATGCTCCTCCTTGCGACTGGAGGTGGTGTCTGGAGGGTTCCCAGGACATCTTGGAGGGTTTCCTGGCTGATGGTTGTCATCTGGTCATCCAGGTCATCAGAGTAGCCCAGGACAGGCAGATCCACAGGAGAGACATCATCCTCTGCAATTAGATATTGAACAATTAGTGTGTCTGTGTTGTGCCAGTTATAATGTGACGTCACTGACTTCCTTTTGGTGGTACATTGTCATCTTGGTTCCCATGAATTGTTCCTGTCATTAATGTTTGCAGTCTCTCAGCCCCATGCCCCACCTCCATGTCACATGTGGTGTGGTCAGTTTGGGCAATTATCTGCGTCACATCTTCTAGGTGTGGGTTCTTTCCAAATTGTGGCTTGCTACCTTCTCGTCCTTATAAACCCTCCCTCTGCTTCCATTTGCATCGTGATCCCTTGCAATGATTGTTTGTGTGCTAATGCCACAGCACCACACCTAACAATATGGCCCAGTCCCAGTCTATCATTTTTCACATACACCTATGCGGTGCTGAGACTTAGCATCACACCATCATGGCATTTCCATGAGACAGTATAGGTGTTACCATTGGTAGTTTCTCATGTTGATGTTTGTGTATGTGTGCTACATTGCATTGAACTGATGGACCTGGCAGAGTTCCATTTCTTCTTGTGACTGTGCGGGTGTGTTTGCCTTCCTACACACATATGTCTTCCCCCTCAATGTAGTTGTCTGAGCACTATGATAGCTGAGATGCTGCATGGTGGCATTGCAGCTATTGTGGCACAGGCACAGGGATAAGCCCAAGGATGGGCAGCATCGGTATGAGATTACTGCTGTGTACATCATTATGGGGGTCATTCTGACCCTGGCGGTCCGAGACCGCCAGGGCTATAATGACTGAAAGCACCGCCAACAGGCTGGCGGTGCTTTCTCCCCTATTCTGACCGCGGCGGTAAAGCCGCGGTCGCACCGCCAGGGCTGGCGGTTTTCCGCCGTTTCTGCCCCGGCGGTGATAATCCGCCAGGGCAGCGCTGCCCTGGGGATTATGACCCCCTTACCGCCAGCCTGTTTCTGGCGGTTTTCACCGCCAGGAAGAGCCTGGTGGTAAGGGGTGTCCTGGGGCCCCGTAACAGGGCCCCGGCCAGCTTGTCACTGTCTGCATAGCAGACAGTGAAAAGCGCGACGGGTGCAACTGCACCCGTCGCACGGCCGCAACACCGCCGGCTCCATTCGGAGCCGGCTCCTGTGTTGCGGCCTCATTCCCGCTGGGCCGGCGGGAATGTCAGAATGGGGGCCGCGTGAGTGCGGCCGCATTGGGGGCCGCGTGAGTGCGGCCGCATTGGCGGCCGCATGGCGGATTCCGCCTGGCGGGCGGCGGTAGCCGCCCGCTAAGGTCAGAATGACCCCCTATGTATGTGACAGTGCCTGTTGGTTATTGAGGTCCTTATTATGAAATTGGCGGTAAATCCCACTTACTGCCATGCTGACTGCCGGCAGCATACCGCCGCCACAGTAGATTTCCGCTAACTATATTATGAAACACACACCAATCCGTCACTATTCAGCCACACAATACGCGGCCCCCAAAAGTGCCAAGCCCTGAATGCCATACCAATGCATGGACACCACTCACAGCCCTGCATGGACACCTATCACTGCAGCATGCACACTAGAGACAATCAGCTAGCCCACCAAATAACAACTCACACAAGGCAAAGCTGCCAGAGCAATAACAACCATAGAGGGCAACCCATCCATGCACAATATGTCACACACAGAAACAATAACACTTCATTTACATCCCCACAGGTACCCCAGCCACTGCCACTGCCACCGGAGAAGAGGTGCCAGCAACATCCAGCCCCTCCACAGAAGAGGCCCACAGTGATGACAGCAGCTCTGGTCGCCTGGATCTGGATGACCAACCTGGCTTATCACGGACCTCCGGACAGTCAGTTGCCCAGGCACAGTCCCACACCACAACAGAGCCTCCCCCCTCAGGAAACACCACCACTGCACCATCCCAGCAGGCCCATACCTCTGTCCACAGGACACGTCAATCAGCAGTGTGTCCACCACTACAGGGACACCACAAAGCCAGGACAATCAGGGACCTGGGGTCAGTGGCAGTGGGCACACAGTTCAGGGGACAGAGGCACAGGACAACAGGGAAGCTGGGAGGACTGCTGTGCCCCAGGGGGAGGACAGGCTCAGGGAACCGACTCTCTAAGAGGCACTCACTGCGATCCTGGGAGCATACCAACATTCCCAAGATACGCTGGGCCAGGAGAACATGCGGCTTCAGGAGGGACAGTACCTGGGGATCAGGGAGGACTTGAAGTCCATTAACACCACCCTGGTCTCCATTGCAGGTGTGCTGGCAGACATAGCCAACAGTATGAGGGAGGCAGTGGCACACCAGCGGGCCCCTGACACTGACTACTGAACAGCCCTCCACCTCCACTGCCACCAGTGGACAGGAGACCCACCACAGGACCAACAGGCCACCAGTACCCCTCCCCCTGCAGAAGGAGAGCCACCCCGCAAATATTCCCTGTGATCCAGGCAGAAGCCAGAGACTATTGCCAAGACTCCGCCAGGAAATAAGACTCTCCTGATTGTCACCCTTGTGTCCCACTCTCACCCTGTTCACCTTCACCTGCCATTGCTTCCCTTCCTATGCCCCCCATGACAATGCACCTGTGCTACAAATAGACTAGACTCTAACCTGGACTTTCCTCCATCATCACCCCAGCCCATTACACTTCCCCCTTTTCGTCAGAGCACTGCAATAAACACACTTTGAAAAAATACAAGTATGAAGTATGTCAAATGATTTCAAATTGTATTCGTTTAACAAGGTTCAAAAATTGCAATTCAACTGTACACTAATGTTTACATAGGAAAGACCTGTAGTTGGCTGCAGTGAACACACCAGGAGCAATAGTGGGGCACCAACATCTGCAAAAAGAGTTGCCAATGGGTACAGTGTGTGGTCATAGAAGTAGGAATTCATAGCCTGTCAATGACAATGTCACACATCAAACTGTCAATGAAATGTGAAATAACACTGTCTTACCTGTGTGTCATTGGAAGTATTGACGAATGACTGCACTTCGGTTGTCCTCATCTTCTGCCTCCTCATTTTCACTGACCACAGGGTCGACTGCTGCCACACGGCCACCTCCAGTATCCTCCTCCTGCAGAAAAGGCACATGGCGTCTCAAGGAAAGGTTGTGCAACATACAGCATGCCACGATGATCTGGCAGACCTTTTTGGGTGAATAGCACAGGGATCCACCTGTTAGATGGAGGGACCGAAACCTGGCCTTCAGGAGGCCGAATGTACGTTCAATAATCCTTATTGTTCACCCATGTGCCTCATTGTAAAGTTCCTCTGCCCTTGTCCGGGGATTCCTCACTGGGGTCAGTAGCCATGATAGGTTGGAGTAACCAGAGTCACCTGCAAATATCGAGGGACAACTGTTAGCCACACACTATCCCTTAAGGCCCACACCATACACATACACCAACATCCACTGGGTGGGAACAAGGGCTCACCTATTAGCCACACCCTGTGCCTCTAGAGTTGGCCCATCACATTTGGGATGCTGCTATTCCTCAGGATAAAAGCATCATGCACTGAACCTGGATACTGAGCAACGACATGAGAGATGTACTGGTCCGCCAAACACACCATCTGTACATTCATCGAGTGATAACTTTCACGATTTCTGAAGACCTGTTCATTTTGCCGGGGGAGGAACAGATGAAATATGTGTCCCATCAATCGCATCAATGATGTTGGGGATATGTCCCGTTGCATAGAAGTCAGTCTTCACTGTGGCCAAATCCTCCTCTTGGGGGAAACCAATGTAGCTGAACATGTGTTGAATCAGGGCAGCCAACACTCTGGTCAGCACTATTGAGAACATTGGCTGTGACATTCCTGCTACCAAGCCCACTGTCACTTGGAAAGAACCTGTTGCAAAAAAACTTTCACAAGAGGGGGGATCCCAGTAGGGTGACGGATAGCAGATATCAGGTCAGGCTCTAATTGGGCACACAGCTCTGTGATTGTGGCCCTGTCATATCTATAGGTGAGGATAATGTGCCTATCCACCGTTGTTGTCAAGTCCACAAGGGGTCTGTACATGGGGGGATGTCTACATCTCCTATTCATCCACAGCTGTTGCAATCTATGGGGTAAATTAGTGAGCAGCTGGTCATTATCTTCACATTGTAACCACTACAGTTCAATGCATTTTGTGATTGTTACACTATTTTGGTGGCATATGTCCAGAATGTGAAATTGTGAACTGTGACGCAGTTAGGATCCATGCCCCCCCCCCCCCGAAATGGTGTTCGCTTGTCCAGTATGGAGTGACAGGTGGAAATGAGGTAATTCCGCTGATGTTGTGCGCCGTTGTGGGAGGCGGTCGGAAACCACCTACGCGGTGGTGACGGTATGCACGGCTGTGGACGTGACCGTCATTTTCTATCTGTTTACTCACTTGCTACCTGACCTTCAACAGGAGAGGGCCTACACTGCATGTGCTGCTGTGACCTGTGTCTGGAACCTACCATGGCGCATGTGCCTGGAGAAAGGGCCCCTGCCTTCACCTCGGTGGAGTTGGAGCGATTAGTGGAGGGGGTCCTTCCCCAGTACTGACTGCTGTATGGGCCTCCAGACAAACAGGTGAGTACACTTTGAGTAAGATGCATGGGGCATGAATGCATCGAGTGCTGTGTGTTAAGGCCTCATTTGGAGGGGGGTTGGTGGATGGGCCCTGGGCAGCGTGCAGCATGTATGCTGAGCCATGTCTGTGCTAATGGGTATTGGAAGGGGCATGGTGGGCCATGAGTGTAACAGGCAGGAAGGTATGACTATATACCTTTTCCTGTGTATATTTTCTCTGCAGGTCAGCTCCCATCAAAGGAAGGGTATATGGTGTGCCATCGCCAAGGACGTGTGGACCCTGGGGGTCTAGGCAGGCGGAGCACCCACTGTTGGAAACGGTGGGAGGTCTTGAGACGCTGGGTATGGAAGACGGCAGAGGCCCAGCTGGGGATCGCCTCCCAATGAGGAAGGGGTGCCCGTCGAACCCTGAGCCCCCCTGATGGCCCACATACTGGCAGTGACCTATCCAGAGCTGGGCGGGTGCTTGTGGGCATCACAGCAGCAACAAGGGGGTGAGTACAGTGCCCTTCATTTCTACTTACGCCTGGTGGGGTGGTATCTTGGTGGGGGATGTGGGCATGTAGGTGCCCCTAGGCAAGGCCTGACATTGCAGAGTAGGTCCCATGTTGGGCAGGGTTCTGATGTGAAATTCCTCCAACCTAGCTAGTAGGCATCCACTACTGGGAAGGGCTGTGTGGGTCTCAGGTATACTGCAGTTGGCGGTTTGTGACCCTACCCATGGCCTGGTGAATAGCATTGTAACTGATAGTGAAATGCCTAGTGTGTAGGGTTCTTCCCAGTGTGTGAGTGTGTTGTGTACGCCAACGGTGGTGTTGGTGCCGCCACTGACCTAGTGTATCCTTTGTCTCTTCCTCCCCCCTTTTTGTTTTGTCATCCTGTACTTATGTGTATGAACATCATCTGGCAGAGGAGCAGAGGAACCGGCGACAGAGGGAGCTGCATCCCACAGGACCCAGGAGGCCGAGTCCCCCAACGGTGAGGGCACCTGGGGGCTGGAGGGTGAGGGGAGCATCACGGTGGAGACTGGAGGGGACAGGTCGGACATGGATACCTCCTCCGATGGAAGCTCCCTGGTGGTGGTGGACACCTCTCTGCCCACCCCAGCTACAGGTACAGATGCCAACCCCCCGTACCAGCACAGCGCTTCCAGCAGCCCCTTAGTGAGTTTCCCATGCCCGCTCACCCAGGAGGGTGGGCATCTCCTTCGCCCCAGGCACCTCAGGCCCTGCCCCCGTTAGCCCTGCTGCCCTGAGTGAGGAGGCTATTGACCTCCTGCGATCTATCTCTGTTGGGTAGTCAACCATTGTGAATGCCACCCAGGGGCTGGCAGCCCAAATGCAACAGTCCAATGCATTTCTGCAGGGCATTCACTCTGGCTTGGCGGCCCAACAGAGATCAATCTAGGCTCTGTCCTCCTCTCTGATGGTATCCATTGTCCCTGTTTCCACTCTCCCCCCTCCAACTTCCTCTACCCAATCCCATTCCCCTCCAACCCAACCTATCCCAAGAACACAGGCAGATGAGCATGAACACAGGACAACACACAAGAGTGGACATGACAAACACAAGCACCACGCTTAAGTTACGCTTTAGCCACCTAATGTCACGATCAGTATTAAAAACCTCTCGGAAATCAGATCCACTTCATTTTCCATTCCAGGGTTTATTCATCAACTACTAATGCATTATGGTACTTGTAAACCTTCCCCGATTGCTGGAAAGCAGATTACTGGTAAGGGCAGGTAAGTAGCTACACTTAGCAATGGGCCACTAACCCCACTAGGTCCAGTTAGGTCTCAATGAATTAACCCCAGCTCAACCCATGGTAGCTTGGCAATGAGCCACAAGGCTTAACTTAGGAGACAAAGGGGGTCATAATGACCCGGCGGTAAGTGATAATGTGATGGTAGTACTGCCAACAGGCTGGGGGTACCTACCTCCACATTATGACATTGGCGGGGAGGCTGCAGCCAACCCACCAATTTACCATTCCTACCGCCATGGCGATATCAGCCACCAGGCCGGAGATAACAATCTCCAGCAGGGCGGCTGCTATAGTACCTCCGGAGGCATTTTGAGCCAGCTTACCGCTATAGCTTTCGTGGCATTAGCAACGCCACGAAAATCATGGCAGTAGGCCCTGCCAGTAACAGGGAATTCTTCCTGGTCACTGGTAGGAGGCTCACCCACTCCCCGCAAACACTCCCTAGATGCCCCCCACCCCTCTCCTCCATCCATGCTCTCCACCTTCAGATCCTCCATCCCCCATACACGCACACACTCACAGACACACACCATGCACACACCCACTCACTCACACTGGCATATACTGATTCCTTCAAGCATACATCCATTCATGCTTGCACACATCCGTACACACATTCACACTGACATGTAGACATGCATTCACATTTCCATTCTTACATGCATTCACACACATGCATACACCCACGCAAACAACACTACACACACAGACACATTCACGAACACACTCACGCATTCATGCACACAACCCTAAACACACACACACAACACCCCCAACCCCCTCCCCTGTCGGAAGCCCTACTTACCTGCATCCAGGTGGACTTCCATCAGGGAACGGGATGGGCGCTGCTACCGCCATCAGCGCCCGCCAGCAGAACGCCGCCAGGCCGCATCATGTGTTATGATACGGCTGGCGCCGGTCTACTGGCATGGCGGTGCTGGTGGTAGCAGCGCCACCTTACCACTGTCCGCCAGTAAGGCCACGGCCGGATTTCCGCCCTTCTTGTGGCGGAACTCTGGCTGTGGTCATAATATGGCGAACAGATGGTAGCCGCGGTTATGGTGTTTTGGCAGCCTTAACCGCGGCAGTAGGTGGTTTATACCGCCAATGTCATAATTTGGGCCAAAGTGTGTAAAGCTTTCAAATATAAAAAAACAGTAATAAAATGAAACACAGGAAACAATTTAAAAATACAAAACTAAATTATTAAAATAGGAAATAATTGTATCTTTACTTTGACACAAAAACAAATAAAATTGGATAAGGGGAACCCAGAGATATGAATTTTTAACCTCTCGGGTGTCCGGGATGAGGTGATTATGTCCACTGTCGTGGCGCTCAGGCGCCAAGGATATAACCACCTCAACTTGGAATGGGCCCACAGGGGAAGTACTAGTGCTCCCCCCAAGGGCCTCGCACCCCCCCCTAGCATGGCCAGGGATGGAAGGGGAATCGCTCCCCCTTTCACCCCCGCCCCAACCCTCCAGTGACGTTTGATAACATCAGCGCACGATAGCGCGCTGACCTCATCAGAGGCAGCGCCCAACACGCTGGAAGCATAGGAAGAGAAATGCAAAAGCATTTATTTTCCAATCACAGGCTGAGGGCGGGAGAGGCATCAAAGGAAAGGAAAAGCCTTTCCTTTCCTTTGATGTCTCTCTGAGCATTTCTGCAGCCTGATCATGAAGTGATCAGGCTGCAGAAATGGCCACTAGACACCAGGGAGTTTTTTTCAAAATTATAAACAATAAAGGGGAGCTGTCCCTTTGGCAAGGTTGGCTCCTCCTGGGGGCCTTTTTTAAGGCCTTTTCTGCCCCCCGGGGGCAGATTGGCCTATTGTAATTAGGCCAATCTGCCCCCAGGGGGACAGAAACCTCTAGACACCAGGGATCATTTTTAAAAAACTGTTTTTTATTATACATGGGGATCGACCCCTTAGTCAAGGGCCACTCTCTGGGAGTGGCAAATTGTCATTAGACCATTTCTGCGCCCCTTGAGGGTACAGTGGGCCATTTTTATTAGGCCAATCTGCTCCCAAGGGGGGTAGAAGCCACTAGTCACCAAGGATTTTTTTAGGTAAATTTCACACAAAAGGAGCAACCCCTTAGGCAAGGGTCACTCCCCTGGGGGGGGAATTTCTGCACCCCCTTGGGGGAAGATTGGCCTATTTTAATTAGGTCGATCTGCTCCCAAGAGGGGCAGAAACCACTAGACTCCTGGGTTTAAAAAAAAAAAAAAATGTTTAAGATGGGGAGCGACCCCTTAGGCAAGGGTCGCTCCCCTGGGGGGCAATTTTATTTTAGGCCGTTTCTTCCCGCCCCTTGGGGCAGATCAGCTATTTTTCTTAGACCAATCTGCCCCCAAAAGGGGCAAAAACCACTAGATACCAGGGATTTTTTTTTGCAAAACTTTCACACAAGGGGAGCGACCGCTTAGGCAAGGGTCGCTGCCCTAGGGGGAAAATTTCTTTTAGGCCATTTCTGCCCCCCTTGGGGGAAGATCAGCCTATTTGTATTAGGCCCATCTGCCCATGGCGGGGGCAGAAACCACTTAGGCACCAGGGATTGGTGTGTGTGTGTGTTGTTTGTTTGGGGGCAGCCCCTTGGGCAAGTGTCACTCCCAATTGGGGCACATTACTTTTGCCCATTTCTGCCCCCCCCTTGGGGGCACATTGGCCTATTTTGTAGGGCCCACCTGAGACAGGGAAGATTTTGTTTCTAAAAAAGAAGGTGGGGGTATGGCCATTTGGGGGTACCCCAAATAAATGGGTACAAAGTTGTTCTGCCCACTGGTGGGCAGGGAGGGCAATAACCCCCGATCCACTCCTGGGGGGGCAGAAGGCCTACTAGATGCCAGGGAATTAAAAAAAAAAAAAATAGTGGCGTGGGGGCTACCAACCTGTATGGGCATGGTTATGCCCCTCACCCCAACTGAAGGAGGTAACAGTCTTTCAGCTCTCCCTTCGCACACTAAAACATCTTTGATTATTTTGGGTTTTGGTTTTACATTTGGGCCATGGGAGCTTGTCTAACTCTCAAAACCATCCCACTTGGAATGGTGAGTGCTGCACTTTTTGGACTTTGGGGTGCTGCCATCAAGAATAATCTTTGAGACCTAGACTCACCTGAAAACTAAACACCTGGGTGAGTCCAGGGTGGTATGCTTTACATCCACCCGCACCATTTTCATACCCACAATGCCCTGCAAACCTCAAACTTTGCTTGAAATCACACATTTTTCTAACATTTTTGTGAAGGAACCTTCTGGAATCTGCAAGAATCCACAAAATTCCTACCACCCAGCGTTATTGCATCTATACTAATAAAAATTCTGCTCCACTTGTCAGCCTAAAAACGTTTTTTTCCAAACTGCCCTTCTGGACCCGCTTTGGTTCCCCCTCATTATCAACGTGTTTTTGGCTCTTCCCTGTCACAGGCACTTGGCCCACCTACACAAGTAAGGTATCATTTAACAGGAGACAGAGGGGAACATTGGGTGGTAGGAGATTTGTGCCGGTGTGGTGATCCCACACAGAAATGTGGGAAAAATGTGTTTTTTTTTGCTAAATTTGAGGTGTGCTGAGCATTCTGGGTAAGAAAAGACTGGGGGATCCACTCAAGTCACACCTCCTTGGACTCTCTCGGTGTCTAGTTTTCAGAAATGTTTGGGTTTGGTAGGTTTCCCTAGATGGCTGCTAAGCCCAGAACCAAAAACGCAGGTGCCACCTCCGAAAAAACAGGTAGTTTTGTATTTGATAATTTTGATGTGTCCACATAGTGTTTTGGAGCATTTCCTGTCACGGGCACTAGGCCTAGCCACACAAGTGAGGTACCATTTTTATCAGGAGACCTGAGGAAATGCTGGGTAGACAAAAGTGTGTGGCTCCCCTCAGGTTCCAGAACTTTACAGCACCAAATTTGAGGAAAAAGTGTTTTTCTCGCAGAATTTTGAGGTCTGCTATGGATCATGGGTAACAATACCTGGTGAGAGTGCCACAAGAAATGTCCAGGTTTGGTAGGTTTTCCTAAGTGCCGGCGGAGCTAGAGGCCAAAATCCACAGCTAGGCACTTTTAAAAAAACAGGTCAGTTTTAATTGGGAAATTGTGTTTTGGGGCATTTCCTGTCGTGGGCACTAAGCCTACCCACAAAAGTGATGTATCATTTTGATCGGGAGACTTGGGGTAATGCTGGGTGGAAGGAAATTTGTGGCTCCCCTCAGATTCCAGAACTTTCTGTCACCGAAATGTAAGGGAAAAGTATTTTTTTTGCCAAACTTTGAGGCATTGTTGTATGTAATGATTACTTTTCACCCAGCCCTTTGGGGTTTATGGGTTACCCTCTGTGGTTTATAAGTTAATCCACAGTTAGGCACTTTGAAAAAAACAGGTCAGTTTTCTTCAGGAAAATGTGATGTGTCCACGTTGTGTTTTGCCGCATTTCCTATTGCGGTCACTAGCCCTACCCACACGAGTGGGGTACCATTTGTATTGGGGGAATGCTGGAAGGACGGAAATTTGTGGTTCCTCTCAGCTTCCAGAACTTTCTATTACCACAATGTGAGGAAAAAGTGTTTTTTCCATATTTTGAGGTTTGAAAAGGATTCTGGATAACAGAACCTGGTGAGAGCCCCACAAATCACCCCATCCTAGATTCCCCTAGGTGTCTAGGTTTGAGTAAATGCACAGGTTTGGTAGGTTTCCCTAGGTGCCGGCTGAGCTAGAGGCCAGAATCCACAGCTAGGCACTTTCCAAAAAACACGCCAGATTTCAATGTAAAAATGTGATGTGTCCATGTTGTGTTTCCTGTTGCGGGCATTAGGCCTACCCATACAAGTGGGGTATAAATTTTATCAGGAGACTTGGGGGAAAACAGAATAGCAAAACTAGTTTTATTGCCCCTTGTCTTTCTTCAAAATTTAAGACAGTGTGTTAAAAAGACGTCTATGAAATGCCCTGTCATTCACATTCTAGTATGGGGACCCCGGAATTCAGAGAAGTGCAAATAACCACTGCTTCTCAACACCTTCTCTTGTGCACATTTTGGAAATACAAAGGTTTATTTGATTCCTGCTTTTCACTATTTATATTTTACCAACTGAATTACTGTATTCCAATACACAGTGAAAACCCATTGTAAGGTGCAGCTCCTTTCTTGGCTCTGGGAACCTTGGGTTCTTGATGAACCTAGAAGCCCTATATATCCCCACAACCCCCCACAAGAGTCTATCAGACGTAACGGTATATTACTTTTGAAAATTTGACATCGCAGAAAAAAGTTACAGAGTAAAACATGAAGAAAAATGGCAGGTTTTTTTCCTCAATTTCAATATTTTTTAATTTCAGCTGTTATTTTCTGTAGGAAAACCTTGTAGGATCTACACAAATTACCCCTTGCTAACTTCAGAATGCTGTCTACTTTAAAGAAATGTTTAGCTGTCCGGGATCCATCATTGATTTCATATTCATTTCTGTCACTAACTGGAAGGAGGCTAAAAGCACAACATTTTTAAAAATTGGGTATGTCCCAGTAAAATGCCAAAATTGTGTTGAAAAATTTGGTTTTCGGATTCCTGTTCCTGAAAGCTGGGAAGATGCAGATTTCAAACCTTTGTTGATGTCATTTTCAGGGAACAAAACACAAGCCTTCTACCGCATCCCTTTTTTCCCATTGTTAAAAAAAAAAAAAAAAATTGCTGTATTTTGGCTAATTTTATGGTGTCCTCCAGGGGAACCCAAAAACTCTGGGTACCTCTAGAATCCCTAAGATGTTGGAAAAAAAGAATGCAAATTTGGCGTGGGTTGCTTATGTGGACAAAAAGTTATGAGTGCCTAAGCACAAACTGCCCCAAACAGCCAAAAACGTCCTGGCACCTGAGGTGGAAAAGGTCTGGCAGCCAAGGGGTTAAAGAACAAATGCTTTTTAGTGCATTAAAATCTAAAAGCGACACTCAGAATATCTGGTCACACCTTGGCTGGGGCAAAGTCAAAGTTTAAGGCTGACCGTGATGGAGCCCTGCTTGGCTACAGCAATCAGGAGGCCTAGGTCAAAAGTTTACCTTTAAACTTTGTCTTTTTCTTGAAGATTTTCTTCAACGGGGCGAAGTCACCAATCCGATCTGACCTCCCTGGAGCCCTCTTTGGATAAGTGTCGCAGGAGACCTCAGTGAAGAATTTTACCTTCGGACTTATATGATTTTTCAGGACCGAAATCTTTGTCTGTGCTGTAGTTGAATCTGGATCTGATGTCCCTGGAGAATCTCCTCAGATAAGCTGGGCCGGAAGTCCCGGCCAACTTTTACATTCGGACTTTGTCACTTTTTTAGTGCTTTTTCTCTCTGACATTGGACAACCCTCCACAGCAAGCCAATTTTGAGTCAAAGTCATCGGATTTCCTTTTTCAGGAGTACCTGGTGAAATCCTGGAAGTCTTGGGCTCTGGAACTTTTCAGCGGAATGAACCTGTAAGTCAGGCAGGGTCTCTTTTGACATAAACCGGCTTGACTCATGACATCAAAATGCTTTTATTTAAATAGTCGGGTCCTGAGACCCCCCATGCCCCAGAGACTGCCTTCTCCTTGGGACAATCATGCAAAGAAATGAGAGGGGCTGCCCGGCCTACCCGCAGCCCAAGGGACTGCCACTTTCCTGGGGTTAAAGATGGTGTTAAATGAGAAAGGGGCTGCCTGGTCCCCCTGCAGCCCTGGGGACTGCCACCTCCCTAGCGCTAAAGATAGTACTAAATGCGAGGGGGTGCCCGGCCCTACCACAGCCCCGGTGACAGCCACCTTCCTGGGGCCAGCATAGATTTAAATGTGGGGGGACACCCACCCCCCCCCACAGCCCCAGGGACCTCCACCTCCCTGGAGCTGAACTTAAATAAGATAAGCAGTTCATTGCGGACCCCCTGCCCTGGGGACCACCACCTCTCTAGGGCAAATTGTAATGATGGAGGGGGGGTTGCATGGCCCCTCTCATGCAGCCAATAACGACAATGGGGACCACCACCCCACAGGGCAAGCTCCTGTTATGCTCCGGAGTGCCTGCCCCCGGGAATAGCTGTTTGCTGTGACTTGGTGAGAGCTTTGTTAGCTCCCACTAAACCAGATCAAACACTTATTAGAAGCAGAGATTTCCTCTGTTCCCTGCAGAGATGCAGGCAGGTAAACAGAGAAAACTATTGCTTTCACAGAGAGGTAACTTCATTTTTAGCAGCTCCCTGTCTGTGACATCTATGCTGGCTCCAGCAGGAGGCAGGGAGTCAACTCAGCCGAGGGGCCTTCAGGCTCCTCCCCCAGTCCCCAACCATTTTGACAGGGTGCCCTAGGTGGCACCCAGGTGACTTAGCCAGGCTCT
Source organism: Pleurodeles waltl (assembly GCF_031143425.1). Classification (NCBI taxonomy): domain Eukaryota; kingdom Metazoa; phylum Chordata; class Amphibia; order Caudata; family Salamandridae; genus Pleurodeles; species Pleurodeles waltl. The sequence goes on along the minus strand of NC_090440.1, from coordinate 1,255,042,764 downwards.
GGCGGATGGAGTCCCCAGGCCTGAGCTAGGCCTGGGGAGGGGGGGGGGCATACAGTACTCCTCATCCTCCCAAAAAAATGCTTAGGCCAGGACCCAATGGATGGCATCCCTGGGGCCGATATCAGCCTGGGGAGAGGGGGCCAAATGGCCTCCCTCCCCACCAAAAATATAAAATGTTTAGGTCAGACCCCAGAGGATGGGGTCCCCCAGACCAAGATTGGCTGAGGAAGGGAGGCCATGCAGACTCTCTTATCTCAAAAAATATAAATGCAGGGCCCTGGGGGATGGGATCCCCCAGGCTGAAAATGGATGGGGGAGGGGAGCCATGCAGACCTGTGGCCAACTTTCACTACACATGGCCAAAGGCCGTGCACTGTGTGGTGTTGGGTGGTATAGGGGGGTTGGCCGAAACGAGTCACAGAGACGTTATAGTTAGGAAATAGAATGCAAATTTAAAAAAAACATGGAAATTCACTTTAAAAACCAAATGTTACAGGGATGCTATAGCTAGGCTCCCATTCTAAACATACCAAACCACAGAAATTCACCTGTTATAGTTGGAGTTATCTTAAGTAACTATCAATCGTGCCCTAAGGTAACTATAACTTGCACCCTCACCATGTACTGCTAATTATCCCACAAATGACAGCACTCATAACATCTTAGATAACATCATTAATAATTTCAATGCAATATTTGCAGTAAAAAAAAATATGAAAAAACTGCATGGTGGGGGCACAAGTAACTATAACTCATGCCCTAGGGTAACTTTGGCTCAAGCCCTTGCCATGCACAGTTTTTTAGGAATAATTTTACAGCAAATGTTGTAGTGATATTATCAATGATGTTATAAAAGATGTCATGCATGCTGTAATATCCAGGGTAACTAGTAGTGCATGGCACCCAACCCCGCTTCAAGCTCAACCTTTTGCCGTGCGACCTGGGGGTTGACCGCAGGGCCTGGCCAGCAGCCAGGCCTGCAGTCAATCCCCCATAACCACCCATTCCCAGGTCGCACACAGCCTCTGTCCGTGTGCTGCAGCAGTTTGGTCTCAGCCAAAAGACCCCACTTGTCACAGCCACTACATTAGATATTACACTCAAAAAAAGCAAAGATGCAAACACCTCCATTAAGGTTTACAGATAACTTTCCAAGGTTGAAATGCAGAGAAAAACCATTTGCCTTGTCTTAACTGTGCAGAAGAAACATGGATGACTAGTACTTTACAGAAGTGGAGCTTCAACTTGAGCACCTCCTTTTTTATATCTTTAAGTGCTTCCCATTGAGGTTTTATTGCGGTGAAATTGTGCCTAAATGAATGCTGCCAGGTGTATTTGTCTCATAAAAGCCATTATTTTGTGCAAAATGTCTACCCAACTGCCATACTTTCTATTTCTATTCTTTCTACTTTGGTGATTAGTAAGTGCTACCGTGTTGGGTAAATGTATAGTGCACCTCCTACACTACAGCTGCATAAAGGACACAGAGGAAATCTCTTCAGTGACCTTGTGTGTCTGTTAAAGCCAATGTGATTGTTCTTCGAGCATCTTCATCAGATATTTATACAAGGTAGAACAGCAGAGAAAACAAACTTGGATGATTTGTAATTTACATAATTAAGTGCTTATGAGGACTGAGGGGGAGCCTGAAGGCCTCCCTGGTCCCAGCCAACTCTTGTCTCCTGCAGGAGCCAGCATTGCTCCTGCATGCAGGAAGATGCTGAAAATAGCAGCTCCCTGCATGCAGGAGCAAAGTTTTCAGCTCTTTCCCTGCCAGCATGTTAGCGGGAAGGGAAAGATAAAAATACTCTGCTTTCACCAAGCAGGAGCATTTTTAAAGCCCCTGCTTGCTGAAAGCGGACTGCTTGCTTTTTCTTGGTTAGAGCTGTCGGCTCCCACCAAGCAAAATCAAACAGCTACCTCCTGAGGATGAGCACTTCAGGAGGTAGCTGGAGCTGGCCTGGGGGGAAGTAGCGATCCCTTGGGCCACATATGGCTTTTTTGTACCAGGGAGGTGGTGGCCCCCGAGGTCAGGGGTCTGGACATACCCCCTTTTCATTTGTTATTGTAGCCATGGGGAGGTGGCAGTCCCTATGGCTCAGGGGGTCCTCATGCCCCCAATACATTTTCCAGATTTGGCCAGGGGAGGTGGTGGTCCCTGAGGGTCCCAAGGATCCCCCAATTATTTAACTTTCTAGCTCTGGGGAATTGGCGGTCCCTGGGCCCAGGGGAATATCACATGGCCCCTCACATTTCTGTTGATTCTGTCCCCAGGGAGGTGGCAGTCTGTGGGGCCCAGGGGACCTGCACACACCCCTGTTTTTGTTTTTCCTGGGGCCCCACGGAGGTGGTCCTAGGGCTTTTGAAAGCCCTGGGAGGGGAGCCCCATGCACCCTCCTCCTCAAGGTTTAAATAAACCAGCATGGCCCCAGGACCTGTCCCACCCAGGAGCAAAATTAAAGGCAAGCACGGGAGACCATGCTGGCTTTTTATTTTAAATTCATGGCAACATTCACAAATATTCATGAGTTCTCCTGTGAATTTCTTTTTAAAAATTGCTTTTTTGCACTGGTGGGGGTCTAAAGGGGCCCCTGTACCAAGTATGAGGGGTAAGGGTAAATGAACCCTGCTCCCTTTTCTTTTTTTGTGCGCTTGTATTTGAGACTCAGCTGAAGCTGAGTCTCAAAATGGCTGCCAACACTTCCTGGTTGAAGTTTTGGCAGCCAATCAATTCTCTGCATGAGATCGGGAGGATTCCCAAAGTGTTCACATCTCTAGATATACAAGTTTAGTTTTCCTCTAATGTCTCTTAAGCTACTGAATAGATTTGAAACAAAAGCTACATTTCTGCCAAAATTGGTGTGATTCCATCCAGCAGTAAAGAATGGGGAACATCCTTTTTTACGACTTTTTTTTCTCCAAAAGTCGTGGTTAACGAAAGCGCAACAATGCTTTTGTTAACCACGACTCCGGTTTTTTGTGCCTTAACTATGTATGTTCTGAACAACGAACATGCGTGGTTAAGGTACAAAGAAGTGAGTTGGCGAAGGTAAGTGGTGGGTTTAGGTTTTGGGGAGGGGGTGAGGGGTCAGGGGATTTTAGGTTTTGGGGTGGGGTTGGGGGGGTGGGGCGTTTTTGGTTTTGGGGAGTGGGTGGGGGGTCAGGACGTTTTAGGTTTTAGGGTGGGGTTGGGGGGGCTGGGAGTTTTTGGTTTTGGGGAGTGGGTGGGGGGTCAGGAGGTTTTAGGTTTTGGGGTGGGGCGTTTTTGGTTTTGGGGAGTGGGTGGGGGTCAGGGGGTTTTAGGTTTTGGGGTGGGGTTGGGGGTGTGGGGCGTTTTTGGGTAGTGGGTGGGGGGTCAGAGGGTTTTAGGTTTTGGGGTGGGGTTGGGGGGGTGGGGTGAGGGATGTGGGGTGAATGGTTCCTATTGCTAATGATTTTATCAGGAATGCCTTTACAATGAAATATCGTTGTTAAGGCATTCGTGGTAAAATCATTAGTTGTAGCAACGAGGTCGGTGTTCCGACCTCGTTGTTAAGGCAGTAGTTGTTTTTGAAGTCGTTGTTTCGTGGTACAGTCGTAAAGAATCATCAAACAGTGCCAAAGAAATGATTTTTCTATGAAAAACTACCTACTGGCAACCACCAGTAGGCTATATATATATATATATATATATATATATATATATATATATATACATATATACACACACACACACACACACACACAGCACTCCTTGGCAGCTTTTGCTTATTTTATTGTTTTAATGCATCAGTAATAACACGGCATGTCAACTCATTTCTACATTCGGAACTAACACCACCCTAAGCCTACTTGTTTGGACATGCCACTTTGCTATGTTGAAATGCATTTTGCGAGTCGGATCCGACTCGCAAAATGCATTTCCGAATCGCAAATAGGAAGGGGTGTTCCCTTCCTATTTGCGATTCGCAATGGTATGCAATTCCATTTGTGACCGCGTATGCGGTCGCAAATGGAGTCGCAGTTACCATCCACTTGAAGTGGATGGTAACCCATTCGCAAACGGGAAGGGGTCCCCATGGGACCCCTTCCCCTTTGTGAATGGACCCCAAAACGTTTTTTCAGGGCAGGGAGTGGTCCAAGGGACCACTCCCTGCCCTGAAAAAAACGAAACAAAAGGTTTCGGATTTTTTGAAATGCAGCTCGTTTTCCCTTAGGGAAAACGGGCTACATTTAAAAAAAAAAAAACTGCTTTATTTAAAAGCAGGTCGCTAACATGGAGGCCTGCTGACTACAGCAGGCCTCCATGTTAGCGAGTGCCCATAGTCGGTATGGGGCCGCAATTTGCGACCCACCTCATTAATATTAATGAGGTGGGTCTTTGCGACCCCATACCGACTCGCAGAAGGTGTCTGAGACACCTTTCTGCATGACATTTTGCGACTTGCAAATTGCGAGTCGCTAGTACTCGCAATTTGCAATTCGCAAAATGTCATTTTGCTACATCTGGCCCAAGGTGAATTGACTAACAAATTTCCCATTAAAAGAGGTGTCCGTCAGGGTTGTGTGCTTGCACTGCTTCTGTTTTCTTTATTCATCAACGAGGTGGTCCAAGAACTAATGACATGCCAGAACGATGCTCCCACCCTAGTCAATCAGAAAATCCCAATTCTCCTTTTTGCGGATGACTCTCTATTGATTTCAAAAACCCCTATGGGGTTGCAAATTCTTATGGACAGATTTAAATCATTCTGCTGGAATTTTGGTTTAGAACTGAACTCGAAGAAAACGAAATTGATGGTGCTTCGCTCTGGCCCTCGTAAGAAATGTACTGTTAGGTTAGATGGAGCTATTTTGGACCAGGTTAGCTCCATTGACTACTTGGGTGTGAGACTTACAGATTCACTCCTTTGGGAGGAACAAGTAGGCAAGAGTGCTAGGCTTTTGCAACATCGGGCAGCGTCCATATTGCGCCTCTATAGGAATACGATTGCTAAAGTTGTGTCTCCAGCAGTAAAGATTTATGCGGCTAAGGCACAGGGTGCTGCTGTTTATGGCGCAGAGATTTGAGGCATGTCAGACAGCAGTAGGATAACCAAAATTGAGAATAGCTTTGCACGGGCTTTATGTGCTTGCCCTACTAGCACCCCATTAACCCCCCTATTTTTAGACCTAGGGTTTAAACGAATAGCTGATTTAATTATCTTACGGCCTCTATTATATTGGGTGAGGCTTTGGGTAGTTCCCGAACTGGCTATATATAAGTTTTCTCTATTAGAATTGTTAAAAAGCCCTAACTCTATGTCCATCCTATGGATCAAATACGTATCCGGTTGGTTTTGCACGCTGGGATTGAGGAACTTTTGGGAGAATCCCCAGCAACTCGTGAAGTCCCATGTAAAAGTACTGAAGGGAGCTTACTGGTCCCACATACGTAATAATTACATTTCTCAAAAATCGAATGGTCATTTAACTAATTTGTTTATTGATTTTAAATGGTACCCAGAGTTCGAACCATATTTAGATATAATACCTGATTTACTAGGCAAAAGTTTGCATGCCAGATTTCGATTCGGAACATTACCTTTGAAGGCCTTGACGAGCAGATGGGGACCTAAGTTAAGCTCTGATAGTTGTCCTGCATGTGGCACTTCTTCCGAAACAGTAGAACATTTTATGTTTTTTTGTCCCGCTTATTCAACCCCAAGGTTTAAATGGATTCACAAAATCTGTCGGGAATTGAACTTAAGGAAATGTTTTTTAGCTTTGAGGATTTTAAAAAGCCATAATTCAAATGTGACAATTTATGCAGTAAGTACGTTTTTAGTAATGGCATGGCGCATACGAATCTTTTATTTACAATGATTCGAAATTGTTCCAAGTCGGGCAAACATGGACTTTACTTTTTATTTTTATTTTTTACATTTTGCTATGATATTATGATGTTTATTTATTTATATTGTATTGTATTGTATTGCTTTGATGGTCTGTTGGCCGAATAAAGCTTATGTGTAAACACAGAATCGCTAATTGTTACAACATAGCGAACCACTATTTAGATGTTATATGCATGAACAAATAGAAAATTTGTCAAAACACATTTTTGCAAAATACCATTAACAGGAAGCAGGTGGTAACCAGGTACAATGTATAAAAGGAGACCCAAAATTGATTACAAACTTTCACAATTGCTGGATTCTATGCAGTAGTGAGGAGGATGCTGATTCCTGGAGCCCAACAGAGGAAGAGGAGGAGAGGGAGTGATTTAAAGACAGGTGATTTTCCTGTTTGAGGAAAATCATGAGGGGGTTCATTCTGAGTATAGGTTTAGCAAGTAGGCAATTTGTAATTCAGTTAATGAATTGTGCACTCTACTATGCAGGCCTAAACAACGCAGTGTGTATACTTTTTAGCATCTGGAAGCTACCATCTGCATGAGGGATTTCCGAAGTGCCTTCTCCGTAGTTTTAAAGAATTTTCTAGATGCAATGTTGGCAAGCATTAAGGTACAAATTCCATTTCAAAGTATCCCTGCTGAGATGTAACGCTATGGTATAGCTCTTTTTCACAAATAATTGAATGTGTGGATGTACCCATAGTCTATTATGATTTATGACCACCCTTCGAAACAGCGTTAAGAGTATCAAAATCGAAGGTCACTACTCCTGGACTATACCTTATTCCAATGCTACATGCCTCATCACAGACCTAATCGCTCAATACCCAGGGACCGCTCATGACTCTTACATCTTTAGAAACTGTAGACTATTTGAACAACTAGCAAGCAAAGACCTTGGAGACAGATGGCTAATAGTGAAAAGCTATTTTGTTTTAAATTATGTGTGTTTTATTATATTTAAAACAAGTACTTTACAATTCAGGTGACATTATATATTAATTACAAACATATGACAATGGACCACAACTCTATACTTTAAGCAACTAACAAGGAGCAATCTAAAATAGACATTATACAATGGACAATAGACTTACTAAGAGGCAGCTCCTGGTGGCTGCAGAAAGAGGGGATGCCCTAGACAATATTCAAACAAGGTGCTGAAAAATCATAGCCACCTGTGTAAGGTTGCGTAACTTTGTTATTCAGTGGACCCTGTAAGTGATTAATCAGATGAAGATGATGTTGAAACATCCCCCTCAAATGCCACCCAAGGACATGATGCTGTTAGAGCAGCAGAGGGTAGTGTGCGCAGAGATGACATGAGTAACAAATACTTTTAATGCCCACATCACATACATAATCTCCAAGAATGAGAAAACAAAATGTATAAATGAATATAGAATTCTGTTATGTTTATTTACATATCCAATTGAAAATGGAGAACATTATAAAAGCCAACAAACTATTCCGGACTTGGAAATAATGTTTTGAGTTAAAAAGAATAAAATATTTTTTGTTAAAATTCAAGAAATTAGACAAATGATCTGCATTCTGTCATCCATTATTTGGTCATTTGATGGAAAGCTGTATGGCCCTTGCTTGTCTTCTCCACTCTGGCTTCTAGGGCACCTTAATGTTGCTGGATCACCCACAGAAATACGGTTCACACTTGAGCCCTACACAGTTTTCCCCACCAAACTTACTGCCCTAATTCTCGGACTTGCAGTTTGAATTTCCTGTAAATTGCTAGTTACTTGAGTTAAGCTCCTTTCTACATCACCACTCTGGTAGACTACCTCATCCTGCATGTTTGCAGTTCTTCATCACATGGTTGCAGTGGCTGTAGCCAACAGATCAACAGAACCTGTGATTGGTTTGAGGTAATTTTTCATGCCTCTTTGTATCTGAATGTGGGCTGTTGGATCATCATAGTTTTGTGTCTCCACATCGTGTAAAGCCATTGACAGTATGTGAAAGCAAGATCTAATGGCTGCAGTTAATTATGGTATACCTTTTGGTAATTTAGCCACCTGCTTCTTAATTCCAAGGCAGTCCAATGCTGCTTTTTTGAGTTGTCAACACATTTCACACATTTTCAACTCAAAGAACAGAATGTGATAATGAATGACCACAAAGGCCCTCATAAGATTTCATAAATAAAGACATTTACTGCTTTGAAAGGTTCTTAGTGCTCAAGTGGTCATGCAGTGAGTGAAAGTGAACAGGTGCAGAGTGTGTGCATTGAGCACCATTATAAAGCAGCTGTACATGTCTTTAGTTATTGTTGTTCCTGGCCCTCCTTTCTGTACAAAAACAATCCTGCCTGTAACACAGGCATCCTTGCTCCATGGCACACAAGGGAGCCTGTGTAGGCTAGGCTGATAATTGTGCACCAGTGCAGGCAGAGGACAGGAATACACCATATCTTAATAGATATGGCACATTATTTCCCTCTCTCTATCATGCAGTGCAGCAAGATGTTTGTTGACTCTTGTTGATACCCTGTTTTGAATACTGTTATCCTTTAATGTATTTCCAATGTGGGTGATGTATGAGAGTCTATTAAAGGCATTGTGCAGAGAAATATTATGTTTATGTGTTATGCAAAATCCATAAACAAACATTTCTTTTAGATCACAATAGGACCTCACATATGAGAAATGAGAGAGTGACACATAGATTTTTACAATAATATTAGAGAGATGCTGCTCAGTTATAATATTGAAAGCAAATGTCACTATCCCTGAATGTTAGATGCAAACACATTTAGAATTTGTACAAGTGTGCCTTTGCAATGCCAACGATCTGGTCAAAGAGGGCATGAAAAAGTTGAAATTCAATCATAAGTTCAAAGCTGTTCTTAACAGGGGACCCTAAAATACATTTGGCGTAGGTCCCCAAAATCCTTAAGATGTCCCTGCATTTAAATTAGTTAATTATTTAATGAATTAATGTGTCATAATATTTTATTTTAATAAGGATAAGTTAATAATAAATATTCAATGAATTTATATTTATAGTGTACACTAAAGTAGTTTTTCTATTTTTTAATGGGTTCCATCCATTGTAGACCTTGTTGCTTTCACAAATGTCCAGTGCCATACTGGCTTGTAAGCTATTCGGTGGTCTGAACCAATTTATCATCAACACAGCACCTGGGTAGAACGTACAGTATAAGTGCTGTTTTTGTCCCCCAGAGTTAGGATCTTCTGACTTGGTACCTCTAGAGCCCCCAAAGCAGGAGATACCCCCATTTCTCAGGGCCATCAGCATACAACTCTAAAACCTAATATAGCTGATCTTTACAGCAGGAATAGCTTGCATTTGCAAAATCAGAGACACTGCCTACCTAATTTGCATGTTACTCATGCGCTGTATTGATTGATTAGCACTGTGGCCCAGAATTATCATCTTTTGATGCATCACATTGTAGCAAGACAACTGAATAATTTGCATTAAATGGAAAGGGCAGGAATGCACCATATTTGTGAAGATATTGCTAATTACTCCTCTCTCTTTCTCCACTGGCACACTGTTGCTGCCTAGCTCCAATGCAGGCAACTTTACACCTTGGTGCTAGGGTACCTGAGTTGCTAGAATAATTATGTTTGGGCAGAGAGGGACAACTTCAGCCTGACTGATGAGGGGTGATACCCCGAACCCGGTTCCTGGATGCTCATTTCCAGTCTAGGTTGGACCTGGCCTGGCAGTTCGTGCTGGACTGTTCCAATGGGGAGCAGGGTCAAGACTGATTTGCAAATGGCTGGGTCCAAACTGGACGGCATGGTGAGCAAAAGTATGAGGGATTAAACCCAGATCTGTGTCTGGAGGTGAGTGTTTGACAAGTTTCAGCACCTACTGTCATCCTTTTGTGCTGTTAAGGATTATATTGCCCTTGCCTTACTTTGCACAACTGGGCAAATCAATACATGATAAATCTGAGGCCTGTGTTTTCAGCTTGTTTTCAGTGTCCATGAAGATTAAAACCCTGCAACAATAATACAAAGTAGTTATTTGTTTTGGTAGAAGCAAAGCTATCATCTAATTTATAGTGTTTTAATGAAGATTAGCTTGTAATCATGATTAGTATGTTTGTGAATATTGCTTGAAACAGTCCATCTTTGCATTTTCAGGCTTGCAGATCCTTGTTGACACCTTTTGTATCACAGGAATGGTCAGACAAGGGGGCCCTACTTACTGTGTCACACGATGTAAGCTATCCCACACTGAATTTGCCTAAGTATGCCAAAAGTGAGCTAAGGCTCAGAGAAGAAAAATCAATTCCCGTCTGGTGATATGACCTGGTGGTTTGGGCTGGAGTGTCCCAATTGGAGCAAAATCAATAGAGCTTGCATATGGATGGCCTCAGTGAAAAGTGGCACTGTAGGTGAAAAACAATTGTCTGTAACGTAGCCCAAGAGATTGCCATTGGCTCAGCATAATTTAAACATTGCTTCCATCACTTTGTTGTTTGAAACTCATAATTCCAACACCCATGCCAACAGTGGTTTGCAAGGGTGTTGAACCTTTATGAAGCACTCGTAAGTGAAGCATAACACTAAAATCCAGTAATGACAAGTTATCAATAAACAAAGCTCTGTCCACTTTTACCGTAGAGTGAGCAGACTACACTTTAGAAGAGAAGTTGTTAGCTATCTAATATTAAAAAAGGCCAGTTCATATTAATTCTAGTTGGCTGAGGCCTTCGCCTAGTGCAAGGATTTCTGTTGCTTAGTGTAGCTCCCCATTCTTTACATCAAAGAGGAAATTTCTAAATAACTAGCATAGTGGTTCCTAACCTGTGATCTGGGGACACCTTGGGGTCTGGGAAGCTTCCTCAGGGGTCCATGACTGCTTAGAAAATTAAATAACATTAACAGATTAGGTCCCCAATGTTCAGTAATGACTCAGTTGGGGGTCCCTGGATTACAATAATGATTTAGTGGGTTCCAGTAATGATAAAGTGATGGTCCACAGAGGTCAAAAGGTTGGGAACCACTTCACTTGCACATATGGACTAAGACCCATGGTTTTCTCAGAAACAGTGCTGATAGCCTTTTCTGGGTAGTGCTGACATGGGAAATCTCTCATGGGCTTTTGCTGGAATGTCCAATAAGATATATGTGTAGCCATTCAAGACACAAACATGGAAATTTGTGTTAGAGCAGTATAATTTAGGATGCATGGAATTCCTAAAAATATCAGAATTGATAATGTCCACAAATACTATATTTTCAAATGTTCATAACAGTTGCTAACACCAGGAAGATCTGAATATTTTTAGGTTAAACTGTGGTTCGCACTTGAAAGAATCTCTGATTGGATAGGTGCTGATAGAATTCAGGCAGAGTGAAAAATCACAAGTGAGGAATTGAACCTTCTCTCAATGCAAGTTCAGTCATAATACAAGTCTTACGCAGACCGCTATTCCAAAAGACAGTAACACATCTAAAATGTGCAAATTTAATTAAGTAAAAAATGCCCATGTCCAAACAAGTAGGCTTAGGGTGGTGTTAGTTCCGAATGTAGAAATGAGTTGACATGCCGTGTTATTACTGATGCATTAAAACAATAAAATAAGCAAAAGCTGCCAAGGAGTGCTGTGTGTGTGTGTGTGTGTGTGTGTATATATGTATATATATATATATATATATATATATATATATATAGCCTACTGGTGGTTGCCAGTAGGTAGTTTTTCATAGAAAAAGCATTTCTTTGGCACTGTTTGATGATTCTTTACGACTGTACCACGAAACAACGACTTCAAAAACAACTACTGCCTTAACAACGAGGTCGGAACACCGACCTCGTTGCTACTACTAATGATTTTACCACGAATGCCTTAACAACGATATTTCATTGTAAAGGCATTCCTGATAAAATCATTAGCAATAGGAACCATTCACCCCACATCCCTCACCCCACCCCCCCAACCCCACCCCAAAACCTAAAACCCTCTGACCCCCCACCCACTACCCAAAAACGCCCCACACCCCCAACCCCACCCCAAAACCTAAAACCCTAAAAGTTTGTATCGTGTCTAAAAAGTCAGAGAGTAGAGTTAAAATATGTGATTCTGTACCACGTGCAACAGAACGGGCATAAACATTGATAAAAGTTATGTTAAAGTTTTGAAAAGAAATGTGTAAGCCCATCAAGTCGGGACAATCAAATTCTAAAACCTTACAATCATATTGGAGCTTTGAATTTAAAAGAATGAAAAGTCACCCTTTTGCACAACCAGTTGCTTTTTCTGATGGCTGTGCAGGGATGTTAAAAGAAAGAAACCCATCCATACTTGATTGGCCCTCGACCCAGGTTTCTTGGAAAAGACACACATCTTGTGACTTTATGTAGGCAACCCAGTCCATGTCATCCAGTTTCCTAGCAAGGCCAGCAAGATTCCAAGTCATAATGGATAACCCATTAGTTCCTGTTACAGTCCCATGTTTTGAGGGTAGAGCATCCTTATAATTCGGCTCATTAACAAGAGTCTTATCTGATTTGTCTATTGTGGATGCCACTAAATTATCCTGATTGACGGCTTTCTGGGCGGAAGACAGTCATACAGAACCATAATGCAAAAATACGCCTTCCTCCCTAGAGCCTCTCTCATTAACATTGGCAATGGGACCAGACACAGGAACCTGTTTTGAGTCAGTTAGATTAGAAACTAGCCTGATGCCTCCTCCTTCTAGCTCCTTGTGCTGTCCCTTGCGTGCAACAGAGTCAATAAGTTGGTCTGCCAAGAATTTATCCAAAAACACAATCATAATAACATCAAGATTTGACCCAGAGGGGCTCCATCTTTCAGTTTTTAGAATGTCCGAACGTATAACTGAAAGGCATCCCTGCCGATTTCGTAGCCAGTGAATAACCTTATTAAGTCTAGACTCTTGGCCCTCAACAGACCTGGATGGAAACTTTGGGACATTAGTTAGGAAAATAGTGTTGGCTCTGTGTCTAGGACCAATACCGTTTGGAGACACATCTAAAGCACTATTCATTCTTCGAGAAGAAAAATTGCAAGCTGGATCCTTAGTTAGAGGGTTAGCAAGTAACTTTCTATTAGTTAGAGAAGGGCTATCCCTATTTTTTGGTATATTGGTAGTAGGGTTTTGCCTCGTAGTGGAATGACAATTCGATGGGGCAAAGAGGCTACCGATAAGGTCTTCCCCGTTCCTTATCTTATCTGCACCGAGGGGAATGCTGTTGCCCCCAATGTATTTATTTTTAGAATGGATAATGTGAGAAGATATGTTAATCAATCAATCAATCAATCATTAGATTTATAAAGCGCGCTATGTACCCGTTAGGGTTTCGAGGCGCTGGGGGGAGGGGGGGTAGCTGCTATCGTTCGAAGAGCCATGTCTTGAGGAGTCTCCTGAAGGTGAGGAGGTCCTGGGTCTGGCGTAGTGAGGTCGGGAGTGAGTTCCAGGTCTTGGCGGCGAGGTAGGAGAAGGATCTGCCGCCAGAGGTCTTGCGCTGGATTCGGGGGACGATGGCGAGGGCAAGGTTGGCAGAGCGTAGTTGGCGTGAGGGAACGTAGAAGTTGAGTCTGGTGTTCAGGTAGGTGGGTCCGGTGTCGTGTAGTGCCTTGTGTGCGTGGGTGAGGAGTTTAAAGGTGATCCTCTTGTCCACGGGGAGCCAGTGGAGGTCCTTCAGGTGGTGGGAGATGTGACATCGGCGGGGTATGTCGAGGATCAGGCGGGCGGATGCGTTCTGGATGCGTTGGAGTCGTTGGATGTCTTTAGTTGGGATGCCTGTGTAGAGTGCGTTGCCGTAGTCGAGTCTGCTACTGACGAGGGCTTGGGTCACCGTCTTTCTGGTTCCTGTTGGAATCCACTTGAAGATTCTGCGGAGCATGCGGAGGGTGTTGAAACAGGAGGAGGAGACTGCGTTGACCTGTTTGGACATGGTGAGAGCGGAGTCGAGGATGAAGCCGAGGTTTCGTGCGTGGCTGGCTGGGGTGGGTGGGGGGCCCAGGGCGGTGGGCCACCAAGAGTCGTTCCAGGCCGAGGGGGAGCGGCCGAGGATGAGGACTTCCATCTTGTTGGAGTTTAGTTTCAGGCGGCTGTTGCTCATCCATTCGGCGATGGATTTCAGTCCCTCATGGAGGTTGGCTTTGGCGGTGTGAGGATCTTTGGTCAGGGAGAGGACGAGCTGGGTGTCGTCGGCGTACGAGAGGATGCTGAGGTCGTGCTGACGGGCCAGTTGTGTGAGGGGGGCCATGTAGACGTTGAACAGCGTTGGGCTTAGCAAGGAGCCTTGGGGGACGCCGCAGAGGAGGTTGGTGGCTTTGGAGCGGAAGGGTGAGAGTCGGACTCTCTGGGTTCTGCCGGAGAGAAAAGAGGAGATCCAGTTGAGGGCTTTGTCTTGGATACCGGCTTCGTGGAGGCAATTTAGTAGGGTGCGGTGGCAGACCGTGTCGAAGGCAGTGGAGAGGTCTAGGAGGATGAGGGCTGAAGTTTCGCCGTTGTCCATTTGTTGTCTGATGTCATCTGTGGCGGCGAGGAGTGCAGTCTCTGTGCTGTGGTTGCGTCTGAAACTGGATTGGGAGGGGTCTAGGATGGAGTTGTCTTCGCGGTAGTGGGAGAGCTGTGCGTTGACGATCTTCTCGATGACTTTCGCTGGGAAAGGGAGGAGGGAGATTGGTTGGAAGTTTTTGAGATCGTTGAGGTCAGCCTTAGGTTTCTTGAGGAGGGGTTGGATTTCTGCGTGCTTCCAGCTGTCCGGGAAGGTAGCGGTGTTGAAGGAAAGGTTGATGATCTTGCGGAGTTTGGAGGCGATGGTGACGTCGGCTTTGTTGAAGACGTGATGTGGGCAGGGGTCAGAGGGAGATCCTGAGTGGAAGGAGTTCATGGTCTTTAGTGTTTCGGCATCGTCTACGTGGGTCCAGGTGGTGAGGCGGTCGGCGTGGGAGGAGTTGTTGGGGGTGGGGTCAGGCGGAGGTGCTGTGTTGAAGCTGTCGTGGATGGCTGCGATTTTCTGGTAGAAGAAGGTGGAGAGATCGTCGCAGAGTTTCTGGGATGGTGGGACGTCGTTGACGTTGGCGTTGGGGTTGGAGAGCTCCTTCACGATGCAGAAGAGTTCCTTGCAGTCGTGTGTGTTGTTGTTAAGGTGTTCTGTGAAGTGGGAGCGTTTGGCGAGTCGATCAGTTGGTGGTGTTCGCGGTTGGCTTCCTTGAGGGTAGCAAGGTTGTCTGGTGTGCGCTCGAGGATCCATTTTTTCTTGAGTTTCTGGCAGGTGCGTTTGGAGGTGGTCAGTTCGTCTGTGAACCAGGCTGGTTTTTTCTTTTCTTGGTTGACGGTGGGTCTCTTGAGTGGTGCTAGGATGTTGGCGCAGTTGAGGATCCTTTGTTGGAGGTTGATGGCGGCGGAGTCCGGGTCGGTGGGGTCGGGTGGTGGGTTTTTGTCGAGGGTGCTGGCAAGTTGGTCTTCGGTGACTTTTCCCCAGCGGCAGTGAGGCGGTAGTGGGGTGCGGTGGTGTTCGGTGTTTTTCTTGAAGGTGAAATGGACGCAGTGGTGGTCGGTCCAGTGGAGTTCGGAGGTGTGGCTGAATGAGATGTGGTTGCTTGCAGTGAAGAGTGGGTCAAGGGTGTGGCCAGCGATGTGGGTGGGTGTGTTGACCAGTTGACGGAGTCCGAGGTTGGAGAGGTTGGTGGTCAGTGATGCGGTGTTGGCGTCATTGTTGTTCTCCAGGTGGAAGTTGAGGTCTCCCAGGAGGATGTAGTCTGAAGAGGCGAGGGCGTGGGTGCTTGCGAGGTCGGAGATTGTGTCGCTGAAGGGGGCTCTTGGTCCTGGAGGACGGTATATGAGGGTTCCTCTGAGGGTAGTGTTAGGGTCCGTGTGGATCTGGAAGTGGAGGTGTTCGGCTGTCTAGAGGGTGTCGTCCGTGTGGGTGTGGATCTTGAGGGTGGATTTGTGGGCGATGGCTATTCCTCCGCCGATTCTGTTGGTGCGATCTCTTCTGGTGATCTTGTAGCCGTCAGGGATGGCGATGGCGATGTCTGGGGCCGAGGAGTCGTTCCACCAGGTTTCGGTTAGGAAGGCTACATCTGGGGCGTTGGTGTCGAGCAGTTCCCAGAGCTCGATGGCGTGCTTTCGTGCGGAGCGTGTGTTAAGGAGGATGCAGTGCAGGTGGTTTGTGTTGGTTGTTGCAGACTTCGTTGTTCTGTTGCAGGTGAAGTTGCAGGTGCGGCAGGAAAAAGGTCCTTTGGTGTGCTTCGGGGATGCCTGGAAGCATTCTGTGGAGGGGCCAGAGTTGAGGGCGAGGAGTTCGCTGGCCGAGTAGTGAAAGGTGGGGATGCGGGGGGCATGAGGACCAAGGGGGGGTGGCGCTGGGCGCGGTCCAGGCGCAGACGGGCGCAGCCGGGCTTGCCTCTGGCGCAGCGCCAGCCATTAAGAAGGGGGAGGGGGGAGGGAGGAGCAGCTGGGAGGCGGGAGGCGGGAGGGAGCGGCGAATGGGGGCGCGAGGGGGATGGGCCGCAGGGAGGCAGCGGCAAGGGTAGATCGGCAAGGGGGAGCGCCCAAGGTGCGAAAAAACCAGGGAAAAAGCAAGGCACAAACAGTTAGGAAAAGTTAAAAAACAGTCACAAAATACAATTATGGCACAAATTACAATCGGGGTACAGTAATCAGAAGGGGCACAACGGGGGCAGAAGCGCAAGGAGGCAAGGCGCTGAAAAATAGGAAAAACACTTAGAGGACGCGAAAAGCGGCACACGGGTCAAGTGAGGCTTACCAGGGCCTCAAACACGCTAGCAGCAGCGTGGGCGGGGGTCAGGGGCACGAGACAGCTGGGTGGTGCTGCGGACGTGGGGGGCGAGCTCTAGACCTAAAGCAGGTCAGAGGTCGCTCACTCGCGACGCGCAGCGCCAGCCATTAAGAAGGGAGGCGGGAGGGAGGAGCAGCTGGGAGGTGGGAGGGAGCGGCGAATGGGGCGGGAGGGGGGCGGGCCACAGGGAGGCAACGGCAAGGGTAGATCGGCAAGGGGGAGTGCCCAAGGGGCGAAAAAAACAGGGAAAAAGCAAGGCACAAACAGTTAGGAAAAGTTCAAAAACAGTCACAAAATACAATTATGGCACAAATTACAATCGGGGTACAGTAATCAGAAGGGGCACAACGGGGGCAGAAGCGCAAGGAGGCAAGGCGCTGAAAAATAGGAAAAACACTTACAGGACGGCGAAAAGCGGCACACGGGTCAAGTGACTCTTACCAGGGCCTCGAACACGCTAGCAGCAGCGTGGGCGGGGGTCAGGGGCACGAGACAGCTGGGTGGTGCTGCGGACGTGGGGGGCGAGCTCTAGACCTAAAGCAGGTCAGAGGTCGCTCACTCGCGACACGCAGCGCCAGCCATTAAGAAGGGAGGGGGGAGGGAGGAGCAGCTGGGAGGCGGGAGGCGGGAGGGAGCGGCGATTGGGGGCGCGAGGGGGGCGGGCCACAGGGAGGCAGCGGCAAGGGTAGATCGGCAAGGGGGAGCGCCCAAGGGGCGAAAAAAACAGGGAAAAAGCAAGGCACAAACAGTTAGGAAAAGTTCAAAAACAGTCACAAAATACAATTATGGCACTAATTACAATCGGGGTACAGTAATCAGAAGGGGCACAACGGGGGCAGAAGCGCAAGGAGGCAAGGCGCTGAAAAATAGGAAAAACACTTAGAGGACGGCGAAAAGCGGCACACAGGTCAAGTGAGGCTTACCAGGGCCTCGAACACGCTAGCAGCAGCGTGGGCGGGGGTCAGGGGCACGAGACAGCTGGGTGGTGCTGCGGAGGTGGGGGGCGAGCTCTAGACCTAAAGCAGGTCAGAGGTCGCTCACTCGCGATGCGCAGGGCCAGCCATTAAGAAGGGAGGGGGGAGGGAGGAGCAGCTGGGAGGCGGGTGGCGGAAGGGAGCGGCGAATGGGGGCGCGAGGGGGGCGGGGCCGCAGGGAGGCAGCGCAAGGGTAGACTCAAGGGGGAGTGCCCAAGGGGCAAAAAAAACAGGGAAAAAGCAAGGCACAAACAGTTAGGAAAAGTTCAAAAACAGTCACAAAATACAATTATGGCACAAATTACAATCGGGGTACAGTAATCAGAAGGGGCACAACGGGGCAGAAGCGTAAGGAGGCAAGGCGCTGAAAAATAGGAAAAACACTTACAGGACGGCGAAAAGCGGCACACGGGTCAAGTGAGGCTTACCAGGGCCTCGAACACTCTAGCTGCAGCGTGGGCGGGGGTCAGGGGCACGAGACAGCTGGGTGGTGCTGCGGACGTGGGGGGCGAGCTCTAGACCTAAAGCAGGTCAGAGGTCGCTCACTCGCGACGCGCAGCGCCAGCCATTAAGAAGGGAGGGGGGAGGGAGGAGCAGCTGGGAGGCGGGAGGGGGGAGGGAGCGGCGAATGGGGGCGCGAGGGGGCGGGCCGCAGGTA
Organism: Pleurodeles waltl; assembly: GCF_031143425.1. NCBI lineage: Eukaryota > Metazoa > Chordata > Amphibia > Caudata > Salamandridae > Pleurodeles > Pleurodeles waltl. The sequence continues at coordinate 1,255,024,475 of NC_090440.1, read as the reverse complement.
GGCAGCAGCAAGGGTAGATCGGCAAGGGGGAGCGCCCAAGGGGCAAAAAAATCAGGGAAAAAGCAAGGCACAAACAGTTAGGAAAAGTTCAAAAACAGTCACAAAATACAATTATGGCACAAATTACAATCGGGGTACAGTAATCAGAAGGGGCACAACGGGGGCAGAAGCGCAAGGAGGCAAGGCGCTGAAAAATAGGAAAAACACTTAGAGGACGGCGAAAAGCGGCACACAGGTCAAGTGAGGCTTACCAGGGCCTCGAACACGCTAGCAGCAGCGTGGGCGGGGGTCAGGGGCACGAGACAGCTAAGTGGTGCTGCGGACGTGGGAGGCGAGCTCTAGACCTAAAGCAGGTCAGAGGTCGCTCACTCGCGACGCGCCAGCCATTAAGAAGGGAGGGGGGAGGGAGGAGCAGCTGGGAGGCGGGAGGGGGGAGGGAGCGGCGAATGGGGGCGCGAGGGGGGCGGGCCGCAGTGAGGCAGCAGCAAGGGTAGATCGGCAAGGGGGAGCGCCCAAGGGGCGAAAAAACCATGGAAAAAGCAAGGCACAAACAGTTAGGAAAAGTTCAAAAACAGTCACAAAATACAATTATGGCACAAATTACAATCGGGGTACAGTAATCAGAAGGGGCACAACGGGGGCAGAAGCGCAAGGAGGCAAGGCGCTGAAAAATAGGAAAAACACTTACAGGACGGCGAAAAGCGGCACACAGGTCAAGTGAGGCTTACCAGGGCCTCGAACACGCTAGCAGCAGCGTGGGCGGGGGTCAGGGGCACGAGACAGCTAAGTGGTGCTGCGGACGTGGGAGGCGAGCTCTAGACCTAAAGCAGGTCAGAGGTCGCTCACTCGCGACGCGCCAGCCATTAAGAAGGGAGGGGGAGGGAGGAGCAGCTGGGAGGCGGGAGGGGGGAGGGAGTGGCGAATGGGGGCGCGAGGGGGGCGGGCCGCAGTGAGGCAGCAGCAAGGGTAGATCGGCAAGGGGGAGCGCCCAAGGGGCGAAAAAACCATGGAAAAAGCAAGGCACAAACAGTTAGGAAAAGTTCAAAAACAGTCACAAAATACAATTATGGCACAAATTACAATTGGGGTACAGTAATCAGAAGGGGCACAACGGGGGCAGAAGCGCAAGTAGGCAAGGCGCTGTAAAATAGGAAAAACACTTACAGGACGGCGAAAAGCGGCACACGGGTCAAGTGAGGCTTACCAGGGCCTCGAACACGCTAGCAGCAGCTTGGGCGGGGGTCAGGGGCACGAGACAGCTGGGTGGTGTTGCGGACGTGGGGGGCGAGCTCTAGACCTAAAGCAGGTCAGAGGTCGCTCACTCGCGACGCGCAGCGCCAGCCATTAAGAAGGGAGGGGGGAGGGAGGAGCAGCTGGGAGGTGGGAGGTGGGAGGGAGCGGTGAATGGGGGCGCGAGGGGGGGCCACAGGGAGGCAGCGGCAAGGGTAGATCGGCAAGGGGGAGCGCCCAAGGGGCGAAAAAACCAGGGAAAAAGAAAGGCACAAACATTTAGGAAAAGTTCAAAAACAGTCACAAAATACAATTATGGCACAAATTACAATCGGGGTACAGTAATCAGAAGGGGCACAACGGGGGCAGAAGCGCAAGGAGGCAAGGTGCTGAAAAATAGGAAAAACACTTACAGGACTGCGAAAAGCGGCACACGGGTCAAGTGAGGCTTACCAGGGCCTCGAAAATGCTAGCAGCAGCGTGGGTGGGGGTCAGGGGGCACGAGACAGCTGGGTGGTGCTGCGGACGTCGGGGGCGAGCTCTAGACCTAAAGCAGGTCAGAGGTCGCTCACTCGAGACGCGCAGCGCCAGCCATTAAGAAGGGAGGGGAAGGGAGGAGCAGCTGGGAGGCGGGAGGGAGTGGCGAATGGGGGCACGAGGGGGGCGGGTCCGCAGGGAGGCAGCAGCAAGGGTACCTTCTGCGGCCCTCCTATAGGATCCAGATCTCTGGGCATGGTAAATTGACCCCTCACATATATTAACATTAGATGTAGCAGAGTCGACTACCAAAATTCCACCTGCCCCTTCTGCCTCTAACTTCTGACATTTGCATCCCAATTGATGAGCCATATTCCCTTGGAGCAGTTTAGTTAGCTGCAATACTAGTTCCTTGATTTCATCTACTCTCTGAAGAATTAAAGGCAATTTAGCTACACTGGCAGACAAATCAGAACACATATCAATAGTAATAGGAGGGGAAATGGCAGCTTCAGTAGCTATGACAGCTGTATAGGGGTCGTGGGCCTCAATCAAATCGTTTCCCTCAGACAGAAGCTCAAAGCGATTTTTACATGGAATATTAGGGGCCAACCTTATCTCAGGACTCAATGGTAGGGGTATATGTTCTATTTCTTCCACTTGCAAAATCCCTTGTGTTTGTGAAGGATTAGAGGTACTGCTACAAGCCACAATGCCCTGTTGAATTGAGGGAACAGTGGCATTAACAGTAGATGACTTCCCTACGCAATCTGTTAAGCCCCCAGAAATTGCTGATCGAACTTTTCTATTCTTGGTGAAAAACTCCTGGATCTTTTTACGTTGGAGTGGAGGCTTCTTCGGGGGCAAGAGGCCATGAGTACCTAGCGATTCTGTATTTTCTAACGCAAAAATAAGAAACAAATGTATTTTCATGTGTGCAATTTTCAAAAATATACGATTAGGTATTTTTTGTACATCTAACAAGTTTGTGTCTGGTTTGCAGCTCATTTATGTATGCTGTTTTATACTATTTTAGGCAGGAATGCTATGAAAGGTAAAAATCAGGGTATATTGCTAGAGCCATCTATTTTTCCATGAGTGAAAGATTTAATTGAAGTGAGGGCTTATGTTTTACTATTGACTGTAAAATGACAATCTGACAAAGTTAGTAGGTCTGACATGCTGTTCACAAAGGTAAGGTTGCTTGAGTAGATATACTTATGTACATATCTACTCCTGCACCTAGGTGTAATCTCCTTAGGGATAGAATTCAACATTTCCATATGCAGGCTTACTCTCTTACTCTGATATGGGTACATGTTTTGTAGTATCATATCCCATGCTTAAACCCTATTTAAATTACCTTTAACAACACCAATTTAGTAGAAATGACTTCCCATGTTCCAACTACTCACTTTTATCCTCCCACATTTTTCACTAAATCCTTAGCCTACATGTGTAGAGCTCTCCACCACTCCGATCTTTTCTGTTTGGATATCTCCACCCTGGTGGCAGGCATCCAAGGCCAGAGGTTTGTGAATTGCATTTTGGATTAGATAGAGTAGTACTTCTTCACATGCTTTAAAAAAGCTTTTGTAAATAGTACCCAGTATTTTGTTGTGACACATGTAGGTATAGACTTTTTTTTAAGTTAGGGCTCTCTGGTGGGCAAAGCAGTAAATGTGCCTGCAGCCTAGTGTTTAGACTACACATAGGGGGTTATAGGTTAACTGTGACGTTTCCTTGTTGTGCACCCCCTTATTTGTCCAGGCCCTTAAGTGTGTATTCGCATAGGCATTTTTATTTTTCAACTTGTATCTAATTCTTTACTTGTATGTGATATTTAGTTGTGCGTCCCATTTCTTGATAAAAGTAAAAGCATTGACTGGTCAGTGATTTTTTAAGAGTTGTTTGTTGCATTGCTGAAGTTTTTAGGCCACGTCAAATTTGGGAATTGCTCTGCCCTGCTACCCTGAGAATCAAGTGCTAAAAGGTGTACTTTGTTCACAATTTGGAGATCTACAGACATAGGCCCGAGGACACCACGCATCAGCTGTTACACTTGAGATTCAGTACTTTCTCACTGATGAAGGGCTCTTTATTCATGATTTCACACACCATAAATATAGGTAAGTTGTTTAGGAAGTTGGGGCAAGGGCACTAACACTCATAGGAAAGAACATACAGATGATCAAAGTTCAAGGAGGTAATGAGGTGACAGTATGGCCAGTTTCAGCTGAAATGTGGGAGGGAGAACAGAGGATGAAAATGATAACCACAACAACAGAGTGCAAGAGTCAATAGATTCCTGAAAATGAGTTCCTTTAGTAATTAGAATACTTATCATGCTGGTTTCAGATGGTTTTCAGACGGACAAGAGGTTACTTTGAACGTGGCACAGACATCTGAAGAAAGTGTGATGAGGTAAACAGCCTCTTCTTGGCCTACACATTATTCTGAGTGTCAGCAAAAAGGGAATGTAGAACAAGTGCATTATGATGGAATAGGATTCTATTTTCCTTATGTAATGGTACTCATTTTCTACTGCCATTGCAGCAGTTAAAAAGTGAAGATCTGTTCATTCCCAGCCCTATGGAATACAAGCCTGCCAAAGTTCCTGCTTCCTGCTATGGGAAATAGATGCAGATATATTTTAAATGTTGCCTGAGTGTGGAGATTAGTGGAGAAGTTGAAAAGGTTATCAGGTCCAATGTGGCCTAAGGTCTTGGGATACTGTTAAAAGAAATAGGAGATGTCATATTGTATTGTCTGCTAAGTTTGGTGGTATTTGCTGGATTTAGTGAGGCACTTACCTTTATGTGAATGTGACATGATTGGTATAGTGGATCTAAATGCACAGAATGAAGCTATACGGATGTGGATGACACCCTGCAGGTTGAGGTCTAATCTGAAGTTTTTGCAAATTCTTGTGTGATTGGAAACTTTTGATTCTTTAGTGGAGCAGACAAAAGCTATTGTATTGCATTTTGTTATACGTGTATGAAGAGAGTGTGTGCATGTAGATTGTAAAGGAGCGTGAACCGCTGTGAGGAGTGTGATTAACATCACAGTGTGCCACACTGGTGTAGGGCAGTTAGTGTGTCGCCAGGCTGCTATTGGTTGAAGAAGGGCCTTGATTGGTTGTTGTTCCTGAACAAGGGATTGTGGATTCAACGTAATTTTCTGATTTGAACCAACATTTTATTTTGATTATTGATATTCCATTGGGAGAAAAATTAAATGTTTTAAAGTTATGCGAGATTTGTTTGGAAGAAATGTGCATATACCCAGTAGAGAGGGAGAAGGGGAACCTCCTAAAGTTACCCTAGGTCATTATAAAGCAATAGACATTTGGCTTAATACATGTATTTGGCTTGATCAGTGGCACAAAATCACAGAAAAAGAAGGTGCATTAATGTTTCCACAATATGGTCCATTCAATTTGAAACTTACTGAAAATTTGAAGAGATAAAAAAAACCTCCTTGACTTGCACAATATGAGGCCCTTAATGCTTGGGAATGTGCTGCTCATGCTAGAGAGAAAACAAATATCTGGGTAGAGCCCGAAGAGTTTTCCACACCTATGTGGAGGCTGGATGGGATGCTGAACAGAAAAGGTGGAGAGCTGATATGATACTGAGAGTCGGACTGTATCCAACTTTGACAAGCAAAGCTGTTGAGGGAGAAAAGGAAAGGGAAACAGAAGAGGGAAAGCAAAAGAAACCAGATGATATGAGTAAGTTCAGTGATAGTTATTCTGAAGGCAGACTTTTGGATGTGTTACTCTCTGAACGTCCACCCCCATATAATGAGGTTCAGGAAGAGGGTGGTAATGACACTGGAGGTTATGGAAAGACTGCCTTCACCACAGCCCCGACAAATGTGACTCCTAGTCCGGTGGGGGTCACTCCGGCTAATGTACATTATGAAGCAGGAGGCAAGGTTTCAGGAATTTGTGCTCCAGTTGATCTTACCCTGAGAGCTGTTGAGACCCTTACTGTCCCAGTTACTATTGGTCTAGTGGTTCCTATGTATAAATCTGAATGCCCAGGGAAAATAACTTATAAATTGGCTGTTCTAAATGCAATTGGAAGATCGAGTAGAGTTGCAGCAACTCCTGATACTACAGAATTTGTTCCTTTCGTTCCAACACATACAAGTACTACATGTATGGCAAGTGCAGACTTGACTTTGCATCTCTTATAGTGTACTTCTGAAGGTACTTACCAACAAATGCCAACTACTGGAATACCAATAGACTAACTGCCTTTAAATCTTAGTAGTGGTACACAGAGAAATGGGAATGTGTCCAAAGTTCGTGTGAAAACACAAACTATTAGTTCCAACAAGATAGATGAGTGAGTGAAGGCTTTCAATGATAGTACCCTTGAATGGAACCCTTCAAGGGAAAGCCTGAGTACAGAACTCAGTCACGACCCAGAGAGAATTTAGTGGATGTGATGAAACTGAAATTAGAACTGGATGTGATGAGTAATGGAAAACTTGAACGTATCGCTCAAATATTTATCATAAGAATGAACTTCTGTTCATGTGTAAGGACATTGTTAAACAGGCAGGGCAAGTTCATGATAAACTAGCAGAGTTAACCTAAAAGTAGGAAATAGATTTGAATTAAAAAAAAGCTTCACAGGAGTAATCAGGTTTGTTTTAACAAAGAGTACATAATTGACATGAGAATTCCAGGGATAAAAACTCAAATTGAAGAACGGATTAAAAGGAATTTAGAAATGGAATGAATTAGACAAGTGGGAAGCTCAATAAGTGAAGAAGAAAGATTTAAAGAACCCTTCTGGGGAACCACCACCTTTAGTAGGAGTGGGGGCGCAGTAAACATTCTGTTGAGAGACGTGAATGGTGACGGTTATGTGCATGTGCCTTGGAGCAGAAGTGATCTTGCATCATTTGCTAATGACTTCCCAAAGTTGAGAGAAAAGCCAGTCGAGTGGTATAAGCAAGTTGAGTGGCTTGTGAAAATATTGCGGTGTACTGGATCTATTTGAACACTCTGTTTTGTGGTTCCAAGTGACTTATGGGAGGAATGTAGAGTATCTGTTCAGTGGCTTAAATAAGAAGGGCCAATGAGTTTAGTGCTGAAAGGTCCTTCGCAGTTGGTGATGAAAAGGTATCAGCAGGTGATGACATTCTTGAAGTCAAGGGTGCCACCTCAAAATACTTTTGGATTAAATTTGATAGGATGACTTAGAAACCCATTAAATTGATTCATGCTTACTATGAGAGATTGTTGCAGGAATTTAAGCAGGATAGTTAAATGGAGTCGCTTGAACCAAAGTATGTGGGGCATTTTGTGTGAAGTTTCATGACAGGATTGACACCCAAGATTAGCATGATGATTCAGCAGCATTTGATTTGTTGGCAAAACAAATCAGTTGCTGAGATCTTAAGGTATACAAAGTATTGTAATGATGAAATTGAAATGAAGAAGAAGAAGCTGAAAGAGAAGTTAGTGCTTCCTCAGATGAAGGCTGCTCAGAGAAGTAGTCAAACCTAGCTGTTTGTAGGGAATTTTGGTGCTATGCCAGGAGCGTGTCAACAGGGGCCAAATCCAATGTTGGGTAGAGGTCGAAGAGCCCCAATTGATCCTAGTACAGAAATGGTTGTTAATAGTTTGAAGAAGATAACCCCTGGTAATTTTGCAACAGGTTGGGGCATTGGAAGAGGAATGTTGTCTTAATTAAGCCAATCAACTAAAGTACTCAGGATGTGTATCATCTCAGAATAATAACCTCATACAAATGCAAAATGTACAAAGAAAGAGATGGCAGAATTACAATGTGCCACAATCTCCAGTGGTACACTTTCCACAACCCCTGATGCCACAGAAAAATGCTAATGGTCTGGACTGAATTCCCAAAAATAAACACACATGTGTTTCAGGGAAATAATCCCTTTCAACAGTTTCCCCTGTTTGAGTTCCAAGTGATTTGTGGGTGGAATATAAGGTATCTTTTTAGTGGCTTGTATCAGAGCTGCCAAGAACCTTAGTGATGAAAGGTCCTTAGTCCTTGGTGATGAAAATGTACCAACAGGTTGTGCCATTTTGGAAGTCCAGAGTACCACAAGATCTAGAATGAATTAAGATTGGTAGAACGACTCAGGAACCTAAGGAATTGATTTATGCTTACTGAGAGATTGTTGCATGCATTCAAGCAGTATAGTAAAATAAAGACGCTTGAGACTAAGGATATGGGACATTTTGTGTTGAGGTTTGTGACACACAAGCCTGATGATTCAGCAGCATTAGATTTGCAGGCAGAATAAATTAGTTGATGAGATTTTGAGATATGCCAAGTACTGTAGTGATGAACACGAGAGGAAACAGAAGAAATTAAAGGAAAAGTTGATGGTTGTTCATTTGAAAGCAGCTCAGAGAATTATTCAGATTCAGCCTGTAGTAGTAAATGTAGGTGCTCTGCCAGATGTGTATCAGCAGCAACCAAATCAAGCGCAGGGTGGAGGCAAAGGTGACCCCATTGATTCCAGTACTGGAATGGATGTCAATAGCCTGAAAAAGGCAATCCCTTGTCACATCAGTACCAGGTTGGGACATTGGAAGAGGGAAAGTCTTTTTAATCTAGCTAATCAGCTTCAAACTTCAGGGTTTGTGCCTTCTCAGAATAATAACCCCGCACAAATGCAGAATGTATAGAGACAGAGAGGGCAAAATCAAAATGTGCCCCACGCTCCAGTGATGCAAGTACCGCAACCCCTGATGTTGCAGTAGAATACTAATAGTCTTAGGCTAAATTTGAATCAAGTTCTAAATATGAACACAAATGTGATTCAAGATAATAATCTTTTTCCAAGGTTTCCATGTTTGAGACCTTTGAGAACTATGGGTCTGATCAGTCAGCCTGAAGGTGCCTGCGAGAGGTTGAAGATTGTGAGTTTGATGCAGTCTTAGGTGTAGACCTGCTTGGTCAATTCATAAATAGTGAAGAGAATAGCCACTCATGTCAGTTTGGGCTGACACTGGTGCTATCTGTTCTACTTTGAGAACAGTAGAAGTCCCACACCTACCCATCTCAGGGAAAATGGTCCAAGTTGTAGAAGTGGTGACTAGACTAATGACATTCCAAGAGACTGCAGAAATACCAGTAACAATAGGGTCTTTCGAAGACAATCACCAATTTGTGATGTGTGACTCAAGGTCAGTGAGTCTTTTGGGAAGGGACCTACTCTGTAAACTAAATTGTGCCATCTATTGCACACCGATGGGCATAGCAATGCAAACACATGATGAGGATTTTTCCTTCAAATTGACGAAAGATGGATCTTACTCTACATTGTTCACTCTATTGACTGTTGATGACTTACCACCAGATCTGAAAGACACAGTTAAATCTGAAGTGTGTGATTTTTCAGGAAAATATATCAGACTGTTGAACCTGTAAGAATCACAGTCAAACCAAATGCTGAGTATCTGAGAACCCCTCAATATAATTTGACACCTGAGACAATTGCTAGGATAGTGCCAGTGATTGAGTCTCTAATACAGCAGGGCACCGTGAAGGAAATTATGGGCATTCCTTGCAATTCTCCTATTACGGGCTTCCAGAAGCAGAGTGGGAAGTACAGGATTGTACAGGATTTGCGAAAGGTGAACAACAACATTGTTGTTCCTTGTGTCATGTAATACCTAATCCAGCTGTGACATTGTTTTAAATTTCATGTGAGTGTTGGAATGTGGTTTATTAGTAGGGGTTGGTTGGTACGCACCACTATTAATAAGGGCACGATCACAATATAAGGTCTCACAAAATTAATCCTTTGCTCAAACCTTGGTAGCTGGCAATGGGCAAGCAAGCTTAATTTAGGGGAAGGCCGTGTAAAGTATTCAAAAACTCCAGTACATTAAATAAGTAAGACACATCACACAAAAACCAGAGACGTGAGTTTTTTTAAGATTAAATGTAAAACTAGTGCTTAGAAGCAAATAGTGCTCAAAAGGTTAAAAAAGGTTGCACTGGACTGGGACACAGTGAGGAGTTCCAGATGCCTATGATGGTACTCTATTAAATTTAATTATAAAGTGTTTCTTGATGCAGGAAAGTGGTCCACAACCCCAATCCAAGATTCCAGAATCTCGGAGTTGCTCCTTGGAATGTTGGGTCTACAGTTCGCACAATACACCTGGCCAAATCCTCAAAAATCTATTTAATGCTGTCCAGCTGGGCTCTTCTGGCAGGAGTTGATGGAAGTGACTCTTGCAGGGCGTCCATTTCTTCCACTTTCAAAGCAAGGCAAAGTCCTTTATGGGCTGAAGACCAAAGAGTGCAGCAGGTGCAGTCCTTAAGAGTGCAGTCCTGCCTTGTGCAGTCCAAGGATCCAGCAGGGCAGTCCTTCTCCTTGTAGCTTCAGGAATGGATCCTTGGGTATTCAAAACACCAATCCAAGAGTCTAGAAGCTCTGGGAAGGTCCTTGAGCTGTTGGGACTGTGTTTCCCAGAATGCCCCTGGCAAATTCCTTCGAAGGTCATTGGTGGCTATCCAGCTGGGGTCTTCTTCATGAAGATGGTCCTGGTAAAGCTCGGTAAACCTGTTGCTGCCAGGGTGTCCACTCCTTCATTTCTTGAAACTAGTCAGATTCCTTAGAGCTGTAGTTCCTCAGTGTGCTGCAATATACAGTTCTTTGAGGTGCAGACCAAGGCTCCAGCAGGGCAGTCTATCATCTCCTTGTATAGGCAGTGATCTGAGTTGCTGGGCAACTATCCCATATTTGTTCAGTGTTCCTCGGCTGGGAAGCACTAAGCAATGGGAAGCAAGATTTCACCCTCTGGGGTGACCACTTCCTGTGAAGTGTGGAAAAATCAATCCCAGGAAGTACTATTCTTCCAAAATCCAAAATGGAGAAAGTGTCTCTTTGGGGTTAGGATCTGGCTAAGCCATGCCACTGATGTGGCCTGATTTCTTTAACACTCCCCTTCCAGCTATTGTGCTTATCCAATTACTGGTGCTCCCATCTGGCTGGGCTGACAGGACATGGGGCTGAGCCTGGGTTCTGTCCTAACCGCCATTCCCTCTTTGAAGACCAGTTTGGCCACTAAGCCCCGTTCCTGTATTTTGCTCTGCAGCTTGCAGATCTCCACCGAGATGTCCCGATGTCTCAATGCAGGCCACTTCACACCTCATCAAGGCAGATTGGATCAGCCTGGCAGAGGCTGGACAATCAGAGAAGAGTTGCTGGAAGGCTGATTTTGACTTACAAAAAGAAAGTTCTCTAACTTCTTTTCTGTAATTGTTATATCAAATCCAACAATGGCAAGGTGTTTTTTCAATTCTATCATTTTAAAAGGAAATTATAGCTCTTTTCTAGCAATAGTTATACTTTAATAAAGTATTCCTGTGTTAGGCTATGGAGCTAATGTACAACAATTGGGAAAAACATAATTTGCAGTTGTTCCCTCACCAGTGCATCTGAAACATATTTTACAATGTCCCTACTTATAGTTACAAGGCAACCTAGCACAGGGGCCCTTAGGGAAGACCTTAGAGGTGGTAAATATGTAAGAATGGGTAGTTTGAAACTTTGGAAGTACTTTTAATTCTAAAGTCAAATTTGCATATAAATGTAATTTAAAAGCAGCCTGCAAGACAGGGCTGGCTTTTAAATTGACAGCAGGCCCCATAGCAGTGCACACTTAACTATATTAAATCTGCTTGGCCTCCAAACCTACAAGAAATACCATATACTAGGGACTTGCAGGTAGGTTGACATGCCAATCATACTGTTGTATTCTATTCAAAGGAATCTTAGTGGGCTGCTTAGCAACTGGGAGGAAACTGGAATGTTATGATTAGATTGTAAGGCAGGCAGTTGTTGATAAGACCTGCCAGGGTTGGATGTGTATTTCTTATCTGAAGAATAAAGAAGAAAAAGAAGCATCTGTGGTGCAGCGATTTCTTTACACATACATATGCCTTATTTGCATATACATTTAATCAGAGCCCCGGCACTGGGTCTGCTTAGCAAACCGTAGGATGCCCTCAGCCTCAGAAAACCAGCATCTAGTAGTCAAAAATAGGGGCAAAAAGTGGGGTGACACTGCAAAAAACAACAACCTGGTTTCTCACATTGAGGCTTAGTCATTGATTTGTGGCAAGCCTTTTTCTCGATACCATAGCAGATTGCATTGCAGCTATAAACCTGAGGCTTCGGGTCTTGATGAGCAAGTGAATGGGGCACTGAAATCGAGACTGGCAAAGCTGTGTGCTTTGACATCTCTGAAAGCACATGATTGGTCTGCAGGGGATTTTGAGATAACCACAGTTGAAACTGAAGCAAATTAATACTGTCCTGTGGTGGTGAATGAGTTGAGCTCAGATTCAGACCCAGAGGAAGGCCCTAGTGCTAGAGTAAGGAAAGTGGAAGCAGGAGACCAATGGCCCAGAGGACAAGAGAGGAAGAAATTGAATTTGCCTAAAGAACATGTATCACAAACAATTCCAGAAGATACTGAGAATTCTGATCTAAGTGAGAGTGAGAAAGAATGATTTTCACTAAGGAGATCAAGGAGAATGAGAGTGCCCCACCAGAGGCACTCTTCACCTGAATGGACATGTAGTGCTACAAATGATGGAGAGAGAAAGGTTTGGGAAGTTTGGGACAACACTGTGGGTACAGCTGAACCTCCATGAACTGAGTGTTGTGCTTGAATTCTTTTTTGAGGCTCCTATGCTGTTGGATAGACTGATACATTTTATATTGGATGTGATTATCAGTGACTTTAAACTGTGCATATATTAGAGACGTTGTATACATTTGAAGAAGAATACCTAGGCCAGAGTACAGAAAGACAGGAGGGGTTGCCCTTAGAAGAACATGGAGCAGAGCTAGGGAAGTATCACAAAGATAAATGTATCTGTTATTCAATGATTGGACTTTGTTGTGGAATTGATGGAAACATCTCTAATGCTGCTGCATTTCACCCTATATAAATCTGGCCGTATGGTCTCAGAGAAATCATTGAAGCAAATCAGAAAAGTAGAAGTAGGTATATAATAGGTGCAGTATTGCCAGTTTCCCTTTTAGTATCAGTAGTGCTGTCAATAGGAGCCTTTCCCCCTATACCTACTGTAGAGAAAGAGTTACCTTCTAGTGTTTCCCTGCAAATACTAAGAGCCTGATTTATATCTCAGTAGATGAGTTACTCCATCACAATGCTGACGGACATCCAGTCCGCAGAAATATAAATTAAATTTTTCCCTGTGGGAATTATATTTTGGCAGATGGGATATCTGTCACTATTGTGACAGATAACCATCCTCTGAGATTTAAATCAGGCCCTTAATTGTAGAGATAGTAACCTTTATCGGCTACATGAAAAGGCTCTACACATGGATGATTCTAGAGAGGATTTTTCTGAAAATTTTCATTTTTGGCTATTATAGTATATTAATACTATGGATTCAAAGGATTGCTTCATCTACAATTACAAGCATTTTCCTTTGACATATGGAGTTTCTTGTAGTCTTTTGTTGAGCATAATTTATAATGAGGGAGGTTTTCAATATTATTTTTCAAATTACTATTTAGTGCTTCCCGAAGTTCATTTGTTTAAACATCTGAAAAATAAGTCTTATTTTAATGATTCTAGAAAGGATTATTCAGCAAACGTATATTTTAGGCTTTTTGTGAGCATATTATTACTATGGATACAAGGGATTGCTACCTGTGTTCACAATTACCTGCTTCTGTGCCGGTAGGTGTCACTCACCATCATATTACTTTGAAAGATGGAATTTCTTGTAGTCGTTTCTTGAGCATATTTTTTAACGAGAGAACTTTTCAGTATAATTTTTTGAATTAAGATTCAGTGCTCCCAAAAATTCCTTTGTTTAAACATCTGAACAAGAATCCATATATTAAGGGTGCAGTAATAGCAGGGAACATTTTTTTATCACTAAAGCCTTTAGAAACTGTATAGACACACATACCTGTACAACGAGAGATGTGGAAAAGAAGTTTCTAAATTTGGTAGAAGATTTGAAGATAGAAAAAGGGATATAGAGTCCAAATCTAAGACAGACACATTTCTTAAAGCACAACACAGGTGCAATAAAGAGGAGAGTGAACATCAAGTGAAAGGGAATTTACCATCTTTAACTTTAGATTTGCAACACAAATGGAAGTTGCGCATACTGTTGACCAAAGTAATATAGACCCATTGTTTTTAGGGAAACCTTATTTTTATTACTTTCCACAGCATGTCATTGGTTAAGATGATATACTCTCTGATTTATTGATTATCCTAAAACTGATTGATAAGGTCATCTTCACTAATCAAAGGCTCATTGAGTTAGGCATCTATTGTATTTGGAAGTGTCTACCCAGCCGCCGCCTGCCAAATAACCAAATAGTAAATAATCTCTGATATTTACCCAGCAGCCGGCAAAATAGTACATAATTTCTGCTGTTTAGTCAGCCTTAGCCTAAATAGTAAAGATGATGTACACTTTGACTGGTGGCTAGATAAATAGTGTGAAGGAAGTCTTTATTTACCCCATTGGCAGAAAAAAGGAACAACAAGCAATGGTACTGTGGTGGTAATCTTGTGATAGGGATGAAGCATGTGTGAGGCATTTGATTGTAAGTGTATATACAAATATTCAATAGCTAGCACATAGGTAACGGCTGTTTACATATGAGTTACAGTAAACCAATTTTGAATACAATTTTATGATTTTAATATTCAGGAAAAAAATATAGGAATCAAATGGCTATTTCAGGAGCTTCAGGATATTGCATACAGATGGGTTTCACTGCAGTCTAAGACTGTTTGGCTGCCTGCAAAGAATAATGAGTAAGATCTTAAATAATATTATGGATATGTTTTAGTCACTCGAGAATTCAATGGTTTTTAATGTTCATGATCCTCTTTTTGTTTATTTTTGAGGGCTGGGATCTTCTTGGGCTTCTTATGGAGTGCCTAGAGCTAGAGTTAGGCTTTTTTATGTGAACTCTCTTTTATTGGGTTTTATAGTAAATAAGTGGCAACAATATGCAGTCAAATAACAATCACATACTGTATCAGCACAGAGTGATATGCCTTGCAAAAGTAGACAGCTAGGAACATGTGGTAATCGTGTATCACGATTGGAAATCAATGTCTGAAACCAACCAGTGATCGATCATGCTACGCTCCTAGACAGTAGTAAGTGCTTCATAACAAATGAAGTGAATAACCCACATCATATAGCGGCAAGTGTACTTCCAGAATGAATGAATGAATCAGTAAATTAAGGGGTAAAGACTGATGGGGGATGGAGGGGGCAGGAGTGCAGGTCTCGCTCAGAAATGTTCACAAAAGAGGAGGGAGCCATGAGAGCCAGTAGTGTCGGTAAGGGGTTAGATTGCTGTGGGGATCCGAAGGACTAGGAATGTTAGGTCCATTGAGTAGTGGCAGAATGGGGGTGATTAGGTGAACAGCTGTAATGCTCGCAATCTGGGCAGATAGAAGCAAGAGAACTCCAGTCGAGACAGGTATAGCACCAGCGGGCACCAAATCAGTTGGAACTTGGACTCTGTGTGAGACAGAGTGTGGGAAAGTTGTTCCACGGCTAATATATGCCATGATCATACGAACCCCTGCATGATGGATGGAGGGGCTGTCTGTTTCCATGCCAGAGCAATTAGTTGTCTGACTGCAATGGGCATGTAGCTAACTAGTGTCCAGTCTGCATGTGTCATGGTAGTCAGTGAAGTAGGACGAAGGCCCAATATTACTATGTGATATGTGGCTATGAGGGGTATCCCACCACTTCCTTGATGTGGCTAAGGACTTCATTCCAAAATGTTGCAGTCAAGGAGCAAGACCACCAAATAAGGCAGAAGTCACCCCAGCCAGATTTGCATCGCTAGCACAGGGTGGAGGTCCCCAGTAAGATTAGTGTCAGCTGAGATGGAGTATAATTACTTTGATACAGTAATTCATAAGCAGTTTCAAGGAGGGAGAGGCTGTGAAATATTTTGAGGATGTCACGCCAAAGCGTCTCCTATTGCTTAAAGGAGATCTCCTTGTCCGCTTCCGAAGTCCATGCTATTTGATATGATTGGGGCTCAATAGGAGTAGAGCATTGAAGCACACGGTAGATGTTAAAAATAAGCCCTTTCTAGCCCTTATAAGTGTGTTCTAGCCTTTTGAACAGGTTAAAAGGGCAAATGGCTGTTGGGCAGATAGAGGAGTGAAGCATCAAGTGCCTTAAGTGTAAATACTGTAGTCAAGCCGAGTCCTGTAGGCCAAATTCTTCCCTACACTGGGCAGAGGTCCTCATAGTAGGACCCGTAAAGAGATCTTGTTTTGTACTGCAGTCCTTTTTGGTCCAGTCTCAGGGTGCGTGTGTGGAAAGGGCTGGGGTAAACTCAAGATTACAGGCTAACATTGTATTTGGAAAGGGGAAGGAGATGATGCCCTGTTTCACCAACCCTCCATCCCAAATGTCCATTGCGGTCTTAGTTGGGGTGGCTAAGTATGCACTTTGCGGCCTAGTATGTTTTGGGAGCCATGCTAGGCAGCATAGTGGTCTGCAGGCCACAGCTGGGTCCATGTGGAACCAGTGGCATTCGCTTTCTCGTCCCACCCAGGCAGGGATGAAATGGAAATGAGCCCCCCAGTAATACTCCAAGAGACTGGGGCACGCTAGGCCTCCTCATTTGGGGGGTTTCATCAGAAGTGTAGTTGAGACTCTAGGCTGCTTACAGTTCCAAAGAAAGAAATGAATATCCAGCTGCAGTCTGTTAATATCCTCCTGTGGGAGGGGTGTAGGCAGTGTTTGGAATATGTATAGGACCCTCTGCAGGACGTTCATTTTAATTACATTGATCTGCCCTAGCCACAAGTTAAATAGGGACGACCAAAGATGGAGATTTTCTTGGATGCCCTTTGCAATTGTCCACATAATGAGGGTAGCTGTAAGGTTAAGGACTAGGTATCGGATCGTGTACGGCTCCCACTTAAAGGATGACAACCTTTTCAAGTGGAATATGTCTTGCTTTGGAATCATAAGATTTAGAACAGAGGATTTTGACATATTGACTTTGTAGCCAGAAGAGGTTGCGAATGTAGACAGAGCCTGGATAACTGCAGGTAGGAAAACAGTTGGTTGCCTGAGGGTGAGAAAAAGTCACTTAAAAAGAGGCCAACTATGTAGACTTGCCCACCAAAAGGGATACCCATGACCTCCTTTGTTCAACACAGTGTGATGGCTAAGGGTTCCACGGCTAAAACAAATGGCAAGGGTGAGAGAGGGCACCCTTGCCTAGTACCCCTTCCGATGTGAATGGAGGCTGTGCAGTGGCTGTTAACCTGAACTGCGGCTGTCGGGCAGCAGAAGATGCCATTATCTTTGTGAGAAAGTTAGGACCCAATCCAATCTTAATAAGGACTGACCTAAGGTAGGACCAATTGACCCTGTCAAACGCCTTCTTTGTGTACACTGACAGGAGGAAGGCTGACAACTGGTGGCGGTGGGCCTTTTCCACGAGATGTGAAACCCGTCTAACATGTCCTAGTGTGCATAAACCCCACCTGATCCGGAACTATGGGGCTGTAGAGGGAGCATTCCAATTGCATAGCTAATATTCTGGTAAAAAGCTTTGCATCAGTGTTCAGCAGGACTATTGGACGATATGACTGACAGAGGATGGGATGCTTGCACAGCTTGAGAATTAGCACAATCTCATCCATTGCAATAGTAAGGGGAAAGGTCTGTATCATGAGTGAAGGAGTTGAAAAGATGGAAGAGGAAATCCCCAAGCTCTGGGAAGAACAGCTGGTAGAAAAAGACTGGAAGGCCATCCGGCCCAGGAGTCTTACCAAGAGGTAATGCCCACAAGGCTTTAGAAGTCTCCTAAAGTGAGACGGGGGATCGAGTTCAGCTGCATGGCAGGGCCGGAGAGGCTCCCATTTGCAGGCAGTCAGATACTCATTTATTACTGTGTGGAACTTCTTCACCTATGTATAGGTGTTGAAAAGTGTGTAATGCTTGAGGTTTATCACATTCCTTGATCACCCAATCCCCCTCCGGAGAGCGCAATTTGTCGATGTGTGCTTTTAGTTGTGCCCGACATAACCGGTGCACCAGCAAGGAGCCAGTTTTGTTGCCTACCTTTTAGAAGCACTATTTGAGCGATAGAAGAGCTCGCTTGGCTCTGTTTGATCTATGGGTTCTAAGTTGTTCCCTTAGTATAGCTAATTGCCTCTTGTTGCCGTGTGTTGGATACACATTGTCTTGTTGCTCTAGCAAGTGAATGTCTGCAATAAGTGTCCTCAACCAGCCTGATTACCCTACATCTGGCTATACCTATTGCTGTGGCTACCACACATGTCTTAGCTTTGAACCCATCCCACGTGCTTTGGACAGGAGTGCTGTCTGCTGAGTTATGGGCAAAATAGTCCTGTACACCTTTATGAATATCATTGACATCAACGGGGTCACATAGAAGAGATGGGGGAAGGTGCGAGTTCACTTTATGTCTAGAGGAGTCCGGGGCACATGTCAGAGCCTTATGGGCATGGTCTGAAATCAAAATGTCAGATGCTATCCAAGTGACAAAGAAGAGCAAGCATGAGGAAGACTTGATCAGTGCAGTAGTATGCAAGATGTATGTGCGAATAGAAGGATTAGCCTTGAGATTCTGGGCGTTGGAATCGCCATGAATCTACTAAACCAAGGTCCTGTATCTCCTTATTCAACTGAGCCGACATTGCACCAGCCCCAGCAGCCTGTCGATCCAGCATGGACTCCCAGTCTAAATTTAAATTCCCTAGCTCCACAATGTCACAGTGACTCCGCTCAATTGGCCTCGGAAGATGTTGCGAATATAGGTATAGGCGAATATAGGTATCCTGCACAGTGTTTGGGGCGTATATGTTCAGGAGTGTGAGCTTGTGTTGTTTTATGGAAAGGTGCACTGTGAGATAGCGACCGTCGGGGCCACACGTTATCTTGATTATGTGGGGCCAAAAGGGTGCCTTACAAAGAATGTCCAACTTGGCTCTTTTAGTGTCACTGTAGGCCCGGTGGCGGCAGGGTATCAGGGGTGTACCATACAAAATCTATCAACTCCCCAGAGGTGGGCCTTTTGCAGGAAAATAAGGTCAGGGTCCTGCCGGAGTATGTACCCCCCTACCCATAGCTGTTTGCATTTGTTAGGGGAATTTAGGCCTTCTATGTTGATGGAAAGAAGTTTGGTTTCCTGAAGAAAGGACATCATGGCATGTATCGGGGGGCTCATAACAGTGCAGAGAGCACCAATGTCAAGAACTGTGGAACAGGGTTGTGTAAATAGGAGGCATTTCAAGGGAAATGTCATAGGATGTTGTATGAACCCTCCAATTCTCCTGTGTGTTAGAACTGCAGGAATATACCTGAAAAAGAAGATGATGAGAAATAAATAAATCAAACAGTCAACAATGACAAACATGGCACAACAGCATAGCTCTTTTCCCTTGGAGATTGGTGGTAAAGCACCCACACCTCTCCAGAGGAGTTACCCTCAAGGAAGAGTAAGCGTGGGGACCAGGTCAATGCATCAAGGATACGGCGAGTCGGGTACTAGTTCACATAGTGTCTCTGAGACTCAAGTCTGCTCCATTGTACTTCAGGCCCGGGGCACAGGGAAGTAAGGCCCTGATTTATACTTTTTAGTTCAAAACTGCACTAACACAGTTTTGCACCAAAAAGTTTAGCACCGGCTTGCACCATTTCTGTGCACCAGCCAGGCACCATATTCATGGAATGGTGCAAGCCAGTGCAAATGGTAGGCTAGCAGCAAAAAAAATTACGTTAGTCGGATGAGGCTGGCGGTCTGGAAGAAGGGGGTTTTGCACCAAAAAATGACGTTAGGCAGGTTAGAGTAAAAAAAAAAAATGACTCTAACCTGCCTAAAGTCATTTTCTGATGCAAAACCATCCATATCACATGACTCCTGTCTTAGAAAAGACAGGAGTCATGCCCACCTCCCCAATGGCGGTCCCATGGGCATGGCAATTGCATCCTGTGCCATGTATGGAGGCCCATTTCAGGGCCCCCTATAACACTTTAAAAAATAAAATAAACTACTTACCTTTACTTACCTGGGATAGGGTCCCCCATCCTCCGCTGTCCCTCTGGTGTGGGTGGGGGTATCCCTGGGGCCTGGGGAGGGTACCTGTGGGCTTATTCCTTGGTGTTTCACCATGGAAATAGGCCCACAGATCTCCTAACACCTGCCCTGACCCAGGCGTTAACAAATGGGGCAAAGCAAGTTTTGCACCATTTTGTGACCCCATCCTCCATCCCGTGCACCATTTTTGCACAGGAGTATTTTGCATGGAAACGCCTACCTTGCATCTCATTAAGGCAAGGTAGGTTTCCATGTCCCAAAAATGACTTTAACTCCATAAATTTGGCACTAGAAGGGTCTAGCGCCAAAGTATAAATATGGAGTGAGTTTTGCACTGAATTCGAATTTTAAAAAATGACACTAATTTGGTGCAAGCAGAGTATAAATATGCCCCTAAGAGTCAGATCATTCAACCCTTCCCGCAGGCCCAGGGGGTGTGAGTCAGAGGGAAGCAGCAGCTGAAGAAGTGGGGGAGGGTGTGCAGTCCAAGTTTTGCAAATGTTGGATATCATTGCGCTTTGCTGTCTGCTGCAAGACCTCTGCTTCGCAAGACTTCTTCCGGAGGGGGCTAGCTGTTTCCCAGGACGGTTTCAGGGGGTTTCCTAGTGGAGTTGCCCTCCACGCCAGAGGAGACGATAGGCATCTGCACCTCAGGATTACGTTTAATAGAGTGGAAAAGGGCTGCAGTGAAAGCTACTATGGGGGTCATTCTGACCCTGGCGGTAATTACCGCCATGGCGGAGGTCAGCGGTGGCACCGCCAACAGGCTGGCGGTGCACCGCTGGGCATTCTGACCGCGGCGGTTCAGCCGCGGCCAGAAACGGAAAGTCGGCGGTGTCCCGCCGACTTTCCGCTGCCCTTGAGAATCCTCCATGGCGGCGGAGCGCGCTCCGCCGCCATGGGGATTCTGACACCCCCTACCGCCATCCAGTTCCTGGCGGTTCTCCCGCCGGGAACAGGATGGCGGTAGGGGGTGCCGCCATTCTTCAAAAGAATTTCAGTGTCTGCCTAGCAGACACTGAAATTCGCGACGGGTGCAACTGCACCCGTCGCACCTTCCCACACCGCCGGCTCAATTCTGAGGTGGCGTCCTCGTGGGAAGGGTGTTTCCCGCTGGGCTGGCGGGCGGACTTTCGTCGGTCGCCCGCCAGCCCAGTGGGAAAGCCAGAATGACCGCCGCGGTCTTTCGGCGGGAACCGCGTGGCGGGCGGCGACCGCCGTCCGCCGCAGTCAGAATGACCCCCTATGTCTGTTCCCTCCAACCCCCTTAAGATTCCTTGAATATGAAGGTTGTTGAGAAGACTCCGGTTTACCAAATCTTCCTGTTTGGATTGCAATTTGATATTCTGTTCGTTCCAAGGCATTTACTTGTCACCACAACAGTTTCTGGTGTTCTGAACTGGCATCAACTGTGCACTCAAGATCGTCCACAGCATTTCCAATCTCTGCAACTTCTCGTCGGACATCTTTAATGCAGGATTTGAGGTCAACTTTGAGTGATTCTATTTCAGAGCGTATTTCTTAGAGGAAGTGCAACAGGAATTCCTGCTTGATGGTCACTGGAGTTGGAGGGTCATTCTGGAGGTCCGGGGACCCATCACGCTTCTCTTTGCCTGTCTTTGCAGGCTTAATCCATAGGGAGGAAAAAGGTGTCTCCTTGGCTGCTTTGCTGTGGGGCATCATGTTAAGATTAGGTGAAAGAGAGCAGCTAGGGTGGCCACTCACATGGGGCTGCCAGGCAGTGCTGACTGTAGTCCCCTCACAGTGGTGCATGAGGTGCAAAAAACAGCAGGAAGTTGTTGAAGTAGGTGTCGTCTAGAATTCTGGGCTTAAATGTGATGCTAGGGTAGGTATCACCCTCTTCTAGGTAGTGAGCAGTCTCAGTCTCACAGTTATATGCTATGAATCCAGGTGTGGGGGGCAACACAAGTCTCTCTGAAGGCTCCTGGCAAGTCCGTGGGACTATAGCAGATGTGTCTAGCACCTAAGGGAACCCCACGCAGGAACGAGGAACAGTTTGAGCCCCTTTTATGTCCACACCAGTATTTATGCACTCATTTCTCAGAGGATGGCGCACTCCCCCAGCAGGCAGGCAATGTCTAGTCTTTCAGGTTCAGCAGCTTGGATTGTGCAAGTGGAGCTGAGAAGAGCAAATGTCACAGATCTAGGAGGGCCACAGGGCTTGGAGTTGGCATACAGCAAGAAAGAGATGGTTCTAACCCTGGGGCAGGTGAGTGCCTTTCTAGGCAGATCCATGACCCCCCCACTAGGTAAGAGGGGCTCACTGATGAGACTCACTGCTCCTCATGGAGGTGTTCAGTGTGGGGTGGTGCCCTCGACTTCTCCACCGGCCTAGTCAGTCCACAGGTCCGGTTCCACTGCATTAATGCTCCCAGTCAAGGGAAGAGTTAAGTTGGGGCAATACACTGCCCAGTCAATGGTGGAACGCAATGTGCCGGGTCAACCCTATGAGGTAGAATCTCCCTCCTAGTTCCTTCCTTCTGGGTGCAGATCAAGGGACCCCCAGTCACTGCCCCCAACCAGAGAGGTCAGAGTCAAGCAGACGAGGACCTGAAATTCCAAGTGGAACAGGAGAACTAGAAACTGGGGTCAGAGTATGCAAGTGAATAAAAAGCCGGGACCGTTACACTCTGACCTCCTAGTGATAGACAATGTTCTCTGATGCTGGCACAGTAGTGTGCTGAGGGAGAATCTGAAGATATAGGGACTGAAACATGGTAATAGAGTTTAAAGGTTGATGGGTGAAAATGAGTGTGGCCTGTGAGGATGGAACAAAGGGTTAGAGAAACTCAGGTGGCTGAAGTCACGAAAATGGTCAATGGGTAACAAAGCAGTCACAGTGCAATGATAACAGGCAAAGGGGATCACAGGATCATAGGAAGGCTTTGATGAGCAGAAAAGGAGGTAATGGAGGCTCCAGATAGATTATCTCAGATGGCCCAAAGAGGAATTCTGTGTGACCCCAGATCTTGGCACTGACATTCCATGTGAATGTATGTGTATTATCAAGTGCATAGATAATAGCAAATACTCCTTGTTGTGATAAAAGAGTTTCTACATGGACCAGTGGGATACATTTTGCATGATCTGATAGCAAGTAGATACAGCTTCCGTACAATTCAGAAAGGATTTATTGATAACTTATGACTGCACTTGCTCTCCCCTTAGAACCCCTCGCCCTTTGAAATCATGTTGGCAGCCTCAATAGGAAGACGTTTCCAAAACCAAAAACATTTTTATGATTCAGCAACCACTGGTTTGTTTAAGGAATACAAGCTTCTTTGGAAAAACCTCTTCAATTTTGGAATGTAGTCCTGGAGATGATGGTGTGCTGTCCCTTGCAAGCCGCCATCTCTGCCATCACAGCTTATCATTCAGGGTCAAAAAGTGGCACCTGCTAGACATGCTTTTCTGAAACCACCTTCTATTCATTATTTTGTGAAATCATCAAACACTACAAATGTGAGCTCACAAAATACTATTCCACTCGCACAAAGTATGTGCAGAATTTGCAACTTTTTGTTGCTAATGAAATACTACTGCAGGACCCTAATGTTAATAAGGAGATGGATGCCAATTGTTTTCACTCCTTGCTTGCAGCTATACCTGGTGTAACTACCAGATGAAATGTGCAGAAGGCATAATAAAAATTGAAGCAGCAGCCAGGTAAATAATGTAGTTCCTCTGCTATTTGCATGGCCACTGGCTAAGCTGTGCACACACTCTTGTATTTGATGAAGTGTTGTTTTAAGTTGTCTGCAAGGCAATGGCATTACAGTACATCATTATTGGTATTTAGCCAGGTGCTATGTAAATATTACCATTTCTTTGCTTCTTGCCAGGCTACTGGCTAAATAATTTTAAATGTCTACAATTTAATGAGCAGTCACATAAATAATTATATTTATTTGCTATTTACATGACTGCTGACCTAATTGTACATATCTGCTCTTTTGCCAGGGGATGGGTAATAAATGAAGTTTTTTCCTTGACTCCTAGACAGATAGTACAAAACCTTTGCTATTTCAATCAGTGGCCAGGTAAATAGTAAGGCTTCCTTATTATTTTCATGTTCGTTGACCAAACAGTGCAGAATGTACACTATTAAGCCAGTGTCAGGTAACTATTTTCTGCTATTTGCACGGCCATCAGCCAAATAGTGCAGAATTGCTATCATTTAGCCAGCGACCAAGCAAATGGTAAAGTTGCTCTGCTATTTTCAAAGCCATTGCCAAATACCAACTGATTTCTTCTATTTAGCCAGCGGCAGAGTAAATAGCAGAGAAATGCAATGTTTTCCTGACAGTCGGGTAAATAGCTGTCACTATAGTATTTATATAATACTCACTTCCCCTGGTGATGCCGTAAAGATGTGGCTGTTATTGTGCATTTATGAAAAATATGTTTTAGGGTCTTTCAGCACACTGATAACCTTGGTTTTATTTCATTTATATGGTGTGCAGCACAATCTAAGTTGTGTTTTGACACTGTGAACTGAATAAAAACTAACCAGTATCAAAAGTATACAAGTAGTGAGGGGAAACTGTCAAAAAGAAGACTTTTGAACTTTACCTTGAACTAAGTACTAGAGACTTGTCTCACACATCCATGGCCAGTGTATTCTAGGGGCATATTCCTAATACAGAAAACCTCTAATCCCCTTTTCATCATAAGGTGAAATACGAGGCTAAGCTTGCTAAATCGCAACACTTAGGCAGGGCTGCAGAAGAAGATCCCTAATTTGTAGTGAATCCTAGTTTGTTTTTAATGGGATTCAGGAGTTAACTTAGTCTGTGGCTTGCAGACTCATGCCCCCGTCACCCACAGACTTTTACCCTACTTAGCTTGTTCTGTTTTAGCGCATTTATTTAATTAATTGTTTTAAGACGGCTGCCTTGTTTTGACTTAGGCCCATGTTTTAGTTTGCATTATCAGTGTCACCGTGCTAAGGCGTCAAGAAGGCGACAACGACAAACAAACTGTAGGTGTTCACTTTAGGTACTTTCCCACTTCATGCTTTTGAGGGAATTGTTTATATTAATTACCGTCCCAAGCACACCTTGTTATCTATTGTTTGGGAACAAACCTATGTCAGGGGTCCAAGTAGATCTGTATTAATACTCCTTATTTTATCAGATAGTAAGAGGGATTCCGACCACATGCCATAGCTGCTATCGATGCTGCACGACACCTTGACACTGACCCAGTCTTTGTGTCCCTGCTGAGTCTGAGCTAGAGACATTATTCCAAGGTAACGTGGGTTGGGGGCTCTTCTCATGGACATGGCATTGGCAGATTGAGGTTTAAAATACCTAGCTTTCTTCTAGGTTAGAGGTTAGGCCTACATGCTAGGGTATTAGGACATATAACACACTTCATATTATTTTGTGGTTTTGCAAGATGGTGGGGGTTTTTGTATTAATGACTCTTGCCTTTACGATTTTATTTCTTGCACTGTTCATTGTCTTAATCATTGCAGCCCATGCAACTTATCGTACATTGCAGTTTTGCTAAAATAAATCCTATTGAAACGGCATCTTCTTCATTGCCTGTGTGTGATTGAGACATGTTGTTAATGTGAGAAAGGGGTAATCTCCGTTTAACCACAATGCTCCCTGAGATGTCACACTCTTGAGTCCATGCGTAAAGGTTGCCACAAATCACCTTTGACTGTTTTGGGTTTTTGGTGAGGTACTGCTTGTGAGCCGGAAAGGTTGGGCCGACAGTTGCATTTTGTTGTAGGATTGGCATAGTCGCCTACAAACATAAGTACTGTCATCCTTAAACCCGTAGTCTTGCCTAGAGCAAAAGTCCAAGTACGACAGATTTTATTGATCAGAGACCATCCAAAAATGTTGACAACTTTGTCCATTACTAACACGTTTGAGGTTACAGCTCTTATCCCAAACTGAAGCTTGACAATGGAAACTCCAAATTCATTTTGCGTCACCCACAGTCTGTAAGACTGAGATACTGATACAATTGGCACAGACTTATTTTTTAAAAGGGTTCAACTGCAAAGAGTCATATACTGCATTGACATTTCTTTCCAATTGATTTTATCTAAAGCAACTCATCTGTACTTCTGGCTTTTATTATTGTGCACAGAGTCTGCTCAAATTACGACTAAACTAGAAAACACTACCACAGACATGTAGCCTCATTGCAGGATGTCAATAGCCTGTCAAACCGACTTTCAATTTCTATGCATACTACATCAAACATTTTATTGCTCAGGTCTTTAGATTGAAAATGTGATACCCTTTGCAGTAAGCAGAAATATAAAGTTATCCTCACAGTTTTGGTGAAGGTTCCATAGGCAGACCTGCCAACTCACACAGTGCCACTGTGTGACACATGATATTGACTCCCCTCACATGGTCACACAGTGGCAGGGAAAACAAGCTGAAAACCACTGTAAACAGTGGTTTTCAGCTCCTTTTTGCAGGCTCTTAACTGTCTATTAATGGGTGTGAAAACACCCCAGGACATTGGCTACAGCCTCAGCAAGCTATTTGTGTTTTTAGAGGAGGGGTTTGGGGTTGGGGTGGGTACAGAAGTGCCTCTTAGGTGCTTTTCGGCATGAGGACATGCCCCTCCAAGCCCCCTCCCCCTCCTCACACTGAGATTTTTGGTGAAGATGTCAAATCTGCATAGGGCAGTAAGAACTGGAATGGGGGGTCTATGTAAATACAAAGAGCAACTTTATAGAAAAATACTTTTAGGGGGAAAAATCTCATCAGGGAACCCTGACAGATAAAATGAACATTACATAGATCTTTATAATGAAACTGCTGGAGCAAATTTCTTGCTAACAAAAATGTGTTTCTTCCAGCTTCCCTTAAAATTAACACTAATACTCAGATTCTGTCTAATCATTAACTTTACTGTAAGAAATTGTGTTATTGGTTGAGGGGGTGGAAACCCCACTTAAGCAACAACCACAATCCTTGTCAGGGTGAACCACAAAAGTCACTAAATTAACCTGTGCTAAACACCCTGGTAGCTTGACAGTCAGGCTAAACTTAGAAGTGATGTGTAAAATATTTATGCAGCATGCAAGCAGCAATAAGGTGAAACCACAACATAGGAAGAATCGCAAACCAATTAAGAATAACAAAGTGTATTTTAATAAATAAATTGAAACAAGAATGACAAAAATCCAATCAGTAGAACCAGAGATATTGGTTATCAAAATGTCACGCAATGCAGGACAGCAAGACACCTTGCTGTGCTGTGTTGCATGACAGGAAGAGGGCAGGAATCCTCCATATTTAACACTGTATGGTGCATTCCTGTCCTCTTTTTGTGCTGGTGCACTATGTGCTGCCTAGCGCCAACACAGGCACACACAGGCCCTGACTTATACTTTTTTGTGCCGCATTTACATAATTTTTTGATTCAAATGCGGTGTAAAGTTACAAAATACAATTGTATTTTGTGAGTTTGCGCAGCTTTTGCGTCAAAAGATGACGCAAACGTGGCGCAAAAAAAGGATACATCAGGTCCTTAATGCAAGGTTGCTTGAGTTGCAGGCAAGATTATTTTTCTGCAAAAAGGGACACTTTCCTGCATAAACAAATCCTTTGCAGAATGCAGCACAGGTAGAAAGAGGAACAAATAAGGAGACATACACATATTTCTCTTCCATATGCATCCCCTTGGAAGGTGTAGCATTTTGACACATTCCCAAGTCTAGCACTCCTGGTAAATCGGCAAATGCACAAAATCTTTGGGTGGATGCCTGGGAACAGGCATGCTTCACGCATGGAATGCCTCTCTAGGGCAGAGTAACGCAAGACAGCGACTTGCACTGTCTTCAATTACTCCAGATTTACCAAGCCACGCAGGTTCACAGAAGGTGGCCTTGTGTGACTTGGTAAATCTGATTCTAGGTTTTGTGTTGCCTTGCCATCCCTTTGCACTGTGCAAGGGCGATGCAAAACCTTTGATTAATCTGACACTGAATTTTAAAGGCTTAAGTACAAATAGCATCAAGCAGCAGAAAGCACAACCTCTGGACATTTGGACATTCTGGACTGTGACAGAAAATCAAGTTCAGGTTGATTGCAATGGAGCATAGGCCAGGCACTTGACCATGTTTGTCCCATAGGGATTTGTTCCTTACGTCCTTGGTGTGAGGTCAGTGCGGCAGTGCTTGGCGAGCCTTCGCATCACTCTTCATTGGTTCTGATAGAGTCTTCAACTGTGCAGTGAGGATTTGCAGGGCTTTATGTTGCTCAGCACCAGTTCCAATGAAGCCTTTAGCTCCACGGCTAAGATTTGCAAGACTTTGCATCACTCTGCATTGGTTTCAATGAAACAAGTAGCTGTGCAGGGAGGCTTGGTGAGACTTTGCACACCAGCTTGGATGGAATCTTCCGTGAGGCAAAAAAGAGATCTCTTTGATTTCAGCCAAGGTTCTAGGGCCTGGGGGTCACCTCTTGGGGATCAGAACTCATGCCATCAAAGGCCAGCATCAGGGTTCAGGTAGGTCCAGTTGCAGCAGGTAAGCTGGGCAGTTGCAGGGAAGCCTCTAAACTAGGTGTGTCCCTGTAGCTCACAAAGGAGGTCAGCCAACGACCCCTAGAGTCACTATGGGTAGCATGGGATGAAGGCAAACAGGTCCAGTCCTCCTTCTAAGACAGTAAGGCAGTCCTTCATGCAGCAAGGCAGTCCTCTGGCAGTAAGGCAGTCCTTCCTCTGTAAATTCCACAGGTCCAGGAGTGTTCTGAAGAGTGAGCCTGGAGAACCCATATTTATACCTGGTGCCAGCCTTTCTGTGGAGTAATTTCCTTTTCTATCCTCACATCTGGTACAGGGAATTTCTTCCCCTAGCAAGGTTCCAAACTGACCTGGGTGACAAAAGACAACACAGATCTGGTGTCAGGTTACGCTGTGTGTGTTGGAGGCACAACCCTTTGAAGTTTAAGGAGGACTAGGTAATGCACCTCCCAATCATCCTTTCAGGATGGCCAATTCTGTCCACACCTAACCCTACTTTGTGTCATTGTCTGGAAAGAATACACAAGCACCAACAGCAGGTCATGGGACCCAGAACACTGGCCGAAGACACAGATGGGTAAGCGAAGAAAATGCCAACTTTCTAAAACTGACATTTTCAGAATTGTAATGTAACTTCAGACTTCACCATTGAAAAGGCTTTTAAATTACAGTCCATTTAAGTGTAAACAGCATATCTCTATCTTCTAATCCAAAGTTATCACTTATTAAATGGTAATAAGGTAACCTAATGTTAGTCAATGGAAGAGTGAAAAACTACTTCAGGAGTTTTTCTTTCACTGCCAGGATATGTAAAATTTAACTACACATGTCCTACTTTTTAAATACAATGCTCCATGCCCGCTGAGCCTTTAGGGCCTACCATAGAGGTGACTTATGTGTATTAAAATTGAAGGTGCCAGACAAAGACATATTTTGAAATGACCACTTTAGTGGGTGGCAGAGTGAGTGCTGCAGGCTCATTCGTGTTATTAGCATTTAATTTACAGGTCCTGGGTACATGTAATACCATTCACTAGGGACATACAAGTAATGTGTCAATTAGGTATTAGGCGTGGTTCTATTTTACAATGCTTTAGGGAGACTCCAGGATTATGTTATTTAAGGTAATCCTCTCCCCAAATATTCTTGTGCTGGAGTCAGAATATTAACTTAGTTGTCTCAGTGTTTCTAAACCTCTTATACCCCAAGGATCCATGTAAAAGAAAACAATCAGGGCAGCCCACTGTTTTGCTTTGCTGGCTTGAAATCAAAGAACCATCACTGGTCAAGTTAATAAAAGATTCAAAGTGGGAGGAATAACTCCTGAAAGAATCTAATTGAAAGTAACAATTTAAGTATCACAGGAAGAATAGAATAATGCAGTTGAGGAAAATGTGAAATATAAGGAGAGTATGGAGTTCATTCCCAAGAGTTGCCTGAAAGACAAGGGAATCAGGGTGTAGCAATTTTATACGCAATGAAAACATTGCCTAACTGTATGGAGTATGTCAAATATGTTGCCAACTATAATTGTAAATGGATAAAATTTTGTGACCCACCCTACCACTATGGAGATTGTAAAAAGTAGACCAACCTTTGAAGTAAAAGAAGGGTTTCCTAATCAATTCATTAGGTACAATCGGTTTCACTTTTTGTCCATTTATCTGACTGGATTCCAAAACAGAATGGTATACTGCATTACATCAGCCACAAATTAAAAGACAAGTCGAACATACGAGTAGGTTTGTTGACAAGGGATTCAGTAGGAGCAAAAACCTACTTGGAAAACTCCATTCAAATTACTCAGTGGCAGACTTGCAGTTTCCAAACTATATCCATATTGATCCCAGTAAAAACATTCAGAAGCTGATTTATGAGCCTCCAGCGCCTCTTTGCGGCACATTAGCATCATTTATTTTACATTAATGTGGCCCAACGAGGCCAAAATCACAGCACCAAATTTATAAAGTGGTGCAATGCATGCATTGCGCCACTTTGCATCCCTTTGCGCTACATTATGCATGCGCCAGGCATAACGTATGCAAAGGAGGAGTTCTCCATTAGGGGGGCCAAAAAATGGCATTAAAAGGAGGCACACCATTGTTTACCATGGGCCACATTGGGCTTTGCAGGATTGGCATCAACATTTTTGATGCTAGTCCAGCAAATATCCGAACTAGCTTAAAAAATGTTGACGCTAGTTTCCCTAACTACCACCATCGTGTGCCGTATTTTAGATACGATGCACACATGGTGGCATTAGAGGCTGAGGGGCTCAAGGAAAGTGGCGCTGAACCAGGTGCAGCGCCACTTTCCTGAAATCTGGGCCTCAGTGTCTGAAAACTGATTGAAGACATGAAAATTGTTGTGGGTGATGAGGTGAGGAATAGGAAATCTTGTTCAAAATCTCTGTTAAACACACTGGGGGTTATTCACCAAAGTAAATTTACACGTGGGTAAATGTACATGTGTAATTTTACTCTTACATATTGTAGTAAATGCATTAGCTTTGGATATTCATGATTTAAATGTATAATTTTACTAAAAAGTTTAGACTTAAATGTCTTTACCCACGTACTTCAGTGATGGAGACTAATTTGGATCTAAAGCCCATATTTATGGGGAAATAGCGTAGGGCAGCAGCACAAGCCTTCTTGTTGTGCTGCAATACACAAATGTGAAAGGGCAGGAATGCATTATATATATGAAATGCAGTGCAATCCTGTCCTTTCCTCCTTCACTTGCTCATAATTGGCTACCTAGATATGAGGGTCAGAGACCTCTGCACATAAGTTAGTGAATAGTATTTTGTAGTATATGATTAGCACTATTATAGTACTACTAAATGTACTACAAAATGCAGTTTGTGAATAGGCCCCATTGTGTTATCTGAGTGAGGATAAATTAATTATGCTGCATAAGACTAGACTTATTCACATGCAATGAGGGTGGGTTTTAGACAAGGCAAACCTGGAGAAGTTTCCAAGTTGGAGTTAAAGTTTCCTGATAGTGGAGCTTTTGGTCTTCTAACAATGTTACATCCAGAGATGGGCACCAAATGGATGATAGACAGTAGTTAAGCCAATGAATAATGTATAGGTTTCAGTGATGCAATAAAGAATTGTGAGGTCGACCAACGCAAACATATTAGTCCCACATCTTGCACTTTTCACTAAGTTTAAATATTATTGATGAACTGAAGTCTTCAAAAGAAGGAAAATACATCATGTTCTGCACTTAAATGTTTTGGTGTGATTTTTTTTTCTGAATCTTCTTTCCTTTGCCTTCCTTACTCTGTTTTACTTGGGGGATACATTTTAGAATTTTGAGAAATAATGCTGGAATAATGTGCAATACTAATGATGCTTAAAATGTGTGTAAATGAATCTTTGTAGTTGTTAGTTATATTTGAGTATGCTATTCCGTAAACACTTGGACACTGACATGTTATAGTTAAATTAGATAAGAAATTGTAGAATGGTCTTTTGAAGGACTTGTTTTTCACAATGAATGGTTGTTGTGCAAAATATTTTTTTTCTCAATTATACAGATCTTACTACTTTTAAAAATACTACTGCCAGCTGAAGAATGGTCTTGTTATTTAGAAGGATTAATATGAATGTTCACACATAGGGATGCAGTCTTTAATGGTAGGATGAATCATGTGGAAGTAGATGAAATAGTTGCATCTTAAGACATAGTTGAGACTTTAGAAATGTAGTCTGAAGATTATTGTGTTCTTTTGAGAAGATGGGGAGTAAAGACATTCCCATGAGCACATCAAAAGGTGATTGGTCAACTGAAAAAAGAAGAAGCAACATGAACTTGCAACATTGATTTTGTCTGTCTATTGTAGTTGGTGTTCCTATAGTAGGCACCCTCATTCACTTACCACTTTTCTTTGCCTTTCATCTGGGGTCTCTACTGAGTTCTGGTACCCCTGTTTATGAAAATGTATGATTTAATAGATTATTGAATTATTGAGCTGACCTTTGATGATGGTGCTTTATGCTTTCTCTCAAATTCAGAACTCTTTATGGGTTTCTGGACTGATACCTTTCCCTTCTCATTCCTTTAGTAGGGATTCTTTCATTTATGGAACGTGCATAATACATTTAATTGTGATTTATTGCTTGCTTATTTGATTATTGTTTTCTGACACGACTCTGATGATTGAGATTAATGAATTGTATCTTGTGACTTTATGAATTTCTAAAGAAATATTTGACTAAAAAATCCCTTTCACTTATACCAAATTCCCCTTATTGACTGAAGTAGGCTAGAAATTGTTAACACAATCTAAATATGATGTACAGTTCCTGATTAATCTACTTCAACATCTAAGGTCCATCGACCTGTGAAAAGTAGATAGCAGGGATTGCCCTGAAAGTGGAAAATAAGACTGTTAGTAAACAATCCCCGTACCAGCAGAAAAGTTGAAAGCAAAGTGACGATTATGTTACGAGAAAGAGCAGCTATAAGTTATTTCCCTAGCTTAAAGAAATGGAAGTGTCCTCTAGTCCAAAGCTAGAATTTTGAAGATTGACGAGGAGCAGTTTTGAAGGTTGCAGTAGTGGAGATGTGAGTATCAAGAAAGTTATGCATCACAATTGTCTTTGTTGTTGTTGACTTGCTCGTGTGTTGGAGTATGCATGTTAAATTAATTGGTGATGTTAAGTGTTTAATGTAAAGAAACTGAAGAGGTTTATGGACTCAGAAGCAGTCCAAGATCCTGGGATAGATAGATAGATAGATAGATAGATAGATAGATAGATAGATAGATAGATAGATAGATAGATAGATAGATAGATAAGGGTTGAGTTTATGGTTTTCTTGTCTACTAAAGGTTTGTGGTGCAGATCATGAGGTGTAGTTGACTGCATAATTGAGAGAGGGACTCTAACAAGTTGTTGTGAATGAAGTAATATTGATGATGTTAGTGAACCCTATTGCACAAAGGTGAAGCTACATTGATTAGAGTGATTTTCTATTGGTCGAGGTTTAATTGATGAGTGTGAAGACATTTCTCTGTGAAAAAGTAGGAGAGAGTCAACACTTTAATATTCCTATTGTTGAGTTATCTTGGTTTTCTTTAGAAGAACAGACAAATAATTTGTTGCCAGCTTGAGTTTGTTTTGAGGTGAGAAATTGTGTGTATGCTAAATTAGTAAAGGGGGGAACCACTATAAGGACTAAGGAGTTATGTTAACAAGAGCTACTTTGGGACTGGACAATTGCATTGTCATTGGGTGAGAAAATAATTGATATTCACAGAATTACAAACTGAATCAAAATATTGAAGACTTGCATTGTTTTTGTTTGTTTATTTCAAATACATTTTAAAACATGGTATGCTTTTAAGCTTTTCAGGGTTTTGTGAGAGGTGATGTCAGAATTCAAGTACAGGAAGGTGAAGCAGCAACAGCTGAGGTTACACCAGCGTATTTAATGGCAACAAATGTCTGGGTACACATGTGTTTATGGATTTGCCAACTGTGCAAAATCACTAAGAATGAAGGTCCATCAAGATTTCCATAAAATAGTACTTATGAGTTAAGAATTATTGGAAGATTGAGGGATAAATTATACAAGATGAAGCTACCATCTAGCCCTACACAGGATGAAGCATTAAATGCTTGGGAGAAAACAGTGCATACCAGGGAAAAAGAGAAATACAAGATCAAGAGTAACAGTTCTGTGTGAAATTATGATGATGCTCAATGGGATAAAGAACAGCAAAGTTGGAAACAATGTGTAGTCAAGGGAGCTAGGAAGTACCCAGCTATGACTACAGGGAAGAACATAACACAAGGAAATAATGCTGAGGGACACGCAAAGATAGTGATTCAGTGGATGACATTTTGGATGCATTATAGGCTGTGCATCCACCACTATATGTGGATCCTGACCTCGGTGATCCAAATGTGATTCAAATCGAGAAACCATTGCAAGTGACAAAGCTTGATGCATGTTACATTACGGAGACAGCATCGGCAAACGGGTTTCGTTTCCTCCTAAGCCTCATCCAGTATGTATTAAATCCTATAGGAGACCATACATCTTAGGACCAGTTCTTGCAACTTTTTCTAGCCCCGTTAGATCGTCCTTCCTGTCCAATTGATGTTATCACGTCCATCTCAAGGATTGGACATACCATGAGCTTTGAACATTGCTCGATTTACCACTATATATTACTTCAATGACATGACTACAAGATTCCAGCGTACCAAGTATTTAATGAAAAAATAATTAGAACATTGGTTGCTGAAATGAACTTTGTTGTTTGTTATTAAGGGGATTGGCCCTGAAGAAGGTGACCTATAACCAATAGGAACACCGAAACGCGCGTAGGCCTTTGGTTCCCTAAGAGTATCCCTGTCTCAACACCACTCTAATTTAATTTTTTCTAAACATCAATCTATATATATATATATATTTATTTATCAGTATGATATCAATGTACATTTATGTATTGTTGGAAACAATCTTTACATGTTTGTATGTACTGTATTTTAGACACGTTAGTTTATTTATGTAGATTTATACGTTAATTGTTTTTTCATTTACCTCATATGTCTTTCTTATCTATTTTTTGTCGTCTAGTTTGATTGTGGTGTGCCTGATTTAGAAGTTTAACGTTATATATATTTCAATTCATGTTTTATATTTCTTGATTCCTTGTGTTTTGTTATATCGCTTCATTAAAATGTGTTCAGTTGAGATTTAGTTCCCTGTTATCTTTTGTCATTCCTTTAATTCTTTCAGCAGCTGCTTATTGTTTTCTCATACGACTTTGAATTATCAATGGATATTTATCAGTCCTTATAAGGCTTTTTCTCTGAAGTGTATCTGTTACTTCAGATATTATATTATTTAGGTAGCTCACGTTGTAGTTTCTCTTAACTGTATTTTTCCCTGATTGAGCTACTGTTACTCCATTAGGGTATCCCCATATAGTTTTTCTCTCAAAGCTTGTTCCATAACCTGTTGTATTTAATATTGTACCTTAAAAAATTTTAACTTCTCGTACAGTGATACCTGCAGGTGATACAGCTTCTATTGTGACTATAGCAGCAACAATTACAAGAGTAATAACTCCTCAGCTTTTAGAGCTTCAAACAGCAACTGCACCTATAAATATTACTCCAGATAATGTGGTTCAAGAAGCTGTTGGAGGAATACCTGCAACAGGGTCCATCTCTAAAAAGCAGAATTCACAGATTGTTGTCTAGACACCTGAAGTTATTATGTTGGGTTATTCCAAGGATATGCTAGGCCACTTGGTTGGGATTTAATATTTCACAATAACTATTGGAAGACTGGGCATTGCAAGAGTCTGGCTACAAAGTGAGCCTACCTTCAAGGGTTTTCATGATAAGGCTTGCTATATCCATCTGATTATACATGTGGTAAATTAGATCTTTCTTTTACCTTATAAACATTCCAAAGTTAAATGTTGAATTAGAAGAAATTAATAGGAAATGTTTAGATATTGGGCATGTGAATCAGCATCAGGAGAATGAACTGATCTATCTGAGCAAAAGGGGTGCATGCTACACGTGTGAGGTTAACTGAATTGACAAGAAAATATGAAGTTGATCTTTCTAAGAGTGTTTCATTGCAAATACATTTCAAAGCACATTTAGATGATGAAGCAACTGAGACAATGTGTTCTTCAGGAATGTGATTACACATTACTGAACTGGTAAAGTGCATCCATAAATGGAGAGAGTTTGAAAAATTTGAGAGCAAATGGGCACAGAAACCAGAAAAGAAAAAGAGACAATCAGATGTGGCTTAAGCAAATTGTAAGCCATCGTCAGGTACCCTAATGAAAAAGGAGGTTTGACATTCCCAATGAGAGAAATATCAGGTGGAGGGTATGTTCCTGTACCATGGCGTAATCAATCAAATCAA
The DNA here is from genome assembly GCF_031143425.1 of Pleurodeles waltl. Lineage (NCBI taxonomy): Eukaryota > Metazoa > Chordata > Amphibia > Caudata > Salamandridae > Pleurodeles > Pleurodeles waltl. The sequence goes on along the minus strand of NC_090440.1, from coordinate 1,254,988,181 downwards.
TCAAAGATTTGTAAAGCGCGGCTAATCACCCCTAGGCTCTCAAGGTGTTGAATGTAGGCATGCTGCTCAGAGTATCGGTGATCTTACAAAATTTACGCACAACATCCAGAAGTTGAGGAAGAATCCTACACAATGTTTACACAAGTTGACAGTTGTGAAATTCTTGAAAGTGCTGTGTACTGATTTAAACACATTATTTTATATAGTAGTGCTGAGTGATCTGTGTGCTGAATGTAAAATAGCTGTACGATAGCCTGGTGGTGAGCCTTCAAGATATGCACATGCTTGTTCACTATCTCCTATATTAATGGCGAAATATGATGAGGTTCCTGAAAGACAGGGATCCAGCCAAAGATATTGATTGGCTGAAGATTAATAAGTGTACACAAGAAGCAAAAGAGTCAGTGCATGCCTTTTACGAGTGATAGCTGCAGGTGCTAAAACAATACAGTGGACAAGAAAATCCCAGAATCCCGAATATTCCCGATGAGGCCCGAATATGAGGAGGCCGAAACGCGTCAACTTTTTTGATATATTGCGAGGTTGTAAGGAAGATCTAACATACCTGTAAAGGATTGTGGAACACATTTCTCTATGACTTATTATGAAGTGTCTAGAGAACTTGAAATATGTCTTTGAGTACAACCATCATATACATGTGGATTATAACATTATTTACCAGCATAACCACATTGTCTTTAAATTAGGAGAGCAATGGCAAATTTTGTGTGATAGCATAGGTTTTTGATAATATTCGTTTGTCCATAAATGTTGGAATTTTGTTTGGTTTTTAATGATTTTTCGATGATTTTTCATCCTTTTGTTTAATTTAATGAATTAATAAATGTGGAAGTTCATTTTCATTGCCAATGATGGGTTAATATCCTCACTGTGTTTGAATCAAGGTGATAGATTATTTCCTACTAATAGACCAATTTCCTGTATTGTTTGTATATTTCCTACCCAGGTTTAGTAGGGTTATATGGGTAGACCCCCTTTCTTCAGCAAGAGGAGATGAGTTAAGCAATATAAGTGGCACAGAGGAAGATAAACATATACCAAGAAGTCCAAAAAGAGCGAGAGTGTCTGGTCGAAGGTATTTTGCACTTCAATGGACATAATACACGAAGTAAGTACTAAATGCATCAGTACTGGATTTGATTGATCTGCTATCAGAAATTTTAGAGCCTACATGACATCACACTGAACACAGTATTGGAACAAACTGCTGATAAAAGATTTGTGAAAAAAATGGTTGAAGGACTATTGAAAGAAAAAGTAAAAAAGACTGAAATAAAGACTGATAATAAAATGGAAAAAGTTGTTACATAAAAAGAATATAGAAGATTTCCCTAAGCCCAAGGCTGCAGTAGAAGAGCAAGGTTAACATATTTAGAAAAAGAGTCAGAAGTAGGGTTAAGGATGCCTTTAAGAAGATTGTTGTAAATAATGTTGAAAGAACTAGCTACAAAAGAAAATTGAAGAAGCTGCTTTATGCAAAATTATGAAAGCGGACTATTGACTTTACCTGCTGCTGTTTTTAATTTAACGTTTTGACTAGAGGAAAACTTCCTAATCAAAGCTAGATGTAAGATTTTTATGGGTGTTTCATTTTTAATAGTTGTATTATTAATCATAACAATGTTAGGAGGGATTTATTTCACAGTGGAGATAGACAAACCTAATTTCAGACTTGCGACAGTGACATCTACACACCCCATAGATGAGGCAAAATTCAAGACGTCATTTGTAGATTACATAAAAAATATAGTTTATTCTAGGTAAGTTCAGTAATATACACAGGCATTGAATGCAAAAGACTGCTATGTCTGTTCACACTTATCTTTGTCAGCTGCAGAGGCGGTGGCATACCATCATATACATTTGTAACTTAGTTTAGTATATAAGCAAGAACACTGAATACTATTATTCTAATTAATACATGATTCTTTCAAAAGTTAATTTACAGAAAAATAGAAATCTCATCCACAGGCAAAAGAAATTAACACAACTTGACATTATTTTACACTATTCCCACATGTAGATACTGTTAGGATATGTTAAGGCAATTTGACTTGTTTAATGAGACCATTAGAAAATAAATTTATCATGGCATTCGAAGAAAGGAGGGAACACCTTTCTCATCGTAAAAACAAAGGGGAAGACATTTTGAAAAATGTTTGGAAGAAGGAAGAATCTGAATATAGAAAGAAAACGATCTATACTAAACTGAAATTAGACAGACAATAAAAGGGCAAATTATGGCCCATATTTATACCATTTTAGGGCTGCACTTGCAATTGTATTTTGTAAGTTTGCACCGCTTTTGCATCACAAAATGACGCATATGCAGCACTAAGAAAGTATAAATATGGGCCTATGTGTTTACAAAAGAAGAAACCAATTTAGAAAAAAGACCCATAGGAATTAAGGGCCAGATGTAGCAAAGGTTTTTACTTACCCATTCTGTGTCTATGGGAAAAGTGTTCCTACATATGGCCCTAATAGTTGTGAAGGCACATTCAACATTTTGGGATGGTCATGGCAAATTTTACATGGAGAAGAGACAGTCATTCCAGGAGGTTTTTTTTGTTTGTGGACAGGATGCTTATTTTTAAATCCAGCTGATTGGGAGGGTATTTGCTATTTAGCAGAAACACTTTTTTGTGAATTCTAAAATGTTTTCATTCTCATTAGCTTTAGTTTTATTTCTCCCTAAAATGTATCATGTAAATAGTATAGATGCTTCGATAATGACACCATCATATAGACATACACAAAGTATAAGTGATGAAACACAGTTGGTTAGAGATATTATTGGAGCAATCATACCAGCAGTGGGAGTTGGTTTAAATGATTAGAAAATAAGAAAGCTTTCAACAGTAGTGGATGAAGTGGCAACCAGTACTGGAACTTTGTTATTTTTTTAACACGGAATTGGTGGCTGTTAGATCGGTGCTTTAAAAAATCAATTAGCTTTAGACATTCTGCTTGCACCAAAGGGCGGAGTCTGCAAGATGCTGGAGCTTAACATTCCTGCTGGTACATACCTGATCAGAATAGGACAATTGTAGAATTCACAAATAATATTTCTGTCTTAGAATGTGAGTTAGAATTGCTAGAATCAACTAGTGTTTTCGAGAAATTAGGTAACAGAGGTTCTGCAGTTTATAACTGGTTTTCTGCCAATGGAGACGGATTTTTAAGAGCTGTATTTTGCCACTGCTAAAAGTTGGGTTTTGCAGAATAACTTTGCTTTATATAGAGGTTGTAGGTGCCAATAAGAGGTAGAATGGAGAATAAAACAATTGCCCTTTTGTTGTCTGTCTAATTTCAGTTTAGGATAGATTGTTTTCTTTCTATATTCAGAATTATAATTAGAGGAAGCTAAGAATATAGAATACAAAAGATTAAAAAGATCTGAGACTTTGAAAAGACAGAGAAAAAACTCTAAAGAATCATTTGTGAGGTAGATGTGATGGTTTGCTAACCAGCGGGGGAATTTTCTGGAGACCTCCTCCTTGATACTGGCTCTCACCTTGTTTGATAGTCCGTAATTTTTGTTTTTGTTGGGAGACTGCCACCAATGTCAATGATGTATGTACACAAGTGTGCAAGCTCTAGTGTGAGGGAGAACAGAGAGGGGATCTGTCCCAACAACTGGCTCAAGAGTTCCTCTGATGCTCTGGGGTCATGGTAGAGGAGAAGTTGACACCCTCCACTGACCCATCTTTCTCTTTGAATGCCAGGGGATCTGGGAGAGGTATACTCTCTTCTCTACTTCATTATCCATCACCAACAACCTGGTGACTTCAGACCTTTCGTAGTGGGGTTTCATGTGATTGAGGTGGTGACCCCCAAGGGGCTTCTGGGTGTCTTGAGGTACACAAGGCAGGTGGACTCCCCTTTTCTCTCAATCAGCTCATTGGGCTCTTTCTAACAATCTTAGAGGCCCCTGAAGTCAACTGGCTCCATTGTTCACATGTTCTGACCAGGCTAAAACTTGACCAGAGTGGTCTTCTGGTCATCACAATGCTTCAACCACCTGGCTAGCTTCTAAGTTCTTGGAAGCCTTTTTCAAGAACGTCTGCACTTAGTTGAGGAGGGAAAGCATATAACTAATAATACCCCATCCCTAACGTAACATCTTTTATGGACATCCAAGATAAAGGAAGCAGCTGCATTTTGAACAATCTGAAGTTGGTTTAGGGTATTTTTTATTGATTTTGAGATACTGCCAGTTGCAGTTGTCCAACCTGGAGGTAACCAAGCCGCTAACCACTTCAACCCTGAGCTCAACCGGAATGAAGGGAAAGATTTTTTTTCAAGATTTTGTTGATGAAGAAACAGGCACTCACTATCTTCTTGGCCTGAGGATCAAACGAGAGGCTATTATCAAAGATCACTCCTAAGCTCTTGTGCTCAGTAACTGGACATGCTACTGGACCACAGGTCTCTGGCCACCACAATTTAGACCAAACTGATCTTTGTTCACCAATAGCCACTATCTCAGTTTTATCAGAATTAGGTTTTAGCCAGTTCTCTTTCATCCAAGTGCTGATTTTAATCATGCAACATTTGAACGTGTCTGCTACCTCATAAACATCATCCGTAATTGAGACAGTAATTTGGGCATCATCTGCATATAATAGTACTTGGAACCCAAAAGATTTTATGAGTTTGCCAATGGGACAACATACAAATTGAATACAGTTGGACTAAGTGAAGAGGATATGACACCTGGAAGGCACTATCTTCTGCTACTCCCACTTTTAAATGTCTGTCAGATCAACCAAGTTCTGTTGATCCTAGTCACCTCAGAAATGTTGAGAAATTCCTTGTGCTACTGGAAAACCGCTCTTGTCCATTGCATGAAATAAATGGTGCTCACCAATTCATGTTTGCAAGTGGCAACAACATTATTGAAGACATCACACTCACACAAGATGCTCTTCTTCAACATGGTAAACAACCTGCTTACCAAGGGGACCATGTTTTGGGTTAGACTTTAATGGCCAAGCAAGAAATGATTGGGGCTAGAAGCAGATTGATGGAATGTCACCACATTGGACAATCATTATGGAAGCATCTAAGGCATGCAAAGAACTTATTAGTTGTGGATGTAAAAAGTAGGCTTGGGCGGAGCTCACGGAGTTCCACTAGTCAGAATTCTGCAGAGTTGATTTAAAGAATTCCACAGATGCAGTGCTACGTGAGCCGCAGAGTGGCCCCCTCTCCTGAATGTGCCCAATCTTGGAAGTGACAAGCAGGGTCGGACCTGGTTAGCCCAACCCTGCTTAGCGCTTCCGAGATCAGGTGCATTCAGGAGAGGGACGTAGGTAGTGAAAGCTGCCATTCCAGGCCTCTTGTACACTGGCCTGCCCTGTGTGCATTGCACACGGGACAGGCCAGTGCACAAGAGGCCTGAAACCTCAGCATTTTTTGGGGCACCTACGGCACTGGCCTGAATTCAGGCCCGGGACATTTGAGGCTTCTTGCGGACCTGCTTGTGCAGTGCACACAGGAAAGGCTGATGCACAAGAGGCCTGCAGTGGCAGCCATCGCTGCCTACAGCCCCGGCCTGAGCTCAGGGCAGGGCTGAGGCAGCAAAAACTGCCATTTCAGGCCTCGGGTGCATAAGTGTGCAGAGACAAATATTAAAAAATGAGGGCTCACCTGGGTCCTCATTGCCAGCAGCCTGGTGCTCTGGTTCCCTCTGCCCCCGGGCCCGACCCGGGCTGCTGGAGGAGGGAGGCCTCGAGGATCAGGAGCTGGAACCGGCAGCAGCTCCATGCTGCTGCGCCAACGTCAGGCTGAGAGTGCACACTGCAGCCAAGTTGTGGGCTGCACAGTGTAAGCGTAGACTGGGGGCACTTGCGCTGTGTGGCCCATAACTGGGCTGCAGTTCGCTCATGGTGAGCTCTGCTCCATTTGCATGGCTAGCGGAGCTCTTGGGTGAACTCAGTGCTCCATTAGCTCTGCCAGGGGAGCAGAGATCGCCACCGACCCCTAGTAAAAAGTTGTGCCAAAATCATAGCAAATGCTTAAAGGCAAGCCTCTCAAGCATTAACCTTTGCTTTGGCAGTAAAAATTGTTTATCAAGATTAAGACAATATACAAACTTTAATCTTTGTTGTTTCCTATTATAGAAATGTTATCAGGTTTAATGTAGTATCATATTGTTTAATTGCAATGGAAACAATCTCCACATGTTCATAATATGTGTTGTAAGGATACAAATAATGCAAATTATTTTTACTTTTGCTACAGTGTGTGCTACTTATTTCTGGCATCCTTATTAGTGACCATTTTGGATTTATTTTTATGATGTCACAGTCTAGATCCAAGGTGGGCATGCACATGACATGCAGTGGTGTGTACACATACACATTTATGTAAGATTGGAAGATTTACAATTATTTTTTTATATTTGTGAGCCATCTTTTATTTGGATTAGACTATATGACGTCACAAGCAAGATCCGCTTGGGGTCTTGCTTTTATATGATTACTGTTATGAAGACAAATGTCTATATCAATTTTCGGCTTCCTGGCACAAGGTGAATTATTTTTCAGTCTGACAGTCATACTATTGTGGAAAAATCCTGCCTGAGCCCATTTCCCATGACCATGATTTGGACTTTTCCCACAAGGTTTTCTGAATGCAAAATATTTACTAATTTCCATATTTGACAATGGATCCGAATATTCAATCATGTTATGACAAACTCTGCTTATTTCCAATTGCTAGTAGTGTCAGCAGAGATGATTGTGTGGCAAAGATTATATAATCATATATAACAACCGTTACAGGAAAAAAATTCCATAATTTAGTGACCAATTTTTCCCATTTTATACATATGCTGTTACTGAATGAAAAAGAACTTTCATAGTAGAAATCACTTTACATAATTTAATATACAAGTCTTAAACTGTTTCTGAATTCCTAACATATTTAATTTGTCATTGTGAACACCCTTCATTTTCTTTTTCAGTTGCCACTATGTCTATTTAACCTTAATGCATTTGTTTGCACTTCATCAAAATGTTAACACTATATTTCTATAATGCTTTACATGAAGAACCATAAACCTTGAGTGCATTGCTTGCACTTGAATGATTAGGTCCACACATTTTTGGCCTAAAACAATGTGCGTATTTTTATTGAAATGTATGATTCTCCAGTAAGACAAGAATCCCATTGAAACATGTAATTTGGATTAAGAGGACTAATAAACATACATTCAAATATTTAGATGACCAGTGCCAGTGTCAAAACCCATTTGTATACCATGGTACAGATAGCTGACTTAATAAATCCGTACTCAAAAATCCTTTTTAATGAGATTGTATCCCACTGCACAGACCTAAGTTCTTGGACTCAGCGTTCTATTAAATGTCATTGTTTAAAACATTTAGACAGGAAACAACAGCTTAACTTAAAACAAGTTGTCCACAGGTATAAAGTTGTTCATGTCCCTCCCCTTCCCACAACATACCCTCCCCAACAGCTGAGACAAATAAGTATGTTTTGGTTTGGAAACATCATCAATTGAAAAAGGTGTACTCTCTCTCAACTCCACACTCCCTCTTATCAGATGCCCCTGCTGCTAAAAAAAGGAGTCAACTGGAACCCTGGCAAACATACGCCAAAAACTCTCAATTCCACATATGACTTAAAAATTATTTCGGCACACCAACATCATGGAAAGCCTGGACAACATGACTTGGATGAAACAAAACCCTAGTTGTGTGCCTGTGACAAAGGCAGCAATTATGGTACTTTCAGACTCAGGTTATGATTTACTCTGTTCTGAATGACCTACTACTCCGGGATCCTCCCTAACCAATTCACGTAAAAATATCAAATCTGTAGATTATATTAAACACAGAGCTGATTGTTTGTACCATGAAACAGAAACATCTTCCTGCAAATCTAAAGCAACCGTTACATGAAGTTGGAAGCGGCCCTCGTGATGCGGTGTCTGGAGTCACGCAACAGAGTCTATACAAGGCTCCGGAATAACTTAGATAACTTCAAGACAGACTACAAAGACTTGAAAAAAACTGGACTCTCAAAGTTTGGTAAATGAAGGGAACATAAAAATGCACTGTTCTCAGATTGATCCTAGGTGTAGTTTAAAATGAAAATCCTACAGTAATATTAAATAAATACAAATATATGCATCTCAGCCATTGGATAATATACTAACCATTACCTTTGCCGATAGAGGGATAATAAACCAATGTCTAGCCTCTTATGTGTGGAAAGCATACCTCACACAGTTTTCTTATTAGATACCAGTTTACCGTCACATCTTCCATATGCAGGGTATATTACAAGTAAACCGTTAATTGCAGAATTGACTCATCATTCAACCTGTATTTTCCTTGCAGTTTTACCAAAACATCACGCTATGTTACTCCCTCCTAAAACTCAATGTTTTTGTAGTGAAGCATTTAATATTAATGTGAAAAGATAATTTCAGTGGTGAACGCTACACTGTGGAACTGTTCTAAATAAATTAATAGTTTATAAATTAGTACATAAAATGTAATGAATGTAAACGTTTTATAGTAGTATTGGAAAGGTACTAGACCCGACAAAGAAAATGGCCAGTGCTTAATTTCAGCAGGTGGTTTCCAGTGTAGGTCACCAGCACTTATTTTTTTCAGGGCCAGCACTTAGTCCCAGATTTAAGAAGCTCTAGCGCCACATTAGCATCATTTTGTTTTACACAAATGGGGCATTAGGCTTTATAAATCGCTGCACTATATTTACAAAGTGGTGCAATGCATGCATTGAACTACTTTATAGCCCCATGCGTCACATTATGCCTGCGCCAGGCATAATGTATGCAAGGAGGGCGTTACCCCATTGGAGGTGTGGGGGGCGATAAAACTGGCACAAAGAAATCTAAAAGATTCTTTGCGCCATTTTTTGTGCCATTTTTAACACCTGAACAAAGCAGGCATTAAAAGGAGGCACACCATTATTTTTAATGGGCCTTAATGTGCTTTGCATGATTAGCGTCAAACTTTTTGATGGTTATTCTTCAAAGCGCCAAACCAGCATCAAAAATGTTTGACACTAGTTCCCTAAATACCGCCATGGTGCGCAGTATCATAAATACGGCGCACACATGGTGGTGTTGAGGAGCGCTAAGGGGCGCAAGCAAAGTGGCGCTACATTGGATTCAGTGCCACTTTTATTAAATCTGCCCCTTAGATTTTTGCATCAGACATTGTACTGCGAGCAAAAGACACGTATGAGAAAGGCGGAGGAAGAGAAAAGCGTAAAAGTGTCACAAAGGGAGAAAGCAGAAAGTTGCAAGAGTCAGCTGAAGGGGCAGAAAGTGGCTGTAAATGGATTAAAGAAGCCTAAAATGGCTTTAGGATTATGCTGCCTCAGTATTCTGTGCTCGCACATTTGATTGCAGCAGCCACGAGTTTCAAAGGAGAGCTTTGGGCAACGGCACGTTAAGCACTGGGAAAACCAGTTAATCTGAGTGAGAAACGTTCAGAGTAGCTATTTGATTATTTGTGTGGCAGGGTTTTTTATGTTTTTAGGCTCAGTCAGTTGTCACAATTTCATGTCAATTCGCACTGAAATGTGAACACTAATCCAATGGTAAATGAAACGTCTATCAACTGGCATTTTTACATTATCTTTCAGTTAAGAAACGGTGCTAATTTACTAACACAAAAGGTTCTTAATAATAGACACTCATCAGTTACGCTTACATTAACTTGAGATAATGACCCGTGTCCCATCATTAAGACACCGTAGTGAAAAGTTAACTGTGCATTTAATGTTTATCAACAAAGTCAATTGTTCGATAATGACTGCCTCTGGGAGTTGAATGTACCTCATTAAGTCATTTTGAATCTCCAGAAAATAAACAATTCCAATAAATCAGTGGTGCTGAAAGTATTGCAGCATACAAGGGCATAGACACATCCTTGATTATTTAGCCTGCACTTTGTGATCTCATAAAATCAAATGTTCGTATGATTTGTCTTACAAGTACCGTGATACGAGTGTAAACGTCGAATCCTATTCGTTCATTAGGACTCGAACTCTGACACAAAAGAGCCATCCACCTACAACCCCAGCGCCTAGATGCCAGTCGTAGGTACGAACCTCAAGAGGGAAGTTACCATTCACCTCAAAGAACTCGTTCACTGTCACCAGCTTTTTCAAACATACGAGTACTCGGTTCCATCCAAAATGTTTAAAAGCTGCTAATATTAGCGAGGTGGGTCAAGTCCTAAACATTTCTAACATAGCTTATCCTTACCTCAATAGATTTCTCAAATTTTCAGTGGTCCATTTGAGTACAGAGAGATGCGCTCTTTCTTCATAGCCATTACTGAATTCAGCTTTTACTGTGCAAGAGTAAGCCAGTTTAGATCTCTAATTCAATATTAATCCCAATTTTTGGTCTGCTCTACATCACCTAGAAGTATCTATCACCGTGAAAAGTAAATAATCCAATAAGAGGCAGGATGTATTATTATTGAAATGTTTACAGTTCTAAATATGTTTCTAGGATGTATTTATAAAAAAGGAAGAATGCAGTCACACATCGGACCCTTCCTCATGGCAGACCCCAATGTTGGACTCTGTGGTGGGCTCCACCAAGAGCTCTTTGATGTTGTTGTTTTTTAATATACTTTATTATCTGCCAATAGGTTAGGTGAGTTAGGACGAAAAAGAGTTAAAATGTGTCAAGAGATGATACGTTTTATTGGCGGTTCCCAGTTGAATCAATAACAAGAAGAATAGACAAGGATCATGTACTATTCAGATCCTTGGTGATAATTGAAAGTCAGCAAGTTTCTACCCATGCAATAGGCCCAAGGGAGTCCATGACATTTGTCAGGACAGGGATTTAATTTTGTTTGATGGCTTCCTTGCTCTCTACACACTTCTTCTTAAAGTCCAATTTGTAGGATGTCCGTGAAGCTCAGAGAAAAGAATGAACAACATTGTCTTCCATTCTTTCTTTCCTATTCATTTAATAGTCTGACTAGAAGGTGGGGCATCTGACTTGATTGGTTCACCACTCCAGTACCTATGAAACACCTTAATTCGTTCTCGCTTTCAGCATGCATTCAGGGCAAAGTATGTTTTTGCGATATACAAGACCTTAAACTGAAATAATCCATAATATTCAGCAAGGAAAATTCAAATCCCAAGCAGAAACTACACAACCTGCAGCTTTTCCCTAAAAAGGCTAGATAACAATAAATGTACAAGTTACATACAGCAAGCCTTTTCCTTACATTCTTAAAACAATTGAACATTTTCCATTACAACTCAGACTCCCTTTACACTAAATTGTTGCAGAAAAGATTGAACAATTTATGATTAAGCTTCATGTCACCCACGGGGTATTCCTTCCTCCTCTCTCTTCTCTTACCCTACTCTCACAACTTTTTAAATGTCCCCACATCTTCCCCATATGCAGAAGACACATTTCATTTGATGTGTACATAACTACAAGGATTTTCATGGCAAGATTTATGCTCTTTAATTAGCCACAGTAAAACAAAAATTAATCACATCCAAATTCCCTTTTTTCAAATTGTTCATACTGTTTTATGTTCAAGGTCACATCATATGTGACATGAAATCATTGTATAGTGTTTCAAAATGTTGCAAGTCCTCCAATATTTATCTAATGCTGCCATTCTCTAGGGTACTATGTGCTTTCCAGGCCTGGTGGTCCAGTGAGTCCAAAATTGCTAGCAGTCCTCTTCGCCATGCATGTCTATTTACCAGAATGCCAGCAGTGGTGTAAGTGACATTACCACTTGCTAGTCCAGATCTACATCCACGTTTCTCACACTGGCCTGCTATCCTGAGACTGTGAAAACTAATAATTAGAGATTTATTTTGTTTGTAGATAATTTGTTCTGTTTCAACTCCTCACTAGCCTTTACATATGTATGCTATGTACAATATCGGCCCACATTGTATCCCCACAAGGTTGAGGCCCACCTGCATTTGCTGTCTGGAACTGTATTTATGACGCCATGACAACTATTCATATTTTTAACAAAGAAAGGAATGTTTTTTTATTGCTTTATGTTACTCAGACAAATGTATAAAAAATTACTGCAAACTACTGTACATTGAGAGACAGTCCTCAGACTCTGGTTCTGTAACTGCTCTCCTGGCACTAATGTTTAATTAAGCAAACCATCCCTGTTTTGCCAAACACCTTTTGTCTTCTGTTTTTTAAAGGTAAATCCTCATTCCAACAACAGTATACTGCACCCTTTGCATTATATTGCTGCAGATATAAGTGAAACATGAAGGAGAGAACACCTTGGTTGCCCTAGAGATAGTTACTGAGGGTAGAAACTCTGAAGTTTGTGTTCAGGGACCCGAGAGCAAAGTAGGTAGAAGGTAGTAGTTGTGACCTGCACTGTTGTTAACAGTAAGACAGTAAGGACAGTAAGACAGGAATTATGTGTGGATATGTTTTTACTTTTAAAGGGTCATTTCAGACTGTGGAATATTGTGTGTGCTATCTTAGCAACATGCAACAGTAGTGCTAGATGTGGCATACCTCTGAAGTAGGCCGCTTCTATGGGTTTAGACTGAGTGCACTAGTGAACATACTGGATTACCATATACTAGACCTGACTGCCTTGAAGTTGTCTTCTCCCAAACATTTTCATTCTTGTTTTGTTGAATTCATTTTTGCTGGCTTTAGGACTCAAAACAGTGTTAAAGTGCTTGTGCTCTCTCCTTCAAACAAGTTGAAATTGGTTTATACTCAATTGGTATATTTATTGTAGATTAAAAGTCCCTACAAAAGTGATAATACAGGTACCCAGTCCCTCCTAATTAAATGCTGTTATTGGGCCTTCTGCACTGATTGTACCACTCTCTTAAGTACCTTTTTAAAACATGTCCCAGTTAGCCTCTATGTTCATATTTAAAGTGCCATTTTGGCCTAGTAAAATAAGATTTCCCAGGCCCGAAGCTTCAATGTTTATACCTATGCCACACCAAGGACAGGCCCTAAAGATCCTTTTGGGAAAGGTGCATTGAATTTAAAAAGCTGGACATATGCTTTTAAGTTTTACATGTCCTTGTAGTGAAAAACGTCGAAATTCATTTTGCACTACTACAAAGACCACCCCTCCCATACAAGAGCATTGGATTACCTTAATACGTTTATTAAGTAATATATTTTGTGTGAGAGAAGGTGGTAATATCATATTTGGTGACACATAACCTGCAATTTAAAACCCTCTTTAATGGTAAAAACAAATTTTAAGTAACAATTCTGAAAAGGCAATTTTTAGTTGGCATTTTCCTGCCCTAATCATTTGGTGCTTGCAGCCGGTGCCTGGGTCACATGACTAGGTGCAGTTGGCTTCTGTTTATTCTTCCCAGACAGTATCACAAAGAGGAACTAGTTGTTGGCAGGATGGGCCATCTATGGCAAGGTGAGGGGGTGGAGCTCTCCCCCCATTTGCACTTCAATGGGACTGTCTCAGCACACACACAAAGGAATTCACAGTAGCCTATTGTGCTCCCAGACACCTCTGTAGTGGAAAAACTCCAGAAGCTTCTCCCACTTCAAAGTGGGCACCAGCTGGAAAAGGGAGCTCATGGACTGTGGATACTACAGAATTAGGAGACACTGTTGCCTTTCTGCTTGAGTCCTGCTCTCCTTGCTGAAAGGAAAGACTGTGCTCTCTTCATCTAGGCTGGATTTTTCCAAGGCTCATCTGACTGACCCCCTGTTCAGAGCTACAGGGACATAACAAGCTCCAGAGGTCTCTCTGTATCTGCCCAGATGACCATCTGGTTGGACATGAAACTGGGACTGCTGGACTTTGCAAGAGTGAGTCCCTGATTCCCAAGAGGTGCCTCCTACATACTGATCTCTTGACGCTGGACTTTGAGAAGGTAACATTTTCAGCAGCACTAAGCATGACCCTGTATCTGGCCCATAGTGCATTGTGGTCAGCCTGAACTTGTGACTGTCACCCTCTGTTGCATGACCAGATAACCATGAGTGGCTCTTTGTGCTTTTCAGCATTATATTTATCTTAAATATTTGAAATTTGCATATCTCCAGATCTAATTTGTTAAATATTAAATTCTACTCTAATTTTCTAACTTGGTGTAGGATTGTTCTTGTGTTGTGTTTTCACTTTATTACTGCTTGTGTGACACATAAATACTTTACACATTGCCTCAAAGTTTAGCCTGACTGCCTTAGTACCAAGATTCCAGAGAGTTAGATACAGGTTAAGTAAGTGACTTGTTGTTGTTCACCTCGACAGGGATTGTGGCTGTTGCATGAGAAGGGCTCACACCTTTCTCACCCAATAGCCTAATTTCTCATTGTGAGAAACTGGGGCTGATTGCAGAGGCCCCCTAACTTTTTGCCCCCATTTTCCACTTTATGCTGGTGTTTTCCTGACTCTGATGGTGCCCTGGGTACTGCTAACCAGTCCCAGGGCCTGTGCTCTGTGTAAAATGGATATGCAAATTAGGCTAATTATAATTGGCTAAGTTAACCTACCTATAAGTCCCTAGTATATGGTAGGGCATGTAGGTTTAGGGACCACAGCATAGGTGGTGCACACCTAGGTGCATTGCTGAGGTGCCCAGTGTCATTTTAAAAGCAAGCCTGCCTTGCTGGCTGCTTTTAAATTAAAGTTATATGCAAATTCGACTTTGGAATTAAAGGTACTTCCAAAGTCTTAAACTACCTTATTTTTACATATAAGTCACCCCTAAGGTGTGCCCTATGTGCCCCTAGGGCTGGGTGCCATGTAACTATAAGCAGGGACTTTATAAAAATAGATTTATAAGCCCTGGTGAGGTAAAAACAGCCAAATTCGTTTTTCCCTCATTGAAGTAAATGGCCTTCATAGGCTAGAATGGGCAGACTTTATTTTAAATTTTAAAGTCTCCTTAAATGTTACATACCAAGAATTTGGTATCAAATTGATTGTTATAATAAATCCCACAACTTCCAGTTGTTGGATTTAATATAACTAGTGCAGGTAAAAAGTTTAGACTTTACCTAAAAAGTTGCCAATTTCAGCTCTGCATTGTTTTTGCTCCTGTGCTCTGATTGGCCAGCCTGCAGCAGCTTCTGCCAGGCTACTTTAATGAGGTGTGAAGTGGCCTGACTTCACACAAAGGAATGTGCTTGGGGGAGAGAATCTCCCCTCAGCAGATGGGGAAGCAGGAAGGGGGAGGGCTGCCAAACTGGTCTTCAAAGGCAGAGAAGGACATCTGGAGCACCCAGCAACACCCCCACATCCTGCAACCCCAGACAGCTAGGTGCCCCCTTGATTAGATTAGGAGAGGGCAGGAGAGGGGTGTGTTTATGATTTTTAGCCACACCAGTGGGTGGGCTCAGCCAGATCTCTCCTCCAAAAATCAGATTCATCCATTTTGGATTTTTAGAGACTATTGCCTTCTGGGATGGATTTTTGCCACACTTCCCAGGAAGTGGTCATCACAGGGGGACGACCCTGTCCCTGATTGGAGGACCAGGGCCCCCCTGCTTTTCACCCAGGAGCAAGGATAAAACTGGCAGACCTGCACCCACGCCTCAGATCCCCACCAAATTTCAAGAAGAAAGAACTACAAGGAGAAGAAGGACTGCCCTGTTGGACCCCTGGCCTGCACCTGGACCCTGCACTCAGAAAGACTGCACCAGCTGCACACTTGGGCTTCACCACAAGAAGGACTTTGCCTGGCTTCCACTGGTTCAAGGAGGGACTCCCTGTTTGCTACAGGTGAAAAATTGCTAACCAGAGTCCCCTGCACCAACTCCTGAAAAAGTGACCAGCTGACCACTGCCCAGTGGCCAAAAAGGAGTTTGCGCCAGGTGCACTCTGGGAATTGAAGTCCGCACTTCCCAAGGACCATCACAGAACTTCTGGACCCTTGGGGTGAGCTGTGGACCCCAAAAGAACCTTAAAAGAACATCTGGGTGAAGCCCCAGAAGTTTGGAAAAGATTGGAGAAATTTTAGAAAAAAGCTCCATAAAGTGACCGACTCGACGTGGAAATTCTAGCCGGCTTGCCTCAACCGCGACCCGGCCTGACTTCGTGGTTCGTCCCGGTCAAGAAAAACATCCGAAAAAAAAGACTAAGTCCGAACGTAAAAAGTTGACCGGGACCTTCCAGCCATCGTATCCGAGAAGGGCTCCACGGACGTCGGATCAAGATCCAGGTTTACCCCGGTCGAAGGATTTTCATCTCGAAAAAATGACTAAGTCCGAAGGTAGAAATCACCACCGAGGAAACCGACTTCGCGTATCCGGACAAGGGCTCCAGGAGGTCGGATCCAACTGGCAGGTTCGTCCCGGTGAAGAAAAACTTCAAAATAAAGACTAAGTCAGAAGGTAACTTTTTAACCGAGGCTTCCCGCGACCTGTATCCGAGCAGGGCTCCATCGCGGTCGGCCTGAAAGTTTGACTTTGTCCCGGTCCTGGTGCAACCAGATGACCCGATTGGCGCTTTTTGTTTCTATGCGCTAGAAAATAATAATACTTTAAAAATTCATATCTCCGGTTCCCCTGAACCGATTTTAATCGTTTTTGTGTCATTTTAAAGATAAAAATATAAGCTATTTTTATAAATTGGTTTTGGATTTTTAAACTGTTTCCTGTGTTTTATTTAATTACTGTTTTGTGATATTTGAATGCTTTACACTTTGTCTCCTAAGTTAAGCCTTGACGCTCGATGCCAAGCTACCAAGGGTAGAGCTGGGATTAATTTACTGAGACCTAACTGTACTTTTGTGGAGGTTTGTGGCTTGTTGCTAGGTGTAGGTACCTACCTGCCCTACCAATAACCCATTTTCCAACATAATTGGAAGCAGCGACGGGATCCTGTACTTGTGTTCAATATCACGTTACAGTTTTAGATAAAACAAATTAAAAATCGTTTAAATTGTCCTAGTGCAAAAATTGTTTTTAATTTTTAATTTTTAATTTTTTTTAAAAAATTAATTTGGATTAATTTCAATTATTGAATTTTTGTAATTTTTCTAAATTCTTGTTTCCAATTTTTGCAAAAAGTTTTTGTTGACACAAAACTAGGGAACCATGGAGCTTGATCTGGCTAGCCTACCCACACTGACAGTAGTCCAGCTTAGGGGGTTGTGTATTGAGAGGGGGTTGCCTGCAACCACTAATCTCAGGAAGGAAATCCTGATTAAATCCCTGACAGCATGGGCTGAGGCCCAAGAGGTAGAGACAGAGGAAGCTCCAGAGGAGGAACCAAAAGAGGATGATGCTAACTCTAACCACTCAGGGGAGGAAAGGCATCAGACCCCAAGTGAGGAAGAAGAGGAACGGTCCTCACTGGACACAGTCACTAGGGGCAGACCCAAAGCTAGTGGTAGGAAGAGGGTCCTTTCAGGAGGAGAGAACCCATCCATCAGGGAAAGAGAGCTGGAAGCCCAGCTAGCCTACATAGCTTTGGAAGCAGAGAAGCTGGCCCTAGAAAAGAAAAAGTGGGCATACAAAGAGAAAAGAGATGGAAGCAGCGATAAAGAAGCTGAGGTGTCCATGGGTGGGGGAGTTTGCCCTAGATTACCCAAGGGGGTGGTTCCTGCCTATGTAGAGGGGGATGACATAGATAAGTGGCTGGGGGCCTTTGAGAGGGCCCTCCAAATGAGGAGAGTCAAGCCTCTGTACTGGGGTTCACTTCTTTGGGAGTTAGTTCCCAACTCAGGGAGGGATAGGCTTCTGACCTTAAGGGGGGAGGAGGCAGATTCATACCCTAGTATGAAGAGGTGCTTAGTCAAGAAGTTTGGTCTGACCCCAGAGCAATATAGAATGAAGTTCAGGGACACCCAGAAGGTCAGTACCCAGTCTTGGGTTGACTTTGTGGACACCTCACTAAAGGCACTAGAGGGCTGGATTATTGGCAACAAAGTAAATACTTATGAGGGGTTATACAATCTGATCATGAGAGAGCACATCTTGACCAATTGTATCCAAGAAAGGTTACGCCAGCATCTAGTGGACTCTAAGCTGACCAACCCTAGAGAGCTAGGGGAGGCAGCTGATGAGTGGTTGAGAACCAGGGTGGTTGTCAAGTCCCAGGGGGGAGACTCCAAGAAGGGGGGGACAGGTCCCCAAAAACCTAAGGAGGGAGGTGGTAAGCCCACCACAGAGACTCCCTCTGTACCCCAGAACCCTAAGAAGGAGGAGAGTAAATCCCACTCCCACTCTGACATGCAGAGACAGGGAGACCCAGGGTTAAAAAAGCTCTTGGACAGTAGGGCTTGCTTTGACTGTCAGCAGACAGGTCACTTCAGAGGAGATGCAGCCTGTCCAAAGAAAGTGGTTAGCACTGGGCTGTCCAGTGTAGCCATAGAGGAGGATTCCTCAGATGATGAAGTCCTCCTAGCATTGTGCTGGGAGACAGGACCAGATGGTAAGCTGGTGATCCCTGAGGGTGGGAGTAGGCACTTCCACCACATTCAAGTGAATGGGATCCCTACCACTGGCCTGAGAGACACCTGTGCCAGTCACACTGTAGTGAGTGACCGGTTAGTGACCCCAGACATGTATGTCCCAGGAAAGACAAAGAAAGTCAGGATAGCCACAGGGGAGGTCACCTCCAAACCTGTAGCCATAGTGCCCCTAGAGAGGGAGGGTATCCTTGACTGGATTAGGGTGGTAGTCAGTGCTGACCTTCCCCTAGATTGTATCCTGGGCAATGACCTCCCAGAGGTGAGTCTGGTCACAGATGGGGTGGTCGCCCAGGGCGCCCCCCCAACCCAAAGTCCTGGGGAGTCAGTCCCTACAGTTAGGAGACAGGGGTCCCCAAGAAAAGGAAAGAAGAAAAGGAAGGGTAGGCCACTCTTAAAGAGAGTTCCAAGGAGCCAAAGGCCTTCTGCCCCAGTAGGGGGGGAGCCCAGAGTTGGCACTGGTGAGGCCTCACCTGACCCCAAGGAAGTCCTGAGTAGTCAGGCAGCTGTCCAGATGCAAGGTGTTGCCCCTGCACTGACAGAAGGGAGAGTGGAAGGAGGGTGTCTGCCACAGGAGGTGGTAGCCCCCCACTCTAGACAGCAAGAGGGGTACCAGGACCCCAAAGATGCCCCTAAAGCAGCTCAGCCACCTGTCAGTGGAGAGCTTAGGGTGTGGTTCTGGGTACTGACAGCTGTCAGTAGC
The DNA here is from genome assembly GCF_031143425.1 of Pleurodeles waltl. Taxonomy (NCBI): domain Eukaryota; kingdom Metazoa; phylum Chordata; class Amphibia; order Caudata; family Salamandridae; genus Pleurodeles; species Pleurodeles waltl. The sequence goes on along the minus strand of NC_090440.1, from coordinate 1,254,968,998 downwards.
CTCTGCGGGGTGCTAGCCTTCCTGGCAGCACTGTACTTGGCCTGGGAGGCAGACCCCAGGGCCAATAGCAAAGTAGGCCCCCTGACCCTATTGGTCATGGTGGGGTTGCTCAAGTGTTGGGTGACCTCTTTGGGTAAGCTAGGTGTTGCCCTAGCAAAGTTTGGAGTAGGGGAGGTGGGCACCTCACTACCCAAGTTGGCAGAGAGAGAGGAGGAAGACCCCCCTAGAGGGAAGTTTCAGTTTGAGTTGGGTCCTTTTACTGTTGGGATGGCTTCACTACCCAGAGGGAGTGACCCTGACAGGAGGATATAAGGCAGAGTAGGCCCTGCAAAGGGACAGCCAGTTTTCTTCACTGTCTTCCTCGCCTAACAAGCCAGGAAGACTCTCCCAGGGTTGGGCTGAGTCTCCTGGGCGTGTGGGCTGGGGGGGGGTTGTGTGAGAAACTGGGGCTGATTGCAGAGGCCCCCTAACTTTTTGCCCCCATTTTCCACTTTATGCTGGTGTTTTCCTGACTCTGATGGTGCCCTGGGTACTGCTAACCAGTCCCAGGGCCTGTGCTCTGTGTAAAATGGATATGCAAATTAGGCTAATTATAATTGGCTAAGTTAACCTACCTATAAGTCCCTAGTATATGGTAGGGCATGTAGGTTTAGGGACCACAGCATAGGTGGTGCACACCTAGGTGCATTGCTGAGGTGCCCAGTGTCATTTTAAAAGCAAGCCTGCCTTGCTGGCTGCTTTTAAATTAAAGTTATATGCAAATTCGACTTTGGAATTAAAGGTACTTCCAAAGTCTTAAACTACCTTATTTTTACATATAAGTCACCCCTAAGGTGTGCCCTATGTGCCCCTAGGGCTGGGTGCCATGTAACTATAAGCAGGGACTTTATAAAAATAGATTTATAAGCCCTGGTGAGGTAAAAACAGCCAAATTCGTTTTTCCCTCATTGAAGTAAATGGCCTTCATAGGCTAGAATGGGCAGACTTTATTTTAAATTTTAAAGTCTCCTTAAATGTTACATACCAAGAATTTGGTATCAAATTGATTGTTATAATAAATCCCACAACTTCCAGTTGTTGGATTTAATATAACTAGTGCAGGTAAAATGTTTAGACTTTACCTAAAAAGTTGCCAATTTCAGCTCTGCATTGTTTTTGCTCCTGTGCTCTGATTGGCCAGCCTGCAGCAGCTTCTGCCAGGCTACTTTAATGAGGTGTGAAGTGGCCTGACTTCACACAAAGGAATGTGCTTGGGGGAGAGAATCTCCCATCAGCAGATGGGGAAGCAGGAAGGGGGAGGGCTGCCAAACTGGTCTTCAAAGGCAGAGAAGGACATCTGGAGCACCCAGCAACACCCCCACATCCTGCAACCCCAGACAGCTAGGTGCCCCCTTGATTAGATTAGGAGAGGGCAGGAGAGGGGTGTGTTTATGATTTTTAGCCACACCAGTGGGTGGGCTCAGCCAGATCTCTCCTCCAAAAATCAGATTCATCCATTTTGGATTTTTAGAGACTATTGCCTTCTGGGATGGATTTTTGCCACACTTCCCAGGAAGTGGTCATCACAGGGGGACGACCCTGTCCCTGATTGGAGGACCAGGGCCCCCCTGCTTTTCACCCAGGAGCAAGGATAAAACTGGCAGACCTGCACCCACGCCTCAGATCCCCACCAAATTTCAAGAAGAAAGAACTACAAGGAGAAGAAGGACTGCCCTGCTGGACCCCTGGCCTGCACCTGGACCCTGCACTCAGAAAGACTGCACCAGCTGCACACTTGGGCTTCACCACAAGAAGGACTTTGCCTGGCTTCCACTGGTTCAAGGAGGGACTCCCTGTTTGCTACAGGTGAAAAATTGCTAACCAGAGTCCCCTGCACCAACTCCTGAAAAAGTGACCAGCTGACCACTGCCCAGTGGCCAAAAAGGAGTTTGCGCCAGGTGCACTCTGGGAATTGAAGTCCGCACTTCCCAAGGACCATCACAGAACTTCTGGACCCTTGGGGTGAGCTGTGGACCCCAAAAGAACCTTAAAAGAACATCTGGGTGAAGCCCCAGAAGTTTGGAAAAGATTGGAGAAATTTTAGAAAAAAGCTCCATAAAGTGACCGACTCGACGCGGAAATTCTAGCCGGCTTGCCTCAACCGCGACCCGGCCTGACTTCGTAGTTCGTCCCGGTCAAGAAAAACATCCGAAAAAAAAGACTAAGTCCGAACGTAAAAAGTTGACCGGGACCTTCCAGCCATCGTATCCGAGAAGGGCTCCACGGACGTCGGATCAAGATCCAGGTTTACCCCGGTCGAAGGATTTTCATCTCGAAAAAACGACTAAGTCCGAAGGTAGAAATCACCACCGAGGAAACCGACTTCGCGTATCCGGACAAGGGCTCCAGGAGGTCGGATCCAACTGGCAGGTTCGTCCCGGTGAAGAAAAACTTCAAAATAAAGACTAAGTCAGAAGGTAACTTTTTAACCGAGGCTTCCCGCGACCTGTATCCGAGCAGGGCTCCATCGCGGTCGGCCTGAAAGTTTGACTTTGTCCCGGTCCTGGTGCAACCAGATGACCCGATTGGCGCTTTTTGTTTCTATGCGCTAGAAAATAATAATACTTTAAAAATTCATATCTCCGGTTCCCCTGAACCGATTTTAATCGTTTTTGTGTCATTTTAAAGATAAAAATATAAGCTATTTTTATAAATTGGTTTTGGATTTTTAAACTGTTTCCTGTGTTTTATTTAATTACTGTTTTGTGATATTTGAATGCTTTACACTTTGTCTCCTAAGTTAAGCCTTGACGCTCGATGCCAAGCTACCAAGGGTAGAGCTGGGATTAATTTACTGAGACCTAACTGTACTTTTGTGGAGGTTTGTGGCTTGTTGCTAGGTGTAGGTACCTACCTGCCCTACCAATAACCCATTTTCCAACACTCATTTCAGGCAAGTGTTCCTTTTCAGGGCATAGACCTTGAATTGAAAAACTATCCTCATGGTGGAACCCCTGAAATTGCATAATGGTGCTTTGAGCTTGATGCTGCAGTCCCAAATCCTGAAATCACCAGTAGATTTCAGATGCCTCATACAGGGCTTTTAGCCAGTGGCATATGTGTGAAGAGTGTAGGGTGATGGAAGTTGGCTTCCTGGCTCTCAGGGTTATAGTGTGGGACATATGTGAGTTAACAAGCCTATGAGTGGGTGCAATAGACACTGGAATCTCAGAAAAGTACCTCAAATGTTTGCCATGGGTGGTTCACGTAAGACTTGCAACCCAGGAGTGTTCACTGAGTGGAGTTGTCAGTATTCCAGTCACTACAGATGAGGATGTTAAACCTAGCTTGAGGGCCTTTTTCAGAAATAAGTGCCCAGTTCTCAGCCTGAGAAAATTCTGTGACAGAACTGGGTCCTATTGTCTAAAGTAGAGGCTGTGGTTTTCTCTCACCTCAGACTGAGTTCACATTATGAGTCCCTTTCCTACTTGAAACGTGTGGTCCTAGTTGTGAAAGGATAAAGGGAGTCATAAGCACCTTGCCTGACCTTAACATAAAATCAAATGCATAATAGAGGTTTATAAAGGTATATAAAAGGAGGTGTAAACAAATAATAGACCCAACAGTACAAATTAAACAAACCTGTCAAATATAGTAGTGAACTATGAAAAGATTAGAATTAATATACACATGAACAAATACCAGCATTAAAAAATACAATATCAGAATGTTGCCAACTTTGTAATTACATTGCTAGCCGTATTGTTGATAAACAGGACTAAAATTTTAACTATAATTGACAACAACATTTTTATCTCTGATAAAATGTCGCTTAGCTTTTCAATCTCTATTGCTGAAAATGCAATAATTGCTAAAAACATTGTCTTGATTAACAGTTACATGTTCATAGAGAATCAAACACCATGTAGAAGTTATGAACACTGAAGGATCCAGGACGAAAATAATTCTTCAAGTGCCGATATTTAAATTGACCATGCAACTCAGTTTGGTGAAAGTGTAATCCCAGTATCTTTCCAGACTGGAGCAGCAGACAGCAAAATAATCCAAGAGGCATGTTTTTGGGAGGCTTGGGTCTCTGGAGCATCATTTTCTTTGACGCTCTGTCGTTGCAAGCTTTACAAACATATCTATGAGGCCACGCAAAGTCACTTTGCATTGCTTTGAATGGCCTCATAGATATGGAGTAGACAAAGCATTGCAAGTTGCTGCTTTGCCTTGGTCTGCACCAGGGAGCTCTTCTATGGGCATTGCAATTCACTTTCACACGCAACATTGATGGTTTTTGATGCTCCCCCAAATTTAGTTAATTACACAAACCTGGGTCAGTACCAAAACCTTAGGCCTTGCCGGAACAGGCGTGACGAGGAGAAATATTTTCATTTCTCCTAGTGTTTTCCTCTTTTCATATTTGCTGCATTTTGCAGCACACATAGAAGGATGCACCATGTTACAAAGGTGCCATCATTCGCTCTCGGCACCAATTGTGCACAAGCCCATAGGGAAAGGACAGGAATGCACCGTACTGCATACATACAGTGCATTTCTGGTTTTCACATTCGTGTAGGGGCAGCACAGCAAGAAGAACTGTGTCGCTGCCCTACGTCAATTCCCAATAAATAAGCCTCCAAGCATTTCCCTTTACACGAACACAATAGACAAAGTGAGTCATCTAAAACACCCATTCACTGGAAGTTGCGCTGGTGTGCACTTCAACCTACATATCTATAGAAGAAGCAATAGTCAACTGTTTGTTTAAAGAGTATTTTGTGCAGTAGACTGAACAACTGAGTAATAATATATTATTGATGTCCGTTCAAAAACAGCTATTGAAATGTGCAGAGACATATGGGGCTGAAGAACTGAAAATAATAGACTTAGGTGCTTATTTTCAACCCCCTTGTACCACCGTAGCGTCATTTTCTTACACTACGGCAGTGCAGAGCAGTCCCCCACCCACACCATATTTACAAACTGGTGCAATGGGTGCCCCAGTTTGTAAACCCTTGCGCCAAATGATACCCAGGTATAATGCATGCAAGGGTGGCGTTCCCCTTCTAGGAGGCTCGCAGGAATGGCGCAGTGAACTCTTCAAGATTTCACTGTGTCGTTCTAATGCCATTTTTTAATGCCTGCTCAAGGGCTGCCATAAAAGTGATGGGAGACTGTTTTAAATGGGCCTAACTGAGCTTTGCTGGAATAGCGTCAACATTTTTGACACTAGTCCAGCAAAGCACCACAACTATGTCAGGCACTCTGATGCAACTGTGCTAACAAGCGGCATGGTGTACTGCATTGGAAATACAGCTCTACCATGGTGCTGTTAGGGTGGTTAGGGGAGCACAGAGTGGCACGCGAAAATGTGTGCATTGTGATCGATGCGCCAGTTGGTTGTAAATGAGGCTGTAAGTACATTAGTGGATTTTAAATGTAACTTTCTGAAAACCACTGGTAGTGGAGCTTCAATAGGAAGTGTATTATGGACGTTGATAAACATATGACAGGGTGGATGGCTGTTATTTTCAGAGTTCATGATTCATTTTAATTGTTCCACAGTGACTCACAAATGCTACAGGTGATCACCCATGCTTAGCCGTTTTTACAACCTCTAAGTCTTTTCGTATCCCATATAAATCTTGTAACCACAAATGAGAGTAGTGAAGAGTAGCATAAAAAAGAGGAGTAGGGATAATATTGATTGATACGAAATAAATCTAAAAAAAACCTGGCTGAATGTTTATTTCTAAAAGATGTATTCTTCCCAAGAGTATCAGCTGGAGCATTGTTTTAATACATTTAAAAGTATTTTTAACAAAATTTCACAATTGGTATTCACCAGTCACTGAAGATGCAAGAGCAATTTTACCCCAGATATGATGCCAATGCGCACAACAGGGTGAGCCATAGTTAAGGGCAATTTATCCCCTTATTCTGAGCTTTCGAAGCCTTGAGCCTATTCCCTGAATATCTCCCAGCTCTTGCTAATGATTTGCTCAATTGCTGGTAGCGATTGTGCTGAGTTAGAAGTCACTATAGCTATGTTAACTGCAAACAGCATACTTATGACACACTGCTCGGTGTGCTAAAGGTAATGACACGTGGATCTGGTTGCATTGTTTTGTATCGGGGTTCCAGACAGAGAGCATATAATCAACACGTTGCTTGCCTGAATCGTGTCTCTGTCCATGCTGAAGGTTTGCAATAGAATATGGCTGACAAATAAAAGAAGGAATGGGTTCTGATATGATATTTTAATATCATCACTGAATGGTTATAGAAATCCACATCATTTTAGAATAGCCCTTAAAACTGTCTAATTGACTGCATTGAAGGCCTTCTACTCATCCACTAGATCAGTTGGCAGGGGACAGTTCTTGGGCCTTGTCTAAGAGTGTGAATCAAATATCGATGTCTCATATAATATAGAAACTTAGCAAAGGTGCGTACATCCCCGCAAGTACTGAAAGAAGTAAGGTGCACGAGTTTTGTCCACATGAGCCTAAATAACTCCGTAGTTTAGATGTGAAGCCTACCACGGGCAATGGATCTGCACATTCAGCTGTGGGTGAGTTGCTCATAACCTAGTCAATCAAACTGAGAATTGTCAGTTTTGGCAGTTCAGATGCAATCAATCTGGACCAGTGCATTTTTGTTTGCTTGTCGTCAGCGGTTGTTCTTGACTTTGGGCTTTGTCCTGATATATGAGGAACATGGGGCTCACGTCTGGTTCAACACTGTGGTGACTATTATCTTGCTACATTAGTCTTTGGTCATTAGGATTATCGTTCTCGTTGGTGAATGCCACACTTTAGGGAGAGTCTTATCAATTGATATGATCAAGGATAGAAGAAGAGCCTAGCAGCGTGAAGAACAGGCAAGTGTCACGGCAAATCAAATTGTTTGTCTACATTCTATCATTACGACAATGGAATCAACCAGGAGGGTGTCACTTTGTTCATTTGCTTTTGTCTGAGAGGCATTTGTGCTCATGAGTTTTTTCGCCGGCTGACGTTTTTGACCTCTGGCAACGATAATATGCAAAACTGTCTCTGATTGCCTGTACATTTGCCTAAATATGGTGTCTATTGGGTGAAAGCCATTGATTTATTTGACTTTTCTGTAAGTCCCACTTAAGACTGAGAGGCATATTTATACTTGTTTTGTGCCGAATTTGTGTCTTTTTTTACGCAAATTCCGTGCAAAACTAACTCCATATTTATACTTTGGCGCTAGATCCGCCTAGTGCTAAATTTATGGAGTTAAAATCATTTTTTAGACTTGGAAACCTAGGCCCGTATTTATACTCTGTTTGCGCCGGATTTGCGTCATTATTTTTTATGCAAATCCAGCAAAAACATAACCCCATATTTATATTAGTATCGTCGACCCATCTAGCGTCAAAAATATGGAGTTTGCGTCATTTTAAGGATGCATGAAACTGCCTTGCGTCAATGAGATGCAAGGTTGGCATTCCTGTCCAAAAATGACTCAAATACCTTAGCGCCATATTTATCCAACAAGGTAAAAATGACGCACGGGTGGGAGGTGGACCGAAAAAAGACACAAAGCCCGATTTGCATCAAATTATAAAGCCTGGTTCAGGGCAGGACTTTAAAATGAGGCAAACACACCACTACTTAAGGTAAACACACACAAGCAACATCATAGCCCAACAGAAGAACATGTAGGAGCTACTGATGCAGCATGCTAGACGACGCAGAGCACAGGACCAACAGCAGCATCCACCACCACCCCATCCTGGCCCCCAAAGGCAACGCAGAAGGCAGGAGAGCGATGGCAACCCTCCATGGCCTCAGGGAACAGGACATCATCCGTAGGTATAGACTCAACTGGGAAGCCATAGAGCAACTGCTGCACCAAATTGAGCTACAAATAACAGCCAGCCTGCAGACAACACACAATATACCACCAGTGTCCAAGCTGCTAGCTGTCCTGCACATGTTGGTAAGTGGCTCCTTCCAAACAACGGGTGTCCTGGTTGCTGAGGTATCACAGCCCTCATTCTCCACCTTCCTTCCCAAGGTCCTAGATGTCATCATCTCCCTCACACCCCACCACTTCAGCTTCCCCAACACCCAGCAGAAGCAGCAGGAGATCAAACAGGGATTTTATCAAATACATGGCTTCACACATGTGCTTGGTGCAATTGACTGCACCCATGTCCAGATCGTACCACCTGCAGCAACAGAGCATCTGTTCAGGAACAGAAAGCACACTCTCTCCATAAATGGGCAGGCCACAGTTGACCACCACAGATTTTTTACCAACATCTTGGCCATGTATCCTGGGAGTGTACATGATTCCTTCATCTACCACCACAGCATGCTCAATGAGCACTTCCAGGATGGACAATATGGGAATGACGTTCTTGTTGGTAAGTCCATAAACCTTGCAAGATACACACAGCACAGCAACCCTGTAGGACACACAACACATACAAAACTACGTTGACACTTGGGAAGGAAGAAACTGAGGTGTGACATAGGTAGTTTTGTTGTACACCCTGGCACAATGGGATACACACCTATGGACAAATGACAGATGCCACAAACATTAGCTGCCACTCTAGAGCTACAAGGGACCAATGTCAAAACATACAGTGACAATGACATGGCCTGCACTGGAAGTACAACTTGGAAGATGAACCATTTACAATTACATTAGGCCACATAGTCAACCTGACACCCTGCCAAGCAATATGTAGTGTGGAAGGGGTGTGCAATGTGTGTTGCAGAAGGTCAAACACCATGGGACGCATAGCATGATGATGCAGACTCACATGTAGGTGACACAGAAATACTGAGGCAGTCCCAACATCATCACTCCTGGGATGCCATTGCCAGGTAGCAATAAGGAAGTGGACTGTGCTATGAACACATATTGATGTGTCACTAATGCAAACTGCACACTGCTGCACACACTGAAACAGCCAATTGTCCATCAAAATAACATACATACAGGGAGATGGCCCTTCTTGCACAGATACATCCACCTTAACAAGGCAGTTAGCCAGGTTACCTGGAGCAAGTTTGGTAGTGTAGGTGCACGGTTGCACATGAGGCACTGGTAGAAGGAACTACAAAAGTTTGCCTAGAACCAAATCACCCATGGGACAATTGTCAATACTGAACACCTCAGTGCTGCCAACATATGGAGATGTGTTGTGCATTGTCACCAATCCAAATCAAAGGGCCTCACTGTTGCATTTCATCTACATTGGTATGTCTAATTGGATGGGATGTCCAGGTCATAGAGTGCAACCATGTTACCACCACATCGGAATCTATTGTGTGTGTGTGTAAGTATCATGTCCCCTCCAGTGAAAGCACACTAAAACATGTTGGTCATTCCACAATGCATGGTACATACATACTGACCAGCAGTTTGGAAACAACATCATAGATCCCAGGTCAATGAGCCAAACACAAGTTGTAAAGTCAACCAACCCACTACAGAACAAATCTCACGGGAGCCCAGGATCTCACACCATACCACAAACACATATGTGTCACAGATGACACAAGATATCAACTGACATGCTACATGACATTCTTGTGGCAAGCACTAAAAAAATTCTCACCCCTATTTCCTTTTTCACCTGATCAGAGTTACGGGGCCCAGCCATGGATCATGACCCCATTCCCCAACCCAAGCACAGCAGCAGAGTGTGCCTATAATGAGGCACATCGGAGGACATGCACCATTGTAGAAAAGACCTTCGGCATCCTGAAGTCCAGCTTCAGGTGCCTGGAAATCACAGGAGGCAGCATCCTATGTGCCCCACACATTATTTGCAAAATCATACTTACATGTGCTATCCTGCACAACATTTGTGTGAGGAGGAACATCCCCCTATATTAGCCAGACCAAGAACTGTCCGAGGAGATGGAGGAGGAGGATGGTGCCAGGGAAAATGAGGGGGAACATCAAAAGACAACTGCAGGAATGCGCCGCAGACAGCAGATTGTTCAAAATAGTTTTTACCAATAGTCAAACTAAACACCTTGTTAGGATTTGTAATTAAACACCTTACTTGATCACACAATCCTACTCTGGTTTCTTCTTTCTTCATCACATGTTCTTCAGGAATATGAGTGTTACCTTAGGGAGCATGTTACAAAGACAAATCTCACTACTTCTGATGCCACATCATATGTGATGTGTATGATTGTTCAGCAAACATCACACACATATAAAAAATGCTCATCTTTTGAATTTCACATATGAAGGACAAAATCAATGGGCCATAGCATATGACACACATCCACGTTTCCAACATGGTCTACCGAAGCACATGACACACAACTATGACATCTCCAATCATAAGGTAAATAGGTGCACCATACATGAGGCAGTGGATGTGAAATATCAGTGGAAACAGGAATGTATGAACAGACCCCTGACATTAGTAAGTGCGACATTTGCAATCTGTGCAAGGAGCGTGTGTGACAAGAGGGACACCATTTCTAAAAATGGATAGCATGAGTGTCCCAGGTATGACAAGCAATGTTCACAACACATGCCCTGCACAGTCCATCCCTGGAAATAAGTCCTGCCACTGCCATGTGTTGTTTCCTCTTGTGTTTTCGTTTGTATTTCCTGGTTTCCAGGAGGCAAATTTAGCCCCCATTCTTTGTCTAGTGTTGCATGTAGTCATTAGTGTCTAACAGTGACAGTGTGCTATGGCTGTATTCAAGGAATTGCCACTGTGTCTCCTGACGGACCAACAAGGGCTAGTCTTGTGTATGTAAGTACAATCCTTGTTCGTGCCCTAAGCGTCCAGATACAGATTCACTTCTGCTGCCTCCTTTCTATGGAGCTTGCATGTTGACTAGCTGTAAGATTAATCTACACAGAGAGTGGCAATTCCTTGAATCTACACAGAGGCACTGACGTTCCCTGTTGCTGTGGGAAGTTATGAGCCCTACCCTGTGCACAATCTTAGTGATAAGCCCTGACTGTTTGTCCATTACTGACCCGTTCCATATTTGTTCACACTGAATTTGGGCTGCCTTCACTTTTCTGTTTTTATCTGCCTTACCATAGCTGGCCTTTCCCCTTGTATGCTTTTAGCAGCTCTTCAGCTTTGGTACACTACTTCCTTGCAAGATAATCTGTGAACTCAAGGTTTGCCCCTAACAGACTCCTGACGAGACCCTCACGAAACTGTAACACCATGGGGCCCTATCCTGACACAGGGTACACATTCCCACACACTTGAACTGGACACTTCAGTGGAATGCACATCTGAAAATATGTGAACACATGCAGCCAGGGCAGCAGGTCCACCACAGCAACATGAGTAACATAGGAAATTCTTATGACTCAAACTGACGTGTACATAACATTGTTATGGGTAGAATTAAGGCACTGTGTCTCAAACACTGTATGTACCAAACATGTACACATGGCCTACATATGGGTAGTTCACACACAAGTCTCCATGATGTCGTAGCCAACATTCAAAAACATATGAGGGGTAACATATCCGGCCTAGCACTCATCAGCCATCTTCAATCATCCCTGAGTTTTGTTTGTCATGTGAAATGTAATGGCCCCAAAGTCAAAGAACTACACACATCAAATGAGTCAACACATATTACAAATATGTGTCATGACTGTTGCATGTCACTGATTGCCATCTGATGTAGATACTCATTTGTAACACATTCGTACATGAACTTTACGTCCAATGTATTGCAATGCTGTTCTTTCAGAAGCACACATATTGTTGTTACAGATCATTCACACAGAAAACATACAGTTGCATGCTCTACCACATGTGGCCAACCACTATACCACACACTGAAGGCCATATCATACTATCTCCATCTTGAAACAGGGTGCATGCATGTTAAATAATTGAAATTCATGCAATCATAGATTGAGTCAAACATTTTGATGTAAATACGTTGAAAATTCATGCAAACGCTAACTAAACATACATTAGAGTTAATTCCACCAGCGCACCACAGGCATGCGGCTAGCCATTGAAATAGAAGTTTACCGGTAATGTGTGGTATTTTGCCGCACATGTAGGTTATGCGTCAAAAATATTCATGCAAACATAGTATGCGTCCAAAAAATACACGCAAGATGGAAGACGGGCCCCAAAGGGGACAGGAAGTGATGTAATAGGAAATCCTGTGTACAGGCATGGTACAGTGGGTGTACTTTCACTTTACAATCTGTGCTTTTCCTTGACTGTGTGGCTGTGTCTCAGTGTTGCTGATGTCTGGATTGTGTTTCTTGCATCTTGTGGTTTCTATCTTGTGTCTTTTGTGTATTCAATTTGAATATTGTACCTGTTTATGTGCTTTTGTGTAGTTTAGTGTCTTTTGAATTGTATTTGTACTGTCGGGTGTCTGTTTGGGGGTTATATGAGTTGGGTTATTTGTGGTTCATAGTTTGGGCTGTAAGTTTACTTTTTTCACATTTATTTTCCTTCCTTTTTCACTTTTTCCGTTTTGCATTGTTGTGCAAGGACATGTCGGGAAGGGCTTGGCTGACCCGCATGGGGGAGGAGGAGCTTGGGGGCTTTGTGTGGCTGGTGTGCCACTTTCTGCCATTGATGCTGGAGATGGGTCGGCGTGGGATACAGAGGTATCACACAGAGGCAAGGCGGCTGCGGGCGGGCAAGGTGCTCTACCACCTCAAACGGGTATTCCACATGACAAGGAATGAGCACCAGCTGAAGCTTTGCTGGACTGACCTGGCGACCAGAGAAGAGGATCTGCTGGACCACCCGGGTGTGGTGATCAGTGGCCCTGCTGGTGAGTATCACATTGACAAATGTGTACAGTAGAATGCTCCTGAGTGACAGTAGCAGATGTCTTGACGTGGAGCATGTTTGTGGCCATGTTGAATGCAAGTAGAACAAACTGTTAGTGTCCCAACACCAAGAAGTATTCCACATGTCTATACATGTGAACAATGCAGCCCTGAGCTTTGTTGAGTCATGTCCGACTATTACTTAGGGCCTCATGTACCAAGCTATTTTTAATTGGCACAAATGGCCTAGTTTTCCGATTTTGTGTGTTTACGTCAGGAAAAAATGGTTATTCCAATGCACACCCCCAATTTTGCCATTCTGCTTTCACATTGCCCAATCACAAAACAGGGATTTCTAGTGGCATTTAGGGTGGGGTGTTCCTTTCCTATTAGTGCATCACAGGACGCTGATTGATTGTTTGGTGTCCGCAAATGCTGGCACTAAACAATTGCAATTACCAGCCGTTTCAATTTGGGGCTAACCCATTTACAAAAGGGGAGGGGTCCACATGGGATCCCTTTCCCCTTGTTAATGCATGCCCAAAAATAGTTTCAGAGCAGGAAGTGGTCCCACGGACCACTGACTGCTTCAAACAAATCCTTAAAGTCATAATATTGCTTTTTGAAATGCTTTCTGTTTACCCTTGATTAAATAAGTCTGCATTTAAAAGAAAATATACATCTCTATTTGAAAGCAGTCACAGGCATGGTGGTCTGCTGACCCCAGCAGGCCAGCATCCCTGTGAGCGCAGCCATTCCCAATGGGATTACAAAATGAGACCTACCTCATTGAAATTTCATGAGGTAGGTCATTTGCCGCCACAATTGTGATTTGTGTCATTGACAGTGTTGTACCTCACATCATCCTACTTGCAAATTGCGAGTTGCTAAGTCTCGCAATGTGTGACTCACAAACCCTGATCTTGGTACATGTGTCCCTTAGTAACAAATTTCAGGTGCAATCCAACACCTGTGCCCATGCATTCTGTCAATGATGATCAGGTAAGACACTGTCAGCATACCACATTTCACTGTATTGGGACAGAAAGTGGGTAATCCATGTTTAGCTCTACATTGTCATCATTGCACACACATGATCCCTGCTGTTATGTTGGCAAAGGGAGCATATACGGCTTAGGGGACACTGCTAATGGGGCATTTATTACCTACATACAACTGTGCCACATCTGTTATGGACCACTGAATGCATGATAATTGCTGACTGAAAATTCAGCCACATGTCCATCACACAGTAACTCAGTGTCCCTTGATGCACAAGCCACAATACCTAAGTCACTTGTTTTGCAGTGCACCAGCGAAGTGCCATTGAAATTGCCACCCAAATACAAATCGTCACATGGAGTGCCATCTGAAATGGATGAGCCACAAACGTTTGTAGTCAGGTTTAGCACCACATGATTAATAGGCCCAGTGCACATGTGCAGATGTGTGTCTATCACTCACTGGAGTGTCATGGTCAATGTGAGTTTGCAGTGAAAAGTCTGTTGGAGTGTCTACATGCAGGATCAGCAGCTCACTTATATAAAGTGTTACACACAGTGATATGTTGTCCACACGTTTGTACAGTGATCTGACACTGAGCATATAAGCCCTCATTACAACATTGGATGTAAATCCCGCTTACCGCCGTGCAGAAGACCGCAAACACACCGCTGCGGTGGTGGAATTCCGCTACAGCTATTACGACCCACAGCTCGGAATCCGACAAAATCTAGACACCCACACAAGTCCGCCACACCAAAGGTCAGTGATAAACTGGCGATAACAAAACCTCCACCGTCACGCCAACAGGAATACGCCCCCACTATCACGACCCACGAATCCACGCAGCGGTCTTTCAACCGCGGTATTTCATTGGTGGTACACACCGCCGTGCTCAAAATACACACACATTTACAAAACACAACCACATTGGACAATTCCAAATACACACACTTGATACACATACACACACCACACCCACACACCCAATCCAATATAAAACACACAAACACATCACCCACAAACCCTTATGACCACAATTGCTAAAGAAGGCCAGAGAGAGACACCACCATCAACAAACTGGCATCCACAGGCACACAACACCATCACTCACACAACATCCATGCACCTCACACAACACACATAAACATATCCCCTCACACATCACAACGCACACCACCTCACACATCACCCACACCACCCTATGGCACCATAATGACACCCCAGGTTCTCTGAGGAGGAGCTCAGGGTCATTGTGGAGGAAATCATCTGGGTAGAGCCACAGCTATTCAGATAACAGGTGCAGCACACCTCCATAGCTAGGAAGATGGAGCTATGGTCAGAATCGGCGGACAGGGTCAACGCAGTGGGACAGCATCAGAACACGGGATGACATCAGGAAGAGGTGGAACGACCTACGGGGAAGGTGAGTTCCGTGGTCTCAAGACACCAGATTGCAGTTCAGAGGACTGGTGGCGGATCCCCACCTCTTCCCCCACAACTAATAACATGGGAGGAGCAGGTCTTGGCTATACTGCATCCTGAGGGCCTCACTGGAGTAGCAGGTGGAATGGACTCTGGTAAGACAAATCTTTACTACCATATCCCCCACCCTACCTGCATGCTATCACATACCCCCACCATTACACTCACCTCCATCACTCCAACACCTCACATATGTCACACTATCACAAACCACCCATCACCAAAGCATGTCCACTACAAATACACACACACAGACCCCAAAACAATTATCACACAAGGTCCTAGACAAGAACGTAAGCACTGGGGTACAGGGTCACC
The DNA here is from genome assembly GCF_031143425.1 of Pleurodeles waltl. NCBI lineage: Eukaryota > Metazoa > Chordata > Amphibia > Caudata > Salamandridae > Pleurodeles > Pleurodeles waltl. The sequence goes on along the minus strand of NC_090440.1, from coordinate 1,254,953,404 downwards.
CACCCATTGCACACAATGGCACACACAGATGCAATAATCATGCCTTTACACCCCTGCAGGACCCCTACCCAACGTCACCAGACAGGAGGTTCCAGACATGTCCACCCCCCCCACAGAAGAGGCCCACAGTGTTGACAGCATCTCTGTCCACCTGGATCAAGATGACCAGCCCAGACCATCTAGGACCTTGGGACAGTCGGTTCCCCACACACTGGCACATGCCACCATAGAGCCTCCCCCTCAGGAAACACCAGCACTGCACCCACCCAGCGGCCCATACCTCTGACCCCAGGACACGTCAAGCAGCAGTGTGTCCACCACTATAGGGAACCTAGGCAAACCCACAAACCCAAGAACAGCAGGGACCTGGGAGTAGTTGCAGTGGGCACACTGTTCAGGGGACAGAGGAACAGGAAAACCGGTGAACTGGGAGGACTGGTGTGCAACAGGGGAGGACAGGCCGAGGGAACCCACTCTCCACAAGGCCCTCTCCAACATCATGGGAGCATACCATCATTCCCAGGAGACAATGGCAACGGTACTGGCCAAGTTTCAGGAGACCCAGCGGCTGCAGAAGGAACCGTATTTGGGGATCAGGGAGGAACTCAAGTCAATCAACACCACCATGGTAACCATTGTAGGGGTGCTGAAGGACGTTGTGAACACCAGGAGGGACACTGTGCCACAACAAGGGGCCCCTGACACTATCCTGGACGATAAACTGCCCACCACCTCCACGGCGCTGGTGGACAGGAGGCACCACCACAGGACCATGACACCAGCACCCTACCCCCTGCAGATGGAGAACCACCCACAAACGGTCCTTGAGATCCAGGACAAAGACAGAGAACAATACCAAGACCCCTGCCAAGAAATGAAACCACCCTGAATGCCATCCTTCTGTCCCACTTCATCACCCTGTCCGTCCTTTAACTACCCTAGCTCCACTTCCTATGCCCCTTTGGACAATGCACCTGTGAGACAAATAACTGGACTCTCCCATGGACATTCCTCCACTATCACCCCTGAGCATTTTACAACCCCCTCCACTATGTAGCACTTAAATAAACACCCTTGAATCACAAAACAATCTGGAGTCAGTCTGTGCTTTCACAAATGTGTATTTGCAATAACTGAGGAAAATAGCAATGTCCATTGTATTGTTAACATTCCTATGTCACACAGCTCTAGTCCATGAGGTAACATAGCAGAGGTCACACAGTTGGACCCACATCTGTGAAATGGAAAGGCAAAGTGACAGGTCAGGGTTCATACACTGGGTGAAAGTTAGAGACCTATGAAAGGTCTAACAGTTGTATGAGATGTAGGAGGCAGTGATGTCTTCTTACCTGTGTCTCACTGGAAGTATTGCTGGATCACGTTGTTTCTGTTGTCGATATCCTCTTCTTCTGCCTCCTCTTCTTCACTGTCCACAGGCTCCACAGCTGCCATAAGACCTCCTTCTGGACCATCCTCCTGCAGAAAAGGCCCTTTCATTGCAAACCCAAATTGTGCAGCATACACACGATGATCTGGCACACCTTTTTTGGTGAGTAGTACAGAGAACCACCTGTAATATGGAGGCACCGGAACCTGGCCTTCAGGAGGCCGAAGGTTCTTTCTATAATCCTCCAAGTTCGCCCATGTGCCTCATTTTAGCGTTCCTCTGTCCTTGACCTGGGATTTCTCACTGGGGTCAGTTACCATGACAGGTTGGGGTACCCAGAGTCACTTGCAAATGTCGAGGGACAACTGTTAGACACACACTAACCCTTAGGGACAACCCCAGAGGCAGACAACTATTCGCAGGGTATAGGGTCCTTATCCTCACCTATTAGCCACACACTGTGTCTCTGGAGTTGCCCCATCACATAAGGGGTGCTGCTATTCCTCAGAATGTAAACATCATGCACTGAGCCAGGAAACGTGGCGTTCACATGGGAGATGTACTGGTCGGCCAAACACACCATCTGCACATTCATTGAATGATAGCTCTTCGGTTTCTGTACACCTGTTCACTCCTGCGGGGGGTACCAAGGCCACATGTGTCCCATCAATGGCACCTATGACGTTGGGGATATGTCCCAGGGCATAGAAGTCACCCTTCACTGTAGGCAAATCCTCCACCTGAGGGAAAACGATGTAGCTGCACATGTGTTTAAGCAGGGCAGACAACACTCTGGACAACACGTTTGAGAACATAGGCTCGGACATCCCTGATGCTATGGCCACTGTAGTTTGAAAGGACCCACTTGCCAGGAAATGGAGTACTGACAGGACTTGCACTAGAGGGGGGATTCCTGTGGGATGGCGGATAGCTGGCATCAGGTCTGGCTCCAGCTGGGCACACAGTTCCTGGATTGTGGCACAATCAAGTCTGTAGGTGACTATTACATGTCTCTCTTCCATTGTCGACAGGTCCACCAGTGGTCTGTACACCGGAGGATGCCACCATCTCCTCACCTGCCCCAGCGGACGTGCCCTATGGATGAGAACAACGAGCACAGAATCAGCCAACACTGAGGTAGTGAAAAAGAATTAATTGCACACATTTGTCAATCCGCTATGTGCCTGTCTCTGTGTGTATGCAAGGCCTAGATATGTGTGACACATTTAAAAATAATGCCATGTGGCCCCCTGAAATGGTGGCTGCCTGACCTGTAATGTGGGACAAGGGGATATGAGGTAACTACGCTGGCGTACACCATCACGGTAGGCGGTCGAAGACCGCTGCACAATCCTGCATTGGTTAACATTGGGCCCTATGGGTCCCAGGAGCCAATGACGATGTACGCCGGTGGTGATGCTATGCACCGCCGTGGACGTGACCAGCCATTTTCTGTCTGTTCACTCACTTGATACCTGACCTTCGACAGGAGAGGACCTGCACTCAAAGTGCTGCTGTGACCTCAGTCTGGAAGCGACAATGGCTCATGTGTCTGGGGAAAGGGCCCCTGCCTTCACATCGGAGGAGTTGGAGAAACTATTGGATGGGGTCCTCCCCCAGTACACGCTACTCTACGGTCCTCCAGACAAACAGGTAAGTACACTGTGAGCATGCTGTATGGGCAATGCCTGTTTGGAGTGGTGTGGATGGAAGATACGGGGAGGGATGAGGCCTGCATGAGCGGACGGTGAGTGTATGTGCGTCAGGGCACGGGTGGGAATGTGGGCCAATGACTGTGACGGTCCGGACAGTTACAGTTTTTCCTTTTCCCCTGTACTATTCGTCTAGGTCAGCGCCCACCAGAAGAAGGATATTTGGCGTGCCATCGCCAAGGACGTCCAGACCCTGGGGGTCCACCACAGACGGAGCATCCACTGACGTAAAAGATGGGAGGACATTCGCCACTGGAGCAAGAAGACGGCGGAGGCCCAGCTGGGGATGGCCTCCCAATGTGGGAGGGGTGCCCGTCGCACCATGACCCTCCTGATATTCCGGATCCTGGCGGTGGCGTATCCGGAGTTGGATGGGTGCTTGAAGGCTTCACAGCAGCCACAAGGGGGTGAGTACTGTCAGATCCATCTGACTCTGCACGCATTAGGAGGTGTCTGGTTGGGGGAGGTGGGCAGTGGGTTCCCCTAGGCTAGGGCGAGCTTGGTAGGCAAGGACCCTTTGTGAGGCAGGCTAAGTGGCACCCCAACCCCACCAGTGGTAAGAACCATCTACACCTAGTCAGGCTCCTGTGACTTCCATGTGTGCAGCAATCGGGCATAGGCTGTGTACCCCATGTCCCTGTTATTAATTAGGGAACTCTAAGTGCATGGCGTAGTGCAGAAGGCTGCTGTGCCTGTAGTGTCCGCCAGCGGTAGCGGTATTGCATGCACTGAACATGTCTTTCTTCTTTCTTCATCCCCCTTTTTGTGGTCTCCCTGTTCTTGTGTGCATTAGCATCATCAGGCGGAGGAGCATTGCCACCGGAGCAGGAGGGAGCTGCATCCCACATGGCCCCGTAGGGCGAGACAGCAGAGTCTGAAGTCACCAGTGGGATGGAGGGTGATGGAAGCTCCACGATGGGGACAGGAGCAGAGACCAGCGACACGACTCCTCCTCTGATGGGAGCTCCCTTGCAGTGGTGGGGCCTTCTGTGCCCACCGCATCTACAGGTACAGCTGCCACCCCACCTACCAGCACCGCCCTCCCAGCAGCCCCTCAGAGTGTGTCCCGTGGCCACTCACCCAGGAGGGTGGGCATCTCCTTCACCCCAGGCACCTCAGGCCCTGCCCCAGTCAGCCCTGCTGCCCCCAGTGAGGAGGCCATTTATCTCCTGAGATCCCTCACTGTTGGGCAGTCTACCATTCTGAATGCCGTCCAGGGTGTAGAGAGGCAGTTGCAACAAACAAATGCATACCTGGAGGGCATTCATTCTGGCCAGGCAGCCCAACAGCGAGCATTTCAGGCTCTGGCCTCAGCACTGATGGCAGCCATTGTCCCTGTGTCCAGCCTCCCCCCTCCAACTTCCTCTACCCAGACCTAATCCCCAGTACCTCAGCCTATCCCAAGCACACCATCAGACCAGTATGCACACTCCCAACACACAAGGGTGGCTCTGGCAAACATAAGCGCCACACATCCCACAGGCACTCACACAAGCATCATACCCAAGCACACATACCAACATCCACTGCCTCCACTGTGTCCCCCCTGCCACGTCTCCCTCCTCCCTCCCTGTCACATCTCCACTCACACCTGCATGCACTACATTCTCAGCCACTACCTCCAGCAGGCCCATCACCACACACCGCTCACGTGCACTCACCACCCCCACTATCATTCACACATCCCCTGTGTCCTCTACCAGTGTGTCTGTGAGCCCTCCTCCCAAAGTGCACAAATGCAGTCACACACCCACCTAACAGCCATCCACCTCACAACAGCCTACAGCCCATGCACCTTCACCCAAAGTCACCAAATGAACATCTCCTACAACCACTACCTCTTCCTCCACTCCCAAACCCCCTCCAACTACCCGTCCCACTGTGTCTAAAAAGCTTTAGCTAAAAAAAATTGACCTCTTCCCTACACCTCCCCCCCAGTCCTTCCCCTAGGGCCTGCCTTTCCAGGTCCCAACCCAGCACCTCAGCCACCACATCACCGGGCACAGTGGTGCCAGCAATAGCGGGATTTTGAAGTGCACCAAGCAACAGGGCTGCCAGTGTCTCAAGGAGCGAGGGCAAGGACATTCGTCCACCTCCAAAACAGAAAAAGTTGCCCACATCCCGGAGGGAGAAGGCGAAAACACCTGCCACCAAGGGCTCAGCCAAGACAAAAGTTGAAAGTGGCAATACAGCTGCGCCACCATCCAAGGTGGGGAAGGGCCTGAAAATGAAAGGCAAGTCCACGTCGATGCAAACCTGCAGCGCTGCCAGCACCCCAGACACTGAACCCTTCACCAGTACCGCAGACACTGTGTCCTTCACCAGCACCGCAGTCAGTGAGCCCGCCACCAGCACTGCTGCTACAGACACCACCGCCAGCACCACAGTCAGTGAGCCCGCCACCAGCACCGCCGCTACTGACAGCGCCGCCAGCACTGCAGTCAGTGAGCCCGCCACCAGCACCGCCGCTACAGACACCACCGCCAGCACCACAGTCAGTGAGCCCACCACCAGCACCTCTGTTACTGACACCGCTGCCAGCACTGCAGTCAGTGAGCCCTCCACCAGCACCGCAGTCAGTGAGCCCACCACCAGCACCGCAGTCAGTAAGCCCGCCACCAGCATCGCCGCTAATGCCACAGCCACCAGCACCACAATCAGTAAGCCCGCCACCAGCACCGCAGTCAGTTAGCCCGCCACCAGCACCGCAGTCAGTGAGCCTGCCACCAGCACCACTGCCACAATGACCGCCGCCAGCACTGATGCCACAGAGCCCGCCGCAAGCACCGCCAGCAGACCCACAACATCCTGAGCCAGTGGCACCACCGCATACATGGATGCTATTCCCCGTGGTCATTCGTACGAGGCTGGTGGTCAGTTCCAGGGGCCTGGGCAGCTTGCATGTTGCACCTCCATCAGTGGAGATTCACATCCACTACCTCAGTCCTAGGCAGGATGAAGCACTCTGGGCACCAGGCCCCCTCTAGAACCAGTGGAGAAAGGCATCCACTACCCCAGTCCTTTGCAGGATAAAGCACTCTGGGCACAAAACCCCGTCCAGAACCAGTGGAGATTCACATCCACTACCTCAGTCCTTGGCAGGATGACGCACTCTGGGCACAAAACCCCCTCCAGAACCAGTGGAGAAAGGTATCCACTGCCTCAGTCCTTGGCAGGATGAAGCACTCTGGGCACAAAGCCACCTCCAGAACCAGTGGAGACTGTTATCCACTTGAGAGACTGTGGCTTTGCACTCCCCAGGATAAAGCAGTGGGCAACTCACCCACTGGAGAGACTTGAGAGACTGTGGCTTTGTACTCCCCAGGATAATGCAGTGGGCAACCCACCCACTGGAGAGACTTGAGAGACTGTGGCTTTGCACTCCCCAGGATACATCAATGGGCATGGAGCCCCCTCGTGGAGCTGGCGTCGTGCACTCATCTGGCTGAGGTGCCCCCCCTTCTCTTCCCCCTGAGGTGCCTTTTTCAGTTCGATCTGATGCCCCAGCAGTGTTCTCTCCATTTCAAGTCTGGGATCGAGTGTGGGCCTCGCCCATTCATTTTGGGCCCAGTGGTCCATGGACTATGAATGGTGCACTACCCGGACTTGATTGTTTGGTGTACATAATTGTTTATACGGTATATAAAGTTTTGACTGATGGATTTTTATTGATTACAATTGTTCAACTAATTTCCTTTTGTCCTTGTGTTCTTGAAAGGGGGTGGGGGGTGTAAATGTAATGTTGCAGTATGTATTGGTGTGTATGTTGTTGTGGGTGAGGGTGGGGGTGGGGGTGTTGCGTGTGTGTGTCACTCTCTTTTCCCGCCCCCCTCCCCTGTGTTGTAGGTGCAGTACTCACCGTGGTCATTGCCGCCGTCTTTCGTGCTCCTGGTAGAGGAGCAGGAATACTATCGCAGGGAGTATTTGGAGTTCAGGCTCCATGGAGTCCTGGTTCCTCGTGGGTTGTGTAGAGGTGAGTGTTTTCCCTTCCAAGTCCTGTTTCCGCCGTGTTTTTATTCACGTTGAATCCGCCCGGAAAAGGTGGCAGATTGGTCTGTCATAATAGTGTGGGCGGTACATTGTCTTCTGCCTGTCTGTTGGTGATGACCGCTGCTGTGTTTGTTTCTACCACTGTGGTGGTCGGAGTGTTAAAGTGGCGGTCTATGTTGGCGGTTTCCACCATGGTTGTGATTCCATTTTTTTTACCGCCGGCCTGTTGACAGTTTTACCGCCCCTTTAACACCGACTGCCAGGGTTGTAATGAGGGCCATATTTCCTTTCCCTGTCTTACAGGTGGACGGGCCCCCTATACCATCGGGGAAGGTGCTCGATTTCAGGACGTGTCCAGTAATGTGTGATAATGTCTGTCCTGTCTAGTCCTGTCCTGTCCTGTCTAGTGATTGAAGCTGTTGTGTAAGTGACTCTTGTGTGTTGCACTCAGTGCAAGATATGATGACCTGGCATGTGATCTGACATATTACTTGACTGGATGTTGGCATAGTGTTCCGTGCAAGGGTTAGTCATTCACAGGCAGAGAGTCATATCTTGAGACTTTTGTGCTGCACAATAGGCAGCACCATGTGAACAAGGTGATTAGTAGCCACATGAAGGCCCACATGTGACTTTCAAAGTGCTCCAGTGTCAGAATATTGGCACTGTGATACCCTCATGTTCAGACGATAGTGATGAATCAGTTTTCCGCACAAACTTGTGCATCCCTGCATTGTAATGTACATGTAGGACTGTATTGGTAACTGTCCCCCACCATGTTGCCCCAGAAGTTGTACTCCATTTACGTGACACTTATGTGGTATGTAATAGGCGTGCATGCAGGTCAAGGCCAGACGTGTGCTGTAATCAATGTGGATGTTTTCGGAATTGTGTTGGCAGATCAGGTGTTGATGGTTGTCCACAACTGGACACATGAATGTAGATGTGAATGACCTATGGATACCTCATTCCTAGGTGGCAGCCATCCTCACATGTGTTCCACTCACTAAATCCATGTACAAGTGGACGTGGCTTCGTGGTTGTCCTCGACAGTTGTGATGATGTATTGCATGCCCATCCACCCTAGGGCACAAGGCTAGGGGAAGAACATATATGTAGCTAGATGTGATGATCACAGTGTTGATGACAGTCATCTCATTTAAGCATGCATGTGTCCCAAACAATACTGACCCCTTATGATTAGCAACTGCATGACATCCTGCCAATTACATCTACAAATCACTGGTTTTGGGTACCTTGAGTTTGACTCAGATGGGAAGGATTAGTCGGCCTGGTCCATGTGAAGTAGTTGCAGCCTCTGCATTGTTACACATTGCACTACATCAATGCACAGATCACTTTATTTGGTCCACCCCTTGTGCTTTGCTGTGCTGTTAAATATTTGATGGGTAGGCAGAGTTGCCATCTCATTCGTCAGGGACATTATATCACCCGGATTGTGATTCGGATTGCATGTGCAAATAGAGGCATAGTGTTAGATTATCATCTAACATGCATCACACAATGATGACACTGCTGGTTTCCTGTCTAATCTTTAGAGCTGCCAACATGGATTTAGTAGAGATTAGGGCTTTCCAGAAGCAGGCAGTGAGATTCAGGCACATATTGGATGTCGAGTCTGGGTACCGAAGGATGGTACAATGCTATCAGAGACAGAGAGCCACAGGAGAATGGCAGGCTTTCAGCCATGGGGGACCAGTATTGGACACAAAGGTTGTAGCCACCACCACAACTGCAGCCAGTACCGCACCAGACACCATCACATCAGCCCCACCTGCTGCACCATCAATCTCGGCTCCACCAACCACCACACCTGCTTCACCTTCAAAGTCAGCACCAGAGGGACTTGAGGAAGGTGTTGAGAAAGCTTGACATTATACAGAGGGACGTGGACAAAAATACCCAGTGGCTCAAAGCTATTAAGAAGACATTGAGGAGGGCAAACCTCTAAACTCTTGCCTCCCCTCACCCCTACTTCAGTCCCCCCTCCTCATTCCTCATCCTGTTTTTAGTGGGTTTAGGGGGTTTAGTGATAGGTTAGAGTAGGGTAGTAGTTTAGATAGGACAAGTAGGTTGGGGGTTTCATATTATTACATGTTAGTTTGTGGGTGGGTGGGTGGGTGTTGATGTTGGCGATTTTGTGTATTTAAAACAAAATGAAAAATGTAAAAAAATACAAAAAAATATACATTTGTTTAGTATTAGTATATGTTTAGGTTAGTATATGTTGTCCTACATGTGTCTCGTCATGTAAAAGGGGGTGGGGGTGCAAATGTTCAGAGTGTTTTAAATGTGGTGAGTAAGCTTAGCATAGGGTAGTTAGGGTCAGTTGTGGGTATTAAAGATTTAGGTACTCCCTTACTGCATGTGTCATATGCTTGGGGCTCAGGATCTTTGCATGAGTGTACAGTGCCAAATGTTTGTTGGCCTGTGTATTCCGTACTGAATCCACATCCCTCTCTTGACATGTTAATTCCCACCTCCAACTGAGCTGTCACATTGGCAGCAACAACAAATCAAAATTTCAATATACAGTATTTGCGATCCATTGTACCCACCACTCAATGTGACTATGGTTCCCATGTATTGGACCAAAAGGTGTGGTTTTAAAGCTGGCATTGTTTGGGTTCTGCTTCAGAATGTTGGGCACTGTGGGACATCTGCCTGCAGCCTGAAGTTCATGTCAATACTGCTAAACTTAGTAGTGTCAATTTCAGATGAGGTCAGGTATACACATTTCATCCCTATTTGTTTTACTTGTACTCCCAGCTGACATTATTGGCCAAATACCCTTACACAGACGTTATTGGCCAAACACCCTTACACAGCCATTCCTGCTGTATGTTTTGGGTGAGGCATGTATGTTTTAAAGCAAATGTCACATACCCAATTACTTGCTTGTAGTGGATGTGGCCAGCATTGACTTTCACCCTGTAGATACCTTGGCCCTGAATTATACTATTATTGCTTTGCATTTGCCTCATTTCTTTGACACAATTATATTTTGAAAGTTTGCACTGCCTTTGCTTAAAAAATGATGCAAAGGCAGTGCAGAAAAAGTAAAAATCATGGCCCTTGTGTGTAGATATCTGTCCACATTATTTCTGCACTCTGGTATTGACACTCTGTGACCATAGACATGTTACATGCATCAATCTCCAGCAAAGTAGATGTGTCACATTACAAAGTGGATGTGTGGGTGCTGTTTATTTTAAAGTGCTGTAGTGCAATATTAACATAGTCCAGGTCTGTGACCCTGTTAGATTAAAGCATTCTATTGTGATGCAACACAAGTGCATGGTTGAGGGACATGTCATTTGACATGCTGAGATGAAGTGTCGTTCAGTGCAGAGGAACATGAATTGCCAATTGAGTAGTGAGAGCCAATTGCAGTCCATAGTGGTAAGGTTAACAGTGTGTCAGTGAAAAGTGCATGTCACCAGCTGTATCAACACTGGCATGTTGTCAAGCACAGGACAAAAGAAAATCAGTGCCAATGGGGCATGGGCTGCTGCTACCGGGTACTCCTATGGGTGAAGATGACCTGTTCCACATCTTCATCCTCTTATGTGTATGTCGTCTCCCCTGCCCTTGATGGTGGTGGGTTTGAGGGTGTAACACACACTACAATGGTTGGAGAAGTGGACACCAAACTCCTGGCAGCTGCCATCTGTGAAACTACATATGGCATCACTGCAGCAAGGAGGAGCTGCTGAATATTGAGTATGGCAGGAACATCTCTGTGGTAGGCAACCATGTCTGCCCTGAGGGACGCCAGTTCCCAGTGCATGGAGTCCAGCTTGTTGTCATGCATGCACCTGCACGATTGGGAGGGCATGTGTTGTGGCAACTCCCTCACAGCAAAGTTGAGGTCCCTCACACACTGTTGGACTCCTTGCTTTAGGGATTTTGTGACTTGTATGGCTGCTGACTGTTCTGCAGGCGTCATCATGCACATGCGCATCCCCTCAAGGCTGGCTGCAATAGTTTGCATCCCCACCCACACCTCCTTGGCCAGCTCCTACTGTAATCCCACTATTGTCCTCTCAAAGGTGGTCCCTGTGTCATCAGAGTGCTCAGCTGTGTTTGAACTGGCTGGTCGTACTATTGGGGTGGTGGGTGGGTCCTCTGTGTTGGCTGCTACATGTGTGCACCTCCTTTGCGACTGGAGGTGGTGTCTGGAGGGTTCCTAGGACATCTTGGAGGGTTTTCTGGCTAATGGTTGTCAGCTGGTCATCCAGGTCATCAGGGTAGTCCAGGACAGACAGATCCACAGGAGAGTCATCGTCCTCTGCAATGAGATATTGTACAATTAGTGTGTCTGTGTTGTGCCAGTTGTAATGTAACGTCACTGACTTCATATTGGTGGTACATTGTTATCTTGGTTCCCAAGCATTGTCCTTGTCATTAATGTTTGCAGTCTCTCAGCCCTATGCCCCACCTGCATGTCACATGTAGTGTGGGTAGTTTGGGTAATTGTCTGCATCACATCTCCTAGGTGTGGGTTCTGTCCAAATTGTGGCTTGCCACCTTCTTGTCCTCATCAATACTCCCTCTGCTTCCATTAGCATGGGGAGACCTTGCAATGATTGTTAGTGTGCTGATGCCATATGCACCACACATAACAATATGGCCCTGTCCCAGTCTGTCATTTTTCACATGCACCTACGCGTTGCTGAGACCTAGCACCATACCATGTATTTCAATTACATGAAACAATACAGTTATCACCATTGGTAGTTTTTCATGTTGATGTTTGCGTTTGTGTGCTACATTGCATTGCACTAATGGGCCTGACAGAGTTCCATTTCCTCTTGTGACTGTGCGGGTTTGTTTGCCTACCTACACACATATGTCCTCCCCTTCAAAGCAGTTGTCTGAGCACTATGAAACCTGAGATGTTGTATGGTGGCATTGCAGCTATTGTGACACAGGCACAGGGGTAAACCCAGGAATGGGCAGCATAGGTATGAGATTACTGCTGTGTACATCATTATGTATGTCACAGTGTAATGAATCCTAGTTTGTTTTAGCAGGATAACAGGAGTTAGCTTAGCCGTAGGCTTGTAAACTCGTGCCCCCGTCACCCAGTGACTTTTAACCTACTTAGCTTGCTCTGTCTGTCTGTTCCTAACGCTAAGGCATTGCATCCACGCTGGATTCAATGGGCAACATCTCTGACCGCCACTGATGTTGATTATGTGTTTGACCCAAGACTTCAGACACAAGAATTTCTCCAGTATGAACAGGAGTACCCCGCTCCCTTACACATATTGCCAATAGACAGTTATGATACCATCATTTACACTGACGGATCGGCACAACCGGCTGTGGGTACTAAACATCAATACTCGCCAGCTTGCGCAGCCGTGTGCGGGGTAATGGAAGACGGAGTTTTTCATCCTCATAATACGTACACTCAGACCTTAGGGGACTGCACAGCCCAGTTGGCCGAGCTTAAGGCTCTTATTCTAGCGCTCGAACATTCAGAGCCAGGAACACAGACTTTGATCATCTGTGATTCGTATTACTGCGTCCAGTCATACAATGAATATCTTAATCATTGGATACTGAACGGGTTTAGAGATTCTAAAGGGAACCCCATTAAACACAAAATATTGTGGGGAAGGGTGGCTGATCTTAAGGATAAGCTGCCATGTGTCCATGTAGTTCATACATTGGGGCACCAACGTGTAGGAATACATGTTGCCGGTAATACATTGGCTGACGAAGCAGCCAAAGCTTCAGTAGCTACGGCTTCTGTGGCTGCAGTGACTCGTTCTCGGACGAGGTTGGATAATGAAATACTAATTGCCGTTAAAGCCTCGGCTGCAGGCAAGCCCCTTCAGAAAGGATACCCTACGAACTATACATATCATATCAGTGCACAGAATGTTGCTTTTGCAACAATTCCTGATGTTGGTGATCGAGTGATCCCAAATGAAGATCAAAGATTGGAACAGATTACAGCTGCACATGAGGGTGTCGCTTCTGCACATGCTGGTATACAGGCCACTATCACCATTCTACAACAACGGTACTGGTGGCCTGGTCTATGCAGACGGACTAAGCAGTATGTCCTTTGCTGTGACATTTGTCAGCAGATTAAGGGCTCGAATATCAGGCGCCCTCCGCAGACATCGCTCTTAGTGTCAGACAAACCACTCCATTGTGTGTACCTGGACCATTGTGGTCCTTTGCAACCTGATGGTGCATACAAGTACATTTTAGTGGCTGTAGATTCCTGTTCTAGATTCCTGTGGGTATGGCCACAGCAGTCGGCTGACGCCCGGACTGTTATTAAAGATTTGCTGATCTTTATCGGTACATATGAGGTTGCAGCATTCGGACCAGGGCCCTGCATTTGCCTCTAAGGCTTTCAGGGACACCATGAGGACGATGGGTGTTGAACTCCATTACGCCTCACCATACCATCCCGAGGGAAATTCGGTCGTGGAGAGGCGGAATCGTGATCTAAAGCAGTCCTTAACAGCTCGAGTATTAGGTTCAGGCCGCAGTTGGTTATATCACCTATATGGGATCCAGAGAGCACTGAATAATCTGCCAAGACGGTCCTTGGGGGGAAAGTCTCCATATGAGGTTCTCTTTGGGACAACTATGTATGTTCCAGATCTTGATGCCCCTGGTATGGTGGCAGCAGAAACACCATTTGACATAAAAGAACGTCTTGCTGTTTTACAGGAGCTTCAACAATTCCGTGATGATAAATCATCTGCAAGCGCTGCCACCTTGGGAATAAGGGATTTGGCGAAAACTTCGACTGGCTGGATTCCTAACGTTGGGGATCTGGTTCGTGAGAAGATCGCTGTGAGAAAAGAGTTTGGTCCAGCATACAGAGCACCTGTAACGGTCTTGGGGATAAAAGGCACCAGGACTGTCATCCTTCCGCCATTGTCTGGTTCCAAATCAAACAGATTCATCTCCATTGATGACATCAAATTACACCATGTGGCCGATTCTTCACAGTAGACCAGGAGGTCCCTTGGGTGGTTCCCGATCCCCTCTCACTACCCAACAGGACATCCCTCTACATAGTAGGATGACCATCGCTACTACTGACTATGCAACTATGTCAGCTGCTGTTCCAGACACTTCCTCGACCATGGGGAGGGCGGAAAATGAACTTATGTTGGTTCCTGTAACAACTTCAGAGAACACACCGCTACAGGATTTGGCTGTATTTTACACGAACACTTCCACGACTGGTAACCTAATCTATCATGAACCTCCACGAACAGTGGATGGGAATTCGATGAGTCCTGTGTTTGCGGAGACTTCCTCTGGCTATTTTGTGGACATTGATGATTTTTCTTCAGATTCATCCTCAACTGAGACTGACAAACTTTCCAGAGGTAGCAAGTTCTATCAATGGCTTAAAAAGAACTATTTGATATATCCATGGAACTATCTCTGGTTCTGTTTGACATTTATTGCATTGTTTTTATGGATTGGTTTTGTGACTGTTTTCTTTTTACTAATTAATGGTCACTATATTGCTGATCGCTCCTCAGTGGAGCCTGTTGATGTAATTTTAACACCGCATCATTCATCACATAAGGTCCGACGTGATTTGTCCTCTGTCAATATTACAGCTATTCCAATTTCTGATGGGATTGTTTGGGACAAAGTTCTGTTCGATATATATGGGCCTACAGAGATAATTCAAATACCATACGTGTTCAAAATTTCTATGTCTGATGTTATTACACCTAATGTTGTCTCTGATGATTGGGATGTCCAAACAGTGGATTCCATGCTAACTGAAATGAAGGACTACTCCGCTTTTGGAAGTGATGATGTATATGATTTTACAATGAATTATGGAGAAATGTTCTGCTATAATAATTGGGGACATCACTACCTGCACCGTGCAATTAGATATAGGCCTCTTTTTAACTACACACAATGGGAACATTGTTCAACACCACGGGTGGGGAGTCCAAAGTATTACAGTGACAAATTCACATACTTTTCTGGGCATGATACAACGAAAGCTGAATCTTATTATTTTAAATTACCCACGACACACATTAGAAAATTGTTGCTAACAGATACAAAACTGATTTATTCAGATCCCTTTGTTTCCCGACTTTCGATTGAGGGTTATGAATATTGGAAGAACACTATCGATTTGAAGAGTGTATGGGGGACGCAAGATTGGCAGATACAGGGTAGGGAGGCTTTGTTTCGAGCTTGCTTAATTCCTGTGCAAATGATTTTTTTAAATGACACTGTTGAGCAGACATCATGTCTGGGATTAGCTCAAATAAAGGATCTAAACACGCCCAGTATCCCTACACCCACAAAATTTAAAGATTGGCAACACTTTCTAAATGTTTCTGAGGAAAGGCTAGATGCATTGGTTAAGGCTGGTGACTATAATTATTCACTTTCCAGTCCTGGGGGATGGTTGGTATGGCCCACCGATACTGATGAGTGTCAAAGGCGTTTTTTTAACTCTTCAGGGTTTTTTTCCATTCATAGACCAGACCCTCGCTTTTTGTCAGGTCAGCATGCTGGTATAATTACAACATACAGTGTGGGCAAGCTGTGCCAACAATGGGTACAAACGAACACCTTAACAGCGGTGAAACAACACCTGAATACTCTTTCTGACAGTATAGACCTACAAGATTTCCTATTAGGTCCTAGAAAACAACGCTCGAAACGGTTTTATATGCCATGTATAATGAAATTTGGAAACTTTCTCAAATTGAGGCTGCTGCACGTTTACGGCAACTTGATAAAGAGAATTTGGAAAACACATTGGCTGTTGTCGACAATGGCATGAACACGCTATCCAACAGGATTTATTCCCTGTCGAATATAGTGTCATTAGCTATTGATATCACTCAGACTGATTTGTCTCGGTTATATCATGGGCAAACACAGCTGCGTTCCATCATGCAGCTGAGTTGGGCATTGCAGACGCTGAAAAGTGGCCACATTCCATGGAAATACCTTAATGGGAGTGAACTATTCGCTGCTTTTAATTTTTCCAGGGAACAAGTGACAATGGCTAAAAGAGAGGCTCGTTTCGCCTTGCTTCAAGTAGAAAAATTAGATAAGTTGCCCTTCACGGTAGCAGAGAGTCCTTCAACTATCTGGCTCTTACACGGCTTTATTAATTTACTGTTTTCAACGTTTCGTTTCTCAAGCTGCCTGAAACATCTTGCAGTGGGACGATATGAACGGCTAGGAGATAGCTTTATTAAGGAAGAGTGGGAGTTGCCCTTTGAGTATTGATGTCTGAATGGCGAACAAGAGGTCTTTCTTAGCAGAAGTGAATGTGAGACTACTGTTCGTCATTCCATGATATGCAAACAGGTGTCTCTTCACGGTCTTTGCAATGCGGGGTCACAAATTTGGCCTGTTTTCTGAAGGGTACTCCCGTCCCCTTGATTCGTTCAGTGTTTCATGTTCTTTCTAATGGGAGTTATGTTCTTCTGAGCGATGACAGCTGTTGCGGCTTGCGACCTGGAATTGCCTACGCAATCTCAGTCACGAAGGTCGTTACGTGTTGTGGCCATGTTTTGTTTCCCCCCACACGAGAGATACAAGTATCTGAAATGTGGCCCCACATTGATACTATTAATGTGAACTATGACAAGTTGAGTAGACTGAAGGCGATATTGTTTCAAAAACAGGTCGCATTGACATCCGCAAAAGAGACGTATGCTCTCCAGGTTGCGAGATCATCAGCCGAGATACAATCCCTTTTAAATACCGATTTCCCCATACACTTTGGAGAGTTGGTATCGAGAATATTCAATGCTTCAAGCACCACTGGGATTGTTAATTTCTTTAAGGCTGTCGGGTCTGGATTCGTGTCCATCTTCCAGACTGTCTTCGGAGTCATCCCATCAGCCATCCATTCTCTCTTTTCCAGTGTGTTTGGTGGCTTTCCAATTATTTTGGCTTTAATTGGCGGACTACTACTGCTATTTTTCTGATTCGCGGTGGTTGTTTTTTTCCAGCGACACAGAGCAATGGAGCCACTCCCGTCAACCCCGCTGTGCCGTGAACGCATGGTTCGGATCTTCGGTACACCTTTGCTGGTGGAACTAGAGTTTGACTGGTCATAGTCATTCCGGCCTCTACTCTGGTGTGTACAACCGGTGTTCCGCTGCATATGGTGTCTCTTTGAACATCTGCCTATAGTCTGTCTTGCTGTTGCACCAACATCTCCTGTGGACCACGAACTGCTGATGTCCCCGATGAGGGTTCATACACGGTCATGCCCCTTGAGACTGAGGTTGCTGCGCGAGGCCACCTATGAGCCTTCTGTTATACAAACTAACATGGATGAGGACGCTGCAGCGAGTGTCGATACACCGATGAATATGGCTCACTTCTGCTCTGTGGATCCGTTTGTCCGTCCAGCTCTCAATTTCACTTCAGACGATGTTGACTCATTTTTAAGATCCTTGAATGGTGACTTCGATGACATTCTTCAAGATCCTGCATATAGCACATAATTTGGTGAATTTGCTTGCCAGTTCCCGGTTCTAAAATCTAGCAATTTAACTGAATGTTTGCTATACTTGTCATGGTTGATATTAACATCTCTGAGTGTTTTTTTTTAAAAAAAAAACGTATTTTAACACACAGCATTTATTCTTGTTTTAGCTTGAGTTTTCATTTTCGTTTTTTGGCTTTTTGGTTCAGTAGCAGCTTTTTTAGAGCCTGGGTTTCCATACCTTCATCATACCTGTTACGGCAATGGGGAGGGTGTAGTGAATCCTAGTTTGTTTTAGCGGGATAACAGGAGCTAGCTTAGCCGTAGGCTTGTAAACTCGTGCCCCCGTCACCCAGTGACTTTTAACCTACTTAGCTTGCTCTGTCATAGTCCATTTAATTATTTATTTCCTTTAAAATGGCGGCCTTGTTTATAGTTAGGCCACTTGTTATGGGTTCTATTATCAGTGTCATTGCGCCAAGGCGTCAAGATCAAGCACGAAAGACAAACATACAGTAGGCATTCACACTTAGGGATTTTCCCTCTCTATACTTTCGAGGGATTGTTGATATTAATTGCCGTCCCAAGCATGCCTGTTATCTATTGTTATGAATAACACTTATGTCAGGGGACCTTGTAGATCTGTATAAATACAACACACTTTTAGACAGATAATCAGAGGGATTCCGACCAGAGGGCATCGCCACCATCGCTGATACCGATGCTGCAGTCATCTTGACACTGATCCAGTCTTCGTGTCCCTGCGGAGTCTGAGATAGAGACCTCATTCCAAGGTAACGAGGGTTGGGGGCTCCTCTCATGGACATGGTTTTGGCAGATTAGGTTTAACGAACCCAGCTCTTCCTTTTTAGGTAGGAGGTTAGACCTACTCTCCTTAGGGTATTAGGGCTTATTCCATCTTTTACATATACATATATTTCTTTCATATATTGCATAATGGTGGGGGTCTTTATAACAATGACTCTCCTCTTTACACTACTGTTGCTTGGTATATTCATTATCCTAATCATTGCAGTTCATGCAACTTATCACAAATTGCAGTTATGTTGAATAAAAACTATTATAACTTTACTGCATCTGTGTTATTGCCTTTGTTTGTATGAGACATTATAAATCTGTGAGAAAAGGGTAATTTCCGTTTAACCACGACAACCCTGAGATATTGTATTTTGAGTCCATGCGTAAGCGACTGCTACAAATCACCTTTTACTATTGTGTTTTTGGTGAGATACTGCTAGTAAGCTGGTAAGGTTTGGACAACAGTTACAAATAGTTGTAGGAAGAGACTTAGTCACCCACAAACGAAAGTACTGTCATCCTGAGACCAGCAGTCTTGCTCAGAGCAAGAGTCCAAACTACGACAACAGCGCCTGATGGTTATTGCATCTATGGACATGAGCAGTTGACAGGAGTTGCACTTGGATAGGGTTTGATGAGGATTGTTCACATAGTCATACTGAACCCTCATTTTGAGTATGTGTGTGCCTTGGGCACCTAACTGCCATTTCCTAATTGACCCGTGCACACAGCACAGGTAGTAGTGGCAAGTGCTGTCAGTGATAAATGCTGCTTGAGCCAATGGCCTGAGACTGGGCATTGTCCTCTAGTTTACATTCTGACAATGCCAGCTGTCCTGTGACACCAGACCAGTTTTACATTCTACCCTACCCTCCTGGTCTGCTTCAGCATTTCCAGCAGCCTTCACATGGTGGTGTGCCCCCATGCAAAGGGTGTTGGGGTTTTGGTGTGCCCCTGGATGCCCATGCACAGCCCATGCACCTGGCATGGGCAGTGCAGGGAGTCCCGTGCCGTGCCCCTTTGCCCTTTTCACTGCATGATTTTCAGGGCTGACATGCATTGTGTAGTAGGTATGTGCCTCCCCCTTCTTGCACTTGACATTTTGACATTTTGGTCCCCCATACAATTTACCCTGTATATGTGTTGTTTCCTGGTAGTCTGCGCTGTCCTGTCCTGCGATACCAGTGACAATTTCCTCTGAGATAATGGCTGCAACCATCTCCTCCATCTCATCCAGGCCCCCTTCGCTGCTGGACTCCAACCTCTGGTCTGAAGTGCTACCTTCCTGTTCCTTGCCATTTTGCCCCTCTCCTCCCAATTGGTAATTTAGAGGTGATGAGGAGTTGATGCTGGTGCCCCGTCACCTCTCTCACCAGAATTTCATGCTCCTCTGCGCTGAAGCAATACTTCCTCTTCTTCTTGTCTCTCCCCTGGGTCCTGTCTGTGTCATCCTGGCTGGTTCCTGGGCCCTCCCCTGGCTTCTGGGATCCATTTTGGGGCTCCTTAGCACTATTTGCTCCGTTTGCATCACTTTTTGACGCTATTGTGGTGAAAAATGGCGCATATCGGTTTTGCAATGTTTTTCCATGTCGCAAACTGGATTAGAGTCATTTTTCCTGCATTAACTTAATTTTGCCTTACGACGAGGCACAATGGTTAGCATCAGGAAAAATGACTCTAACCTATTCTTAGTGCCACCCAGCATCAAAGTATAAATTTGATGCATAAGACGCTAGCCAGTGATAAAAGTTTTGACGCAAAACTGCGTTAGCGCAGTTTTGTGCCAAAAGTATAAATCTGGCCCTTACTTTTCATCAATGAGATTCAAAGTAGGCATTCCCATGCAAAAATGACTCTATGGCCTCAGCGCCATATTTATCCCCTAGTGCTAAAATCATGCACAGGGGCTAGGAGGGGTGAAATAATGGTGCAAAGCTTATTTAATGCCTGGGTAAGGGCAGGCTTTAGGGGACCTGTGGGCCTATTTCCATGGTGGAACACCATGGAATAAGCCCACAGGCGCCCTCCCCAGGCTCCAGGGAAACCCCCACCCACACCAGAGGGACAGCGGAGGATGGGGGATCCCCATCCCAGGTAAGTATAGGTAAGTACAGGTAAGTATTTTTTTTTAAGTGCCATTGGGGGCCCTGAAGTGGGACCTCCTACATGGCACTAGGTGCAATGGCCATGCCCAGGGGACCCTGGTCTCCTGTCCTGGCCATTGGGGTGGTGGGCATGACTCCTGTCTTTTCTAAGACACGAGTCATGTGGTATGGATGGTTTTGTGTCAGGAAATGACGCTAGGCTGGTTAGAGTCATTTTTTTAACTCTAACTAGCCATTGTTGGTGCAAAACACCCTCCTCCCATACCGCCACCACCACCCAGCAAACAGAATTTTTTCATGACGTTAGCCTACCCTTTGCACCGGATTTCCCTATTCCATAGATTTGGCACCCGGCTGGCATCCTGGAATGGCACAAATTTGCAAAGTACTTTTTGATGCAAAACTACGTTTTGTGCCAAAAAGTAGAAATCTGGGCCTTAGTTGGCTGTTCCAACGCTATACAAAATATCACCTAAAGTAATTCTTCCTACATTAAAATGGGCAATATATGCTTTCCCCATGAAATATGTAAAGCTCACTAATTACAGTGAAATGGTCTTGGCTAAAAGCTGTCTGCATTTTGTTGCCCAAAAAATGGAACACAGTTTCCTCTTTACCTGAATCACAGAGGCCTTGATGCTCAGTATGACAGGGAAATTGGGACACTGCCACCAGCTGCAC
This sequence comes from Pleurodeles waltl, assembly GCF_031143425.1. Taxonomy (NCBI): domain Eukaryota; kingdom Metazoa; phylum Chordata; class Amphibia; order Caudata; family Salamandridae; genus Pleurodeles; species Pleurodeles waltl. The sequence goes on along the minus strand of NC_090440.1, from coordinate 1,254,932,209 downwards.
ATTTCTTGCAATATCCCTTTGAATTTGTGAACTTTAATTAAAGACTTAGGGCCTCATTCCGACCCTGGCCGGCGGCGGTAGCCGCTGGCCTGGCGGGGCCCGCCAGAATACCGCTGCGCGGTCAAAAGACCGCTGCGGGTATTCTGGGTTTCCCGCTGGGCTGGCGGGCAACCGCCAGAAGGCCGCCCGCCAGCCCAGCGGAAAACACCCTTCCATGAGGATGCCGGCTCCGAATGGAGCCGGCGGAGTGGAAGGGGTGCGACGGGTGCAGTTGCACCCGTCGCGATTTTCAGTGTCTGCATGGCAGACACTGAAAATCTTTGTGGGGCACTGTTACGGGGCCCCAGGGGCCCCACAACACCCCATATCACCATTCTCTTCCTGGCGGCCAAAACCGCCGGGAACAGGATGGCGGTATGGGGCTCGGAATCCCCATGGCGGCGCAGCAAGCTGCGCCGCCATGGAGGATTCCCCGGGGCAGCGGAGAACCGGCGGTACACCGCTGGTTTTCCGTTTCTGACCGCGGCTGTACCGCCGCGGTCAGAATGCCCAAGGGAGCACCGCCAGCCTGTTGCCAGTGCTCCCGCGGTCGTTGGCCCTGGCGGATTTTACCGCCAGGGTCAGAATGACCCCCCTACTGTGCAAAGGACTAGGCACATCTATCTTTCACTACCACACCTTTTGTGTAGAAAACTTGCTGCGTAGGGTTTGCCTTACAGTTTTTTTCAGAGTTTAAGGTACTGGTCATCAGCCATTTGTGTCGGTTCCGTTATTCATTTTAAAGTTCAGGTTAGGATTCATGTCGGAGTCGGGGGCCGAGGGAGACGGCTTTGTGTCTAGCCAGGTAAACAATTTTGCATTTCCATTTCTTTTATAACAAGTCAGAAGCGCAAGGATGAGTCATTTTCAATACAACATTTGAGGCCTAAGGCATCCCATTGTGAGACTGTGATAATTATGTGGAAGCTCACCGAGAGATATAAATGCTGTTTTGTCTTAATACACGGATAAAAAGAGTTTCCTGAAAGCATCGTTCTAAAGTATATTTCAACATTGTTTCAGATCTCTTCTGTCTCCGTGCGCTCTGAAGGTGTATTGTAAAATGAGTTGTGGATTTTATTTTTCACAAATATTCGTGTTTCAGTTGGACTTCCTGTTGCAATATGGCAAAATCGGCTCATAGAAAGAACATTCTTAAATAATCAATGCATTTATTTATTTTTTCCTCTTTAAGGAGGAAGGCTGTTGTATGCCTTAGATCACGCAGTACAAGAACAATACCTTTAATTTTACTTTAAACATATGGCCATAGATGATGACGAAAGCAAAACAATATTCCTCCACATTAGAATCATTAATGGCCAAACCTTTAGTTGTGTGATCCGAAAACTAAAAAACTTTAAGAGCTCTCCAACCCAAATGGTGCAGCAGAGAAATGGCTGCTACCTTTGACATCACAAAGTTGATCTAAATGTGACCATAATTAAATTGTAAAGTGGTGCACTTGAAGTCCATATTGAGGTGCATTCACTGTAGTATGAAAAAGAAATATGTGTGGTATAACCAAACTATTTGAAATGTAACTAATGATCAAGCATTAAGCATTATGCATTTTTAACCTTCCTCATGTATCTACCTTTAATAGGATAATGAATTTGATAATGTGTTCATTAAAATGTCACAAGCTAATGTTGAGAGTAGTTCTCCATCATACTTGCTTACATTTGGCAATTACTGTAACATGAAGTTTAAATGAGAATTATTACTAACATCTTATAATTACAAAGTGAATAGATTCTGTTCAACATCACTAAAGTGTGCAATCCCAACGTCTGTATTAGTTTAGCAAAGCTAGGCCTGTTAGGCCCAAGTTTCCATAATGTAGGAAACAGTTCACATGAATACTTAGTTCTGCTCATGTCAACTAGTGGTGTTGTATTTAGGAAGGTATTCCTTTGTCCCAGCTACATTAATCCGATGTATTTAAATTGTATTAATCTGCAACAGATTAGATCAATATTTATTTTGTGGACATCAGATGTATTGTTGTTTTTCTACCTTGCTGTAATAAAGTGCCTAGTTTGTTTGATGTTTATTATTTTAAAGTTCTTGAGGCACTTTGGACATCCTATGGTGATCGTGTACCTTTACAGTCTGTTTTTGAGGACTGTTTACATTAACTTGATTATTAATTCATAATAAAACCCTTTAACTTTATTTTTGGCTTAGATTTCATTGTGTAGCCAAATTTGTTGCACTGTAAATTGATTTTAATTGATTGTTATGCATTACTAAGTACTACCCTTTGTTAGGGTGAAAGGATTAGTCAACCTCATATTAGAGCAAAAGTTTGTCATTTCATTGCCACAGTATCCAGTGCATCAGTCATGGGCTCAAAGCCCCAAAGGAAAGAAGACATCACACACAATGTAGTCCACTAACAAGCATGCCATGCCTACATTTGAAAGATCGCTGTTAATGACAGTGTTACTAGCAATTAACACACTTTTCAACCAAGAATCTCTGGGTTGACTGAAACCTGGTCTCAGTGGTTTCTCCAAAAACAATTTCCATTGGCTGGATCTAGGGTGCAGCATGTTCCAACAAGCTTGTATAAGCTAATGTACAATAATGATTTGATCCAAGCTCTTATCCGCGTTGACACCTTGTCCACTACGTTTCCTTGTATTGGTTCTCTGAAGTTTTACATGTGTTACCTAAGGCAAGGATCTGGTTCCATTACATGAGAGCAGAGAACTCATTGCTAAAGACATGTTTACTTTCAATATGTACTGGTTCTCTATTGATCAAAATCTGTACTCTTTATTGAGCATTCATTTACAGTCTTTTAATAGTGCAATCTTGCCATGTTCACACCTATGCAAATATTTGGAACGTTTTTGTAACCCACTTCAGGGGGCCAACCAATACAGATTCAAGCCAACTCAGCCACATCTTCTGGGCCTTGAAGTGAATGAGTTCCAACAACTGAATATATAAAGAAATGTAGCAACTTATCACTGTTTCATTCAGGTGCATGATAAACATGGGCATAGCTTGGTCAGTAAGACTGGGAGGTCGAAGCTTTGGATTGTATAACAATCATGCTGGCATGTGATGTTAAAATAAATTATACAATGAGCAAGGCGCATGAGATGGGCTAAAGGGGCAGTTGAAAGGGAGAGGAATGTGGATTGGTGGGCGTAATAAGTGAAATACACAAAATATTCTGTAAAAAAAAGAATATTTTTAAGACTTTCAGAACAGAGAGGGAGAGATTGTGTGTGCGTTTTGTTGTTTGTTGTCACCATACCCAATTGAAAGCATGTGTGCCTAACTATTTTAAAGAAAATATCCTAATGGGGGGCTAAAATACCCCAAACACCCTCTCCCCCGAAGCTACTTCCCTGATGATAAAGCACTTAGGGCCAGATATAGGTAACAGTTTGCACGTTGCAAACAGCGATTTTCGCTGTTTGCGACGTGCAAACTGCACTTTACAATGCACAAAACCCCTTTTGCGATTCTGTAACCTGGTTACCGAATCGCAAAAAGGGTTTGCAAGTCGCAATTAGGAAGGGGAGTCCCCTTCCTGATTGCGAGTCACAGTGCAATGCCAGATTGCTTTGTGACCGCGAACGTGGTTGCAAAGCAATCGCAGTTTGCACCCATTTGAAATGGGTGGTAACCCATCCGCAAAAGGGAAGGGGTCACCATGGGACTCCTTCCCCTTTGTGAATGGAACTACAAACATTTTTTCAGAGCAGGTAGTGGTTCTATGGATCACTGCCTGCTCTAAAAAAATTAAACGAAAATGTTTCATTTTTTAGTTTTGTAATGCATCTCGTTTTCCTTTAAGGAAAATGGGCGGCATTACAAAAAAAAACTGCTTTATTTAAAAGCAGTCACAGACATGGTGGTCTGCTGTCTCCAGCAGGCCCCCATCCCTGTGAGTGCCACGAGTCTCAAGGGGGTCGCAAATTGTGACCCACCTCATGTATATACATGAGGTGGGCCTTTGCGACCCTCTTGCGAAAAAAGTGCACAGAGCCCTAAAAGTCAATACAAACGAGTTCAGCACCGGAAGAAAGTGAAGGTAAAACATTTGAAGTGACCCTGCGGAGTGGTCAAGGGTCAAGAAAGTCCAACAAGTGGCTATAGTATTCACAAAAGATAAAAGTCAAGGAATCGCGCCCTGGCATAAGCTAGCAGAAACACATCCAGGAGATCCAAAATGCAAATCAAATATAAATGACATACCACACCCCTTGTTTAGTGTACACTGGCTGAAGCAACTGTGAATAAAAGAGAGAACAGTTTCATTGTACTCTTAAGATGCTAACTAAAACATAATTGCAAATTAACCATGTGTTTCTGTTAGACCCAGCAACTTTGATGTGGTTTCCCCCTAAAGTTTTACTTTCAAAGTTTTTCTGACTTTGTTTTTGATTACCTTAGGTCTCTGCAAAAAGAACAAATTATAGATGTAGTGCTGAACAATGTCAAACATTCACCTCCAGTTACAGGTCTGGCCCTATATCCATCATTATTTTGCTTGCCACGCCATTCAGTTTGGACCCAGCTGTATGCAAATCAATCATGACCCTGCTCCACTGGGAATGGTCCAGCCCAAATTGCCTGACCTGGTCCTCCCTGGACTGGAAACAAGAATCCTGGGACCGGTTTCAGGGTATCAGACCTCATCAGTCAGGCTACCTTTAATCCAGTGGCATAGCAAGCACGGGACCCACGTCTGGGCATATCTTTCCCACTTAGGGCGACATATGTACAAAGAACAAATGATGGACAGAATGCTGAACAATGGCAAACATTCACCCCTGGTCACAGATCTGGGCCTAATTCTATTGTTTTTTTGCTTTTCACACCATTCCAGTTTGGACCCAGCTACACGCAAATCACTCTTGAGCCTGTTCCTCATGGGAACAGTCCTACCCTTATTGTCCTCCCTGTACTGGAAACAAGCATCCTATGATGGGGTTCAGAGTATCACCCCTCATTAGCCAGGCAAGCTTGAATCTGGATGCATAGCTAGCACTGGCCCCATGTCTGGGCGTATCCCTTCCCACTTCAGGTGACAAATGCAAGAAGAACAGATGATGGAAGGAATGCTGAGCAATGTCAATCATCCATCCCCAGCCAGATACCTGCACCTAAACCCACTGTTTTTTTAACCACCAGGCCACCCCATTTTTGACCAAGTCATATGCAAATCAGTCTTGACCCTACTTCCCATGGGAACAGTCAAGTCAAAACTGCCCAGCCAGGTCTACCCTGGACTGGAAACAAGCATCCTAGTACCGGTTTTGGAGTATCACCCCTTATCAGGTAGGTGGGTTTGAACACAATGGCACAGTGAGTCCCATACCTACGTCTGGACATACCCAGTGCATTTACAGTGGCTGTTCTTCTTGCATTTGGCAACCTTAGGTCTCTGACGATTTTACCACTGATAACCAGTTTGTAAGTGCTAGTGTTCTCTCATTAAAACATGTCAGATTGTCATTGCCTCTACTGCGCAATGCATACTCAACTTCTGCCTTCACATGACAGGCCCTCATTAATGGGATCTTCAATGATGATGCCGGACCTTGCAATGCCGCCTCACTGTATCTCAGAACTGATGCATCTCTTTGGCTACGCAACACATCTTTGATACAGATCTTTGTAACACTCCACAAACCACATTTTTAAGTAATATGTTCAGCATGCTTATCTGGGCTCCTGTAGCTGACCAGCACTCCATCACAATTGGCCTGAATTTATGACTTTGTCCCGGTCCTGCACAATCAGATAGTCACAGTTAGCGCTTTGTGCTTTTTGATGCTATTTTCTCCAAAATCTTTAAAATTACATATCTCCAGAATATTATCGTTAATGCTTGACTAAGGCGCACACCTCAGTAAACCAAAAACCTAATTTCTTACAGTTTAAAGTCATCCTGCCACAAAACTGCATTTTACTCATTGCATTGTGCCCGTTCTTTGAATTCAGAACTTTAAAACTCAAGCCATGTGTTTCATTCCAGACATATATGTAAAATCATATCTCTAGGCTTGCCTAAATTGCTTTCCGGATGCTTTGTGGGAAACTAATAAATTTGGTATGCATGGTTTGTTGAGTGTATTTTTATGGAATAATGTATGAGCAGAATGTTGGATGCCATGCATAAGGTTTTGAAACATGCTTGAACTGTCTGGCGGGTGGCCTGTTTCAGTGCTGATTGTGCCTAAGGCTGAAGCAAATAGTAAATGAGACACACCATTGCAGGCTGCATATGTATCTGTTGGCCAATAGACAGGCTTTCATTGCTTGCTGGAATTCAAAATGATTGCAAATTGGGATCCCTACAAGGTCCATAGGACAAGGGCCCCCCATGCATTTGTTTTTTAATGTCTAGATCCTAGAATAAGTCTCAGAGTCATGTGTTTGACTGCTGCAACATTTTTGATCAGATTGAAAACAGTCAAGTAGATTGTAAGTTCCCACTGGACAGTTTTTCTTTAGCCTGGGCAAAACAACCAAGAGAAAAACAAGCTTTCTGAAAACAAACCTCTATTGTTTTAGTAGGTGGTCCCTTTGGACTCCCATGCAGCTCTGCAACTATTTAATATAGGAAAGTGTCCACATTTCCAATGGTGTACTATTTATTGTGAACTAAAGGTTTGGCCTTTCTCAGAGATATTGTGGAATGGGCTTTGGCTTTAAGCCTCAAACTACTTTTAAACATACCTCTGCAACCCCCATTAGATGTACTGAGCCTTGTTCTAGTAAAAATACTTGCACCCCAAACGTTTGTGATTTATAAGTGGTGCAATAGATAACTTTCAACATACACAATCATACTTGCCTCCAGGATGTACCCTCTTTCCATGCCATGCTATGGACCCATACATACAATTAAGAACTTTAATGACTATGGTTTTATCAATGATACCATGTACTTGTTTACTAAATTTAAGTCCTTTGTGATGTAATATATGAGGGCATAGGCAGTGCACAGGGGAGCTTAGTAAATTATAACTTTAATTTCAGTGTTGTTTGAAAACAATAGTGATATATATATATATATATATATATATATATATATATATATTTATATATTTATATATAGTTTAAAGTAGTGTTACAGTTAGGTGTGAATTTCAGTGGCAACATAGCGTCTTAAACAAACAAAACAAACAAAATCACTTAAATTCACCAGTTGGCCCTGTAGAACTTACCACTAAAGAGAGCTATATTCCCAACTGTAGAGCAAAAGCTCCAGCTGGGAAAAGCTTTAAAGAAGAGTGTGGTTCTCCCAGGGTCATGGTTTTAGTGTCCAAGGAGAATCATTAAGAGTGTTGAGGTCCGAGGACCACCACACTTGCGGCGACGGTCAACTGCCACACTGGAGTCGGTCCCACCATCACATTACATCCCTGGTGGGCGGATCTGCCAGGGCACACTGTCACCACCAGGAACATCATTCCCAAAGGGCTGATGACAGTCTGAGTAGTACTTAGTCACGGCGGTGCTGAACTCAGTGCCACTGTGCTGATCACAACTCAGCTTTCCACCAGCCTTTCCATGGCAGTGCGCCGCCATAGAAAGGCTAGTGGATATCCAGTGCGAGGGGGCCACAAGGGGGCCCCTGCACAGCCCATGCTCAGGGCATATGCAGTGCAGGGGCATCCCTGCCCGGCACCAACAGAATGCACATTGTCTGCTTAGCAGTATAGAGGAGTGCCGTTGAGTGGAGTATCATACGGTGGAATAGCATGTAGTAGAGTGGTGTAGAGTGGAGTGATAGAGACTGTAATGGCGTTCACTGGCATAACACATAGTGGATCGGCAAACACTGGAATGGTGTAAAGTTGAGTGGCATACAATACAATAGTGTAGAGCGAAATCGAATATTGTAAACTAGAGTGGCAAACAGTGTAGTAGCATACAGTTGAGTGTCATACATTAATTTAGCGTATAATGGATTGGCATAAAGTGCAGTGGCATAGAGTGGAAAAGCATAGAGATGTTGCTTAGAGTGGAGTAGCTTGGAGTGGAGTGGTGTAAACTGGAGTGGATTGGCATAGAGTGGAGTGGCATATTGCGATGTAGGGTAGAGTGGAAATGTTTATAGTCTGGTGATGTAAAGTGGAGTGGCATAGAGTGTAGTAGCATACCGTAGAGTGGCATAGAGGAGAGTGTCATAGAATGGAGTGGTATGACAGTGGGTGAATGGATGCAGATCTAATATAGGAGACAATTGAGACCTGATTCACAAAGGAAAACCTGCAAAGTTGCATAAATTTAGGTTTGTTTTGGTATTCACAAACATAGAGTTAATAGTAAGTTTATGAATGCAGAAACACTGCAGTCAGGTGGAGCACTCCACAGATTAAAAGATAAGAAATGGCTATCCTTTTGTGTACCGAGTTCTCCACCCTGTCTGTGAAGTATCTACAATTATAAACTTACTATTGACTCTGCCTTTCTGAATACCACAAAACATGTAAACTTACACAAAATTGTAAAATTATCTTTGTGAATCAGCCCCACAGATTATGAGTTGTGAATGATAATGTTTGGGAGTAGGTGTAAATAATGCAGGTAGTGATAAATATGTAAGTGTGACACGTAATATATTGTGCCATGTTATATCATGGCCCTTTTGTGGTATACCATGGTACATGCCGATAAGAAGGCAATATCTGATTGGCTGTCTTACAAAATGTAAAAGGCAGCCATGAAGCTTTCAATACACTAGGGCTGCATTTTGTGTTATGGTCTTATATAAATGTAAGTATTAGGTTTTACATTTGTTCACTACCTGTTACCACTTTATAAAAGTGATAATAGTTTGAGAAATGTCTTGATGATTTTCTATATATTTTAAAAGCAGTTTAGGGAGAACTGTTTTTTTTTTTATTAAATAGTGCAGTAATTGTTAGGTATTACCTTGGTCTTCTGGAGTTTTTGTGAAGATATGAATATGATTAAAGTTGGAAATACACTGTAGTACACTATATTAAAAAATATAGGGCCTGATTCTAACTTTGGAGGACGGTGTTAAACCGTCCCAAAAGTGGCGGATATACCACCTACCGTATTACGAGTCCATTATATCCTATGGAACTCGTAATACGGTAGGTGGTATATCCGCCACTTTTGGGACGGTTTAACACCGTCCTCCAAAGTTAGAATCAGGCCCATAGTGTAGTACAGTCTCTTTTGTATTTTTTAACATATTATTTTTATTTCTTTTGCTGTATCTTGGTACTCTGTACTGTATTTTTCAAAATATATAGAAACTGATAAATATTTTTCCTACCTAATGCCACTTTTGTAAAGAAGGAGGAATTAATACAATACAATAGTTTTAGGCATAATGGTTTTATGTATCATGTTATTACCACACCAACTTTTATTTATGTTCTAGCATTTAGGGGGTTATTACAACTTTGGAGGAGGTGTTAATCCGTCCCAAAAGTGACGGTAAAGTGATGGATATACCACCAGCCGTATTAAGAGTCCATTATATCCTATGGAACTCGTAATACGGCTGGTGGTATATCCGTCACATTTGGGACAGATTAACACCTCCTCCAAAGTTGTAATAACCCCCTTAGTGTTTTCAGTTTTTCAAAGACTCATGAGAATAATGTTCCAGTGTTTGGATGGGGTATTATATTTACAAGATAACATGTTGGTGGTTGGAAAGGATGTGTTAGAGCATGATGAGAGGTTGAACAAAGTGTCGTCAGTATTGAAAGAGAGAGGACTCACATTATGTTTTGATAAATGCAAGCTTGCGGCATTGGATATGGATTACCTGGGACATCACATAAGCACCAAGGGTGTGAAACCAAAAATGAAGATTTTCAAAGCTATAGTAGATGCTCCTTCTCTAGAAAATGAGAAGTAGCTGAATTTGTACTTAGGTCTCATTGAATATTATTATTCTAAATGTGTATACCATTTTTCCTGCAACAGAACCCTGTAGGCATTTGCTAAATAAGGGATGTTCATTTGTGCGGAGTGAGAAAAGCAAGCAAGCTATAGAAACAATTAAATCTGACATTGATGAAGCCCCACTGTTGAAGTCATTAAAACATTGTAATACCAGATTTGTAGTCAAGGATCCTAGCTTTACTGGACTAGGCGTAGTGTTATTGCAGAAGAGGAGTGATGGAAAGGAAGAAGTCATTGTGTTTGCTTCTAAAGAATTCGGAGGGTATGAATTGGCTTATTTTACCATCAAGAACGATGATATTGCATAGTGGCAGGCTACAGAACACTTCAGAACATTTACGTGTGGTATCTCTACCGCATATACGCATAGATCACAAACTACTTGTAGATTTGTTCACCAATAAAAGTAGAAGAAGAGCTACTCCCAGGATGGTTAAGTGTCATGGTCGCAGCTGGGAACAGGGCTAGTCATGCCTTAGTCAAGCCTTATTACCCCTTTTATGAGTGACAGCAGAGATGTTGTTATATCCTTTTCATCACAACACCAGTTTAATCCCTTCGCTGCCAGGCCTTTTCCCCCTCCTGCGCCAAGCCTATTTTTGGCTATTTGGGGCAGTTCGCGCTTAGATCCTCATCACTTTTTTGACCACATAAACTACCCACGCCAAATTTGTGTCCTTTTTTTTGAATATCCTAGGGATTCTAGAGGTACCCAGAGTTTGTGGGTTCCCCTGGAGGAGACCAAGAAATTAGCCAAAATACAGCAAAAAAACGTATTAAAAAAAATGGGAAAAAGGGCTGCAGAAGAAGGCTTGTGTTTTTTTCCTTGAAAATGGCATCAACAAAGGGTTTCCAGTGCTAAATTGTCCAACTTCCCAGCTTTTAGTAACAGGCAGACTTGAATCAGAAAACCACATTTTTCAATAAAATTTTGACATTTTACTGGAACATACCCCATTTTTACTATTTTTGGTGTTATTAGCCTCCTTCCAGTTAGTGACAGAAATGCGTGTGAAACCAATGCTGGATCCCAGAAAGCTAAACATTTCTGAACAGTAGACAAAATTCTAAATTCAGCAATGGGCCATTGCGTAGATCCTACAAGGTGTTCCTACAGAAAATAACAGCTAAATTGAAACAAAATATTGAAATTGAGGTAAAAAACAGCCATTTCACTCCATGTTTTACTCTGTAACTTTTTCCTGCAGTGTCAGATTTTTTAAAGCAATACACTGTTACATCTGCTGGATTCTTCTTGTTGTGGGGATATGAAGGGCTTGTAGGTTCATCAATAACCTTAGGCACCCAGAGCCAATAAATGAGCTGCACCTTGCAATGGGTTTTCATTCTATACCGGGTATTCAGCAATTCATTTATTGACATATAAAGAGTGAAAAATAGGTATTAAGGAAACCTTTGTATTTACAAAATGGGCACAAGATAAGGTGTTGAGAAGCAGTGGTTATTCGCACATCTCTGAATGCTGGGGTCCTCATACTAGCATGAATTACAGTGCATTTCTCAAATAGACGTCTTTTTTAAACACTGTTTTACATTTGGAAGCCAAAAATGTAGAGAAAGAATAGGGGCAATAGTACTTGTTCTTCTATCCTCTAATCCTCCAAGTCTCCCGATAAAAATGGTACCTCACTTGCATGGGTAGGCCTAATGCCCGTGACAGGAAGCGCAACATGGAAACATCACATTTTCACATTGAAATCTGATGTGTTTTTTGCAAAGTGCCTAGCTGTCGATTTTGGCCTCTAGCTCAGCCGGCACCTAAAGAAACCTACCAAACCTGTGCATTTTTTAAAACTATACACCTATGGGAATCCAGGATGGGATGACTTGTGGGGCTCTCACCTGGTCATGTTACCCAGAATCCTTTGCAAACCTCTATATTTGGCCAAAAAAACACTTTTTCTCACATTTCGGTGAAATTAAGTTCTAGAATCTGAGAGGAGCAACAAATTTCCTTTCACCCAACGTTCCCCCACGCCTCCTTATACAAATGGTACCTTGCTTGTGTGGGTAAGCCTAGTGCCCGCAGCAGGAAATGCCCCAAAAAACAATGTGGACACATCACATTTTCCCAAACAAAACAGAGCTGTTTTTGCAAAGTGCCTAGCTGCAGATTTTGGCCTATAGCTCAGCCTGCACTTAAGGAATCCTACCAAACCTGTGAATTTTTTAAAACTAGACACCTAGGGGAATCCAAGATGGGGTGACTTGTGGGGCTCTCACAAGGTTCTGTTACCCAGAATCCTTTGCAAACCTCAAAATATGAACAAACAAAACACTTTTTCCTCACATTTCGGTGACAGAAAGTTCTGGAATCTGAGAGGAGATGCAAATTTCATTCCACCTAGAGTTCTCCCAAGTCCCCTGATAAAAATGGTACCTCACTTTTGTGTGTAAGCCAAGTGCCCGTGACAGGAAATGCCCCAAAACACAACATGGACACATCACATTTTCCCAAAGAAAACAGAGCTTTTTGCAAAGTGCCTAGCTGTGGATTTTGGTTTCCAACTCAGCCGGCACCTAGGGAAACCTACCAAACCTGTGCATTTTTTAAAACTAGAAACCTAGGTTAATCTAAGATGGGGTGACTTGTGGGGCTTTCACCAGGTTCTGTTACCCAGAATCCTTTGCAAACCTCAAAATGTGGCCAAAAAAACACTTTTTTCTCACATTTTTGGTAGTAGAAATTTCTGGAATCTGAGAGGAGCCACAAATTTCTTTCCACCCAGCGTTCACAATGGTACCTCACTTGTGTGGGTAGGTCAAGTACCCGCGACAGGAAATGCCCCACACAACGTGGACACATCACATTTTCCCAAAGAAAACAGAGCTGTTTTTTGCAAAGTGCCTAGCTGTGGATTTTGGCCTCTAGCTCAGCCGGCACCTAGGGAAACCTACCAAACCATTGTATTTTTTAAAACTAGGTGGCTAGGGGAATTCAAGATGGGGGGACTTGTGGGGCTGTCACCAGGTTCTGTTACCCAGAATCCTTTGCAAACCTCTAAAATGTGGCCAAAAAAATACTTTTTCCTCACATTTTGGTGACAGAAAGTTCTGGAATCTGAGAGAAGCCACACATTTCCTTCCACCCAGCGTTTCCCCAAGCCTCCTGTTGAAAATGGTACCTCGCTTGTGTGGGTAAGCCTAGTGCCAGCAACAGGAAATGCCCCAAAACACAATGTGGACACATCACATTTTCCCAAAGAAAACAGAGCTGTTTTTTGCAAAGTGCCTAGCTGTGGATTTTGGTTTCTAGCTCAGCCGGCACCTAGGGAAACCTACCAAACCTGTGCATTTTTTAAAACTAGACACCTAGGGGAATACAAGATGGGGTGACCTGATAAAAATAGTACTTCACTTGTGTGGGTAAGCCTAGTGCCTGCAACAGGAAATGCCCCACAACACAACATGGACGCATCAAATTTATCAAATACAAAACTACCTGTTTTTGCGGGGGGACACCTGCGTTCTTGGTCCTGGACTCAGCAGCCATACAGGGAAACCTACCTGTGACAGGGAAGAGCCAAAAACATGTTGAAATTGAGGGGGAACCAAAGCGGGTGCAAGGGGGCAGTTTGAAAAGAATACATTTTTAGGCTGACAAGCGGGGCAGAATTTTTATCAGTATAGATGAGACAGTGCTGGGTGGTATACATTTTGATGATTCCTGCAGATTCCAGAAGGTTCCATAAAAAAAATGTGGGGAAAATGTGAGGTTTCCAGCAAAGTTGTAGGTTTGCAGGGCACTATGGGTAAGAAAATGGTGTGGGATGCATGTGAAGCACACCACCCTGGACTCACCCAGATGTTTAGTTTTCAGATGTGTCTAGGTCTTATGAATTTTTCTACATGGCAGCGTCCCTAAGTCCAAGAAGTGCAGCCCTCACCATTCCAAGTGGGATGATTTTGAGAGTTAGCGAAGCTCTCATCGCTCAAATGTAAAACCAAAATCCAAAATAATCAAATGTCCTCTTGCTTGACGTGGGATAAGATGTTTTAGTGTGTGGGGGGATAGCTGAAAGACTGTTACTCCATTCAGTTGGGATGGGGGCATAACCATGTCCATAGTGGTTGGTAGCCACTACCCCAGTATTTTTTTATTTTATTCCCTGGCATCTAGTAGGTTTTCTGCCCCCAGGGAGTGAATCGGGGTAATTGCCCCATCTGCCCAATTGTTGGCAGAACAACTTTGGCTCCATTTAGTAGGGGTGGGGGTATGGCCATACCCCCACCCTCCTTTTTTGAAAAAACAATCTTCCCTGTTCTCTGGTGGGCTTTCTGCCCCCCTGGGGGGCAGATAGGCCTTCCAAAAATAGGCCAATCTGCCCCCAGGGAGGCAGAAATCGCCAACAGTACTGTGCCCCCATGGGGAGCGACCCTTTCCCAAGGGGCTGCCCCCAGAAACAAAACACACACATACACATACACCAATCCCTGATGCCTAAGTGGTTTTTGCCCCCCCCGGGCAGAATAGCCTAATAGAAATAGGCCAATCTGCCGCCAAGGGGAGCAGAAATTTGCCCCCCCCAGGGGAGCGACCCTTGCCTAAGGGGTCGCTCCCTTTGCATGAAATTAGTGGGGGGAAAAATCTCCGGACCTAGTGGTTTCTGCCCCCCTTGGGGGAAGATCGGCCTAATAAAAATAGGACAGAAATGGCCTAAAATAACCTAAGGGGTCACTCCCCTTCTGTGAGATTGATGCAAAAAAAAAAAATCCCTGGTGTCCAGTGGTTTGTGACGGCCTTCGGGGCAGATTGGCATAAGAAAAATGGCCGAACTGCCCCAAGGGGGGCAGAAATGGCCTAAAATAAAATTGCCCCACAGGGGAGCGACCCTTGCCTAAAGAGTCGCTCCCATCTGTGAAAACAAAGTCCCTGGTGCCTAGTGGCTTCTGCCCCTCTTGGGGGAAGATTGGCCTAAGAAAAATAGTTAGATCTGCCCCAAGGGGGGCAGAAATGGGCGAAAATAAGTTAACCCCCCCCCCCCTGGGGAGTGGCCCTTCCATAAGGGGCCACTCCCCTCAATCATATATATATATATATGTATATATATATATATATATGTATATATATATATATATATATATATATTTTTTTTTTTAAATGCCTGGTGTCTAGTGATTTCTGCCCCCCCCGGCCCCCCGGGGACAGATTGGCCTAAAACAAATAGGCCTATTGGGCAGCAGAAATGCTCAGAATGATATCAAAAGAAAGAAAAAGCCTTTCCTTTCTTTTGATGTCTTTGCCTGCCCCATCCTCCCGAGCGGAAGTGAAATGCTTAGCATTTCTCTTCCGCGTCCCAGCGCGATGGGGGGTGACCTCTTATGAGGTCATCACGTGATTGTGTGCTGATGTTATCAGACGTCACTGGGGGGCTCGGAGGAGAGGGGGCTGGGGATGGAAGGGGAAGCGATTCCCCTTCCATCCCTGCTCTGGCAGGGTGGAGGCACGGCCCACAGGGGGAGCACTGCCGCTTCCCCTGAGGGCCTCTACTAGGACGTAATGGTAACATCCATGGTGCCTCAGCGCTGCGCCACCGGACGTAACCATTACGCCCTTAGTACCCAAGGGGTTAAATCATGGTATGCCTTCGAAACCTTTTCCATGCGATTAGCTTAATTATGTGGCTCCACTATCTATGCAAAGTTAGATCTATGCGGTGCTTACTACCTCATATGTGTTAAAGCTGGAGATGATCGGAAAACAGCTTTCAGAATGAAATTTTGCCTATTTGAGTATACTATAATGCCTTTTTGTCCCTGTAATGCCGTAGCAGCCTTTCAGTATTTTATCAACAAAGTTCTCCATGACTTCTTGCACATTTGTGCAATTGCCTACATAGACAATATTTTGATTTTCTCTAGGGCTGAGCAGGATCATGTCCTGCACGTAAGAATTATTCTTCAGTATTTGAGAACGCTTAAGTTAGATAAATGTACATTTCAATCCAGGTCAGTGGAATTTTTGCGATACCATCTGTCCCCGGAAGATATTGCAATGGCCCCCAAAAGGGTAGAAGCCATTCTTACTTGGCTGTCACCTATTTCTCTTAAAGAGATACAGAGAGTTCTTGGTTTCGTTAACTTTCACCAGAGATTTATTGTAGGTTTTTCAGATATTGTGATATGAATTACCCTGTTCTATCACATCCAGATCAAGACCAGCTATTCAATGTTGAGGCGGACGCTTTCACGAAAAGACATTGCTGGGGTGTTATCTCAGAGGAATCCCAAGACTGGCAATCTACACCCTTTAGCGTATTATTCTCGAAAGCTACTTCCTACTGAACAAAACTACGCAATAGTAGAAAGAGAAAAAGTTATTGACCATCAAGGTGGTTTTTGCAGAATGGTGCCATCACTTATTGGGCAAAACATACCATTACAATTTTCACAGATCATAAGAACTTACAGGTCTTTACTTCAATAAATGTTTGCACACTTGCTAAGTGCATTGGCAACACATCTTTAGTGATTTTGATTTCCTTATCACTTATCATCCTGGAACAAAGCAATTACAGTCAGACATTTTGTATAGATCAGGGCAAAAAGAAGACAAGGATAACTCTACACCACCTCCTAGTATTATACCCTCTGAAAAGATTGTGGCAGTGACAATAGCCAATTCTTTCTTGTCTGAAGTTAAAAAGGCACTACAAACAGTTAAGACCCAGGATTGGTTGCTTAGCCCAAAACACAGCATAAAAGGTTACCTTTTTCATAACCAAAAGATGTTTATATCACAAGGAGATTTGAGACACCAAATCATAGAATGGCACCATGACTCAGCCTCAGCTGGGCACCCAGGTATCCAGAAGACCATAGAGAATTTTTTAAGAAATTTCGAGTGGAAAAATATTCGAAAAGAGGTTCATACTTGTCCTGAATGTGCTCGTAATAAGACTCAACACTTCAGGTCTTCTACAGCCAGTACCCATTCCATCAGCTCCTTAGCATACGATCGGTTTGGATTTTGTCACTGAGTTATCGCAAAATGTATCCCCATCTTGGTAGTGGTAGATATATCATACAAAATGGGTCGCTTCATTCCCCTCAGAAAGATACCCTCAGCCGTGGAGTTTAGTGATATATTCTTGCTACAAGTTGTTAGGCTACATGGATTACCAACTAATATTATTTCAAATCACGGTTCACAATTCACTTCAAAATTCTGGAAAGTCCTATGGGCTACATTAGGAATTGAGGATCTTTCAACATCCAATCATCCTCAAGCAGATGGCTAAAAGAGAGAGAGTCAACCAATCTTTAGAACAGATCCTTAGCTGTTTAACCTCTGCTCTTAATAGTCAATTGGACCAGGCCCTACAACTGGTCGAGTTCTCATATAATAGTAGTGTTCATCCCGCCTTGCGGTGCTCTCCTTTCTTCTTCCTCAGCTGTTATAATCCACAGTCCCTTCCAGAGATGTTACCCGACACATAAGAGCTAATGCATTCTATCTTTGAAAGGTTACTCGCATTACAGGACACACAAGAACAAGCCTGTAAATGTTTAGTACAAAAACTAATCATGAAAGCATGAGCCAATAAATGTAGAACTCCTGAACCTAAATATAAGAAAGGTAACATGGTATGGTTATCCAGTCCTAATATCAAACTTGAGGGCCCAAGGAAACTTCAACCACGATCATAGGTCCTTTTCCGATTATTGAGATTCTGACACCTGTCACATTAGGTTTACATTTACCAGATGAATATGATATACATCCAGTGTTTCACTTTTCTCTTATCAAACCAAGTCATCTACACACAAAAAGATATACCTCTTTCCCCAGTGGTAGTAGGAGATCATAAAGAATATGAAGTATAACATATCCTATAAGCAATACACATTTGAGGAACAAATTAATTTTTTATTGATTGGAAGGGTAACCCCCCTTCTGAAAGCTCTTGGGATCCAGCTTCTTTTGTCCATGCCCCTCGTCTGATCCAACATTTTAATGCTCTGAACTCCACTAAACCTCGGCCTGTTGGTTGACCTTTGGGAGGGACAACTATCATGGTTCCAGCTCGAAGCAGGGCTAGTCATGCCTTAGTCATGCCTTATTCTCCCCTTATGAGTGATATTAGAGATGTTGTTGTTTTCTTTTTCATCACAGCACCAGTTTGAATCATGTTATGCCTTTGAAACCTTGTGCACATTGGCAACTCAGCTATTTAACATAATGCTTATGTTTAAAGATGATCTAGAACAATGATTGTTGTCAAGATAACTTCTGAACACCTGGGCCTCACCCAAGTAATCCAAAAGCTACATGAGAACTGTCTACTACCATCCCGGCCTCACCAAGGTAATCCGGGAACACATGTCAATGGTTGACAACTGCCTGTTCTGTAATTGATCCTCCAAATGGAAAAAAGACAGTTGAGAAACATGTGCAATTACAATAATGACTAACAAGTGCCTCTGTTTTCCCCATGTGTTTCATTGTACCTGTTTTGATCTGGCTATAAAAGCCAGCATTTCAGACTAAATCCTGCTTAGCCTCATTTAACTTTGAAAGAATGCTTACCTGTCTCTAGTCTTTGGCAGCCTTCCCTTTGCAGCAGCAGTCGTCTTTTCACAGCGGCATCCATACCTTCATAGCGACGCGCTTCCTGAGTTCGGACCTAGTATTTCTGATCTTCTCCACAGTTACCACAGTACCTGTAGAAGACTGGCAACTTACAATTTATCTCTCACATTGCGCTTTCTTGTGCTGGAAACAAGACATGAGTCATCCCAAATAAGGTAACACTAGTTATTCTGTTTAATGTGGGATCTTGGTTACCGATTAATCAAACTTATCGAAGGCCAGCAATAATATTCTGATCAATCATGTGACTGAAAAGACATTAAGGAAAAGTTGTAATTCTTGTAATAGCTGCGCCTTTCTGGAACTTGTGCTCATAGTTGGTTTTCAATCCCTGTTTTCTCAATCAAATCTGATGTTGGTGTTCTAAATACTTTTGGGACAATTGAGGACTATAGCATGATTGCCATTGTATATTTGCATATGAACCTTGAACTCTTGAGACTCTTGATCTGCTGAAGGATTTTTGTTGTGATTAAACCAGTTATTTTCTCTCAGGGATATCCTTGTACATGATAACTCCAGTTCATAATAAGTCCTGGAAAAGTCTTGAATCACACTGGGGAATGTTTCTAGTGTGAATTATTGGTATATTGATTTGACATTAGTTAATGCCAAGTATCTATTCAGTTTCCTGTTGTACAGTGTGGTTTTATTACAGGGAAATCTGACTCCAGACCCTTGTACCTGAGTAATCCTGATTGTTCATTACAGGGAAATCTGACTCCAGAACCCTTTACCTCAGTATTTCATATTGCCAGTATCCTGAATCCAGAACCAGTTCCAGATATCCTTGAGCCCAGCAGTGCCTGAGTAGAGTAATCCAAATATGCAGTAGTCCTGGTATTTCTCATTTTCTCTCTCATGCCAACCGCCCGTCACCTTAGAAACTCCTGGGGTTGCAGAGGGTCCTTTATTGCTGCCTTGTCAGTTCTCATTGTGATTTGGGGATTATCATCACCCCATCAGAACCACCTGAGTTTATATGAGTGGCTTGCACCACTAGGTGGCAATTTTGTTTGCAAAAATATCAGTACTGAGTAGAATATGTACCTGTCAAAAGAGATGTAGTGGCAGATTATCTTTCCAGGATGCCATTAGCTGAAAGTTGTGATGGGTTTGCCTGACAAAAAATTGTAGAGTGTGAGACATGCCAAATTTTGAAAGTGCCAAGTGGTGCCATTATGGAACGGGAATGGAGAGATGCTCTTAAACAGGACACTATTTTGTCTCAAGTTAAATTCTTTAGATAGGAGAATTATAACATGTAAATGTTTGAATGGCTTGGCTATCAGCCTCTATATCCCTGTCCCATCCAAAAGGCCAGACTGGAACTCCTTTGTTAAGGAGATATTGGCCTTATCCATTGCTGTGAATGTTGTAACAGACTTGCCTTAAATCTTTGATGAGTGGGTCTCCAAATAATATATCATCCGCAACTAGACTTACTTCTGATAAAACCAGCCCAGAGATCTTTGGATTGGTGTGCAACAAAATGGATTCTTTGTCGTTTGGGAAAATGCCACAGTTACCAGAGCCTAGTTGCCCTTTGTGCCAAACTGACCTATTGTACCATGAGATTCTTTTGCTTGATAAGCGAGTTCAAGGAGTTTTGTTAAAGGTTCTGACAGGTCCCTAAGATTATCCCGTAGTACACAAAAAAGTAATGGATGAAATGCTTGAATTAATCTCAGCCAATGGTAATCACCTGGGCCCCCCTCAAATTCATTATTATTTTGAATAACTATGGCACCTCAGTTTGAACCCAGTCATATGCAAATCAGTCTTGACCATTCTCCAAAGGGAAGGCTCAAGCCCAAACTGCCTGGCCTGGTCCTTTCTGATTCAACCAACCCAGGTCAGTTTCATCCCACTCAAAGGCTCATCAATCAGGTATAGCTTGGTTCAGAAAGGACGTGGCTTGGCAGTTCCAGCTGGACTGTTCCCCTTGGTCCAGGACCATGATGGTCAGTGGTATGTGTGAATGTTTTGCAATTGAAATGTAGTCAGAAAATATTCACATTTTACTGACTACTTAAAGTAGGTGCTTAGCCATTCGCAAATGGGAAGGGGTCCATAAGGGATACCTTTCCCTTTGTGAATGTTTGTTAAAACATTGGTTAAGAGCAGGCAGTAGTCCCACAGGCCACTGCCTGCTCTTAAACATTTAAAGAAAACATTTCTTTTTAAAACTGGTTGAATTAAAAAAAATGCTTTATTTAAAAACAATCATAGATATGATGGATTTGCTGAGATCATTAGGCCATTATCCCTATGATTTTAGCAATTCCCAATGGGTCACAAATTGAGACCTACCTCATTAATATTCATGAGGTAGACCTATTTGTGACCCACTTGAAATCACAAAATGTTTCAAAGACACATTTATATAGTGGTTTTTGCAATTTCCAAATAGTGAATCCCAAAAATGACCATTGTGCATGTGGCCCAAAATATACAGTACAAAGTTATGGTTTTCATTTAAGATGATTTTTTATTAGGATGTTATTGATTTTTATGTTGTAATGCATTCAATTAAAATAAAGGGGCCGAATAAAAGTGTTTTTAATTGTGTTTAAGGATAATATGTCAGCAGTTATTTTACTAGATTCCTAAGTTTTGTATTCTAAGACAGTTTCTCAGTACTGGAAGATTTCTGAGCAAGTCACAAACACTTTGAGAGCTGGCTTCGATTGACTTCATCACCTATCTCTTTCTGAGATATCTCCAGACATTACATATTTTATAAAAACCAAGAATAGCAGTGGGTTTAGGAAGCTTAGAAAGTGAAGACATATGGTAACCAATTCAAGAATTGACAATTTGATAGTTGAAGTAAAGAGATAATTCAAAATGGGTGACCCTGGGTGGAAAACATAGCACATTTCGGTGTCTAGGTTCTATGAGAATTAAAAGAAGTCAGTATTATTTAGCTACTTTGATTTCTTTATACATTTAAACAATGTATTTCAGATACCAAAATACATATATTTTCCACTTTTCTTTATAAATTAATAGAATCAGAAACAGTAGATCAGATGTTTACATGAGTTTTATTTGGCAAAGCATTTTTTGCTAAAGTGATTCTATCCTGTGAAAGACTTGTGAAAAAGGCTTCTGCTGGGATTTCGTTAATCATGTTTGACAGCAAACTGTTTTCTCATGATTTTCCCTTAAAGGTTATGGAAGGTGTTCAAGAAGCTAAAATGAGAGCATATTTTCTGTAAATTCACACTATCTTTCTCAGCCACATCAGAATGAAGTCTGACATTCCCAATAATATATTTACTTTCCAACATGAGCAGTCTGTCAGTTGATTCCCTTGTGCTCTACCACAGCCTGCCAGAGTGCTCTAAAGAACAACGGGAGTGCTAAGTAGGCACACTGGGAACCACCTTGATTAAATCAAACTTTCAAATCAAACATTTAATTTTGAAAGGAACAAAATGAAGGGGTTAATTTTGTCGTACAAATTATGGTTAGTGCTGCAGAAAGAAAAATTAGGATATGTTTTAAGTTCTCAAATAACTTCCCCTTCTCTTTCATTAAAATATTTTGACATGCAGATGGAAACATGCACTGTCAACACCAGCAGCAGACTGATGGTTAATTACCCAGTGACCAGCAGCTTCTTTACAGAATTCTAATGTGCAACTAGAGAGCTAGCATTCTGATTTTATGCCAAAAGTGTGCACGTCTGAGTGCCTTCTTGATGGAATTTAAGTGGAAAGCTGACAGCATTCTCAACTGAGGATACTATAGTAAATGAGGAAATTAGGAAGCATTATAACCGTTAAATCTCCAAAGATGGTAACCACAAAAAAGAGCCCAAATGTAGCACAAATATCACCCAAATGTAGCCCAAGTATAGCCCAATGACAGAAGTGTGCAAAACACTTAGGGCTAGTTTTACAATACCCTTGGGCCTCCTTGCGGCACACTAGCATAATTTGTTATTTGCCCTAATGTGACGATAAGGAGACTATTCCCTTGTACCATATGTGCAAAGTGGTGCAAATCCTTGCATTGCACCACTTTGTAACCCCTTGCAGTGCATTATGCCTGCTCCAGGCATAATTATGCAAGGCAGGCTTTTCTGCGCAGGGAGGTGTCAAAATATGGTGCAGTGAAACCTCCAAGATTTCACTGCAACATTATTTCGGTCATTTATAACACCTGCTCAGGCTAGGCGTTAAAGTGACAGGCCCATAGTAACCTATGAACCTCCCTAGTGCTTTGCTGCACTAGTGCCGCTTATCCAGCAAAGCACCACAATAGTGTCATGAATTATGAAGCTGTTGTGGAAACAACTGCCATGGTGCGCCATATTGTAAATACAGAACAGGCATGGTGGCTTTAGGTGTCTTTAGGTGGGGATGGGTGATCAGGACCAATGCGCCACTTTCTTGTAAATCTGGCCCATAACTGTTTTGTTTTTATGCAGTTTTATATAGTGCCGACTTGACCTGAATGTATAGGAGTATTTTACATGACCATCAGTTACATTACACAACAACACATTCATTTTGGTTTTAGGCATAGGGAGACTAAGGGGGTCATTCTGACTCCCGCCGGCCGCGGTAACCGCGGTGCCGGCGGGAGCCGCCAGAATACCGCTGCGCGGTCAGAAGACCGCCGCGGTTATTCTGTGTTTCCCGCTGGGCTGGCGGGCGACCGCCAGAAGGCCGCCCGCCAGCCCAGCGGGAAACCCCTTCCCACAAGGAAGCCGGCTCCGAATGGAGCCGGCGGAGTGGGAAGGGTGCGACGGGTGCAGTAGCACCCGACGCGATTTTCAGTGTCTGCATGGCAGACACTGAAAATCTTTTAGGGGCCCTCTTACGGGGGCCCCTGCAGTGCCCATGCCATTGGCATGGGCACTGCAGGGGCCCTTAGGGGCCACACGACACCCCTCACCGCCATCCTGTTCCTGGCGGTCACAACCGCCAGGAACAGGATGGCGGTGAGGGGGTCGGAATCCCCATGGCGGCGCAGCAAGCTGCGCCGCCATGGAGGATTCCTAAGGGCAGCGGAAAACCGGCGGGAGACCGCCGGTTTTCCGTTTCTGACCGCGGCGGTTGGGAGCTCCGCCAGCCTGTTGGCGGTGCTCCCACGGTCGTTGACCCTGGCGGTCATTGACCGCCAGGGTCAGAATGACCCCCTAAGTGATTTGCCCAATATCACAGGAAGTTGAGCAGATGCAGAAACTCAAACCTCTGCTCCCCATTGGCAAAATCTACATCTGTAATGCCACATCCTCCTCCCTAAGTGTAACAAATAGTCAAGTGATCAACTGGATAAAAAACATAAAGATAGCAAATAATTTAAAAGTGCTTTGTTGCTATATGAGAACTCCAAAAATATATCTTTCATATGGGAATAAGACCCTCTTAATATTACAATTTCTAAAGGGAACGCTTTAGCTATTACAGTTTTATTTCTATCAAGATTACACACTTTTGTAATAAAGCATGTTATCAATGTAGTTGTTCACTAAAATACTGCGGGAAGGCAGAAGTCAGGGTCACAGACTTGGATAGTTGAGGGCATGGAGGAGGGTGCAGAAGCAACAGGTTGACCACACTGTGCAGGCAGGAGGGGCAGTGACAGCATAATGGACCACGGAAGGCAGAGGAAAAGGGGCAGAGGCAACAAACCAACCATGTAAAACAGGTTACAGAGTCTGAGGCAATATAATAGACCATTGAGGGCAGAAGGAAGAGGCAGTGGCAGTACAACCATACATGCCAACAGACCCAATTCAGGTAGGGACTCTTCATGTTTTAGGAGTGAAAGAGCTTTAGTTTATTAGCCTAATTGTAAAAAAAAAAACCTTTTTCATTGTTTTTTCCATGATCTCCCTCTTACCAAGTTCAAAATGTTGGCAAATATGGTACATTAGATCACAGTTGGCAGGAGGAATGAGGTAGGGGCATAGAGTCAGATAACTGAGGGCAGGAGATAATGGACAGGGGCACCAAACTTACCTTACATGGCAAGCATCTGGAGATTCAGTAGCAAAATACACCACACAGGGCAAGCAAGCTGGCAGTGCACAACAACAGACCACTGAAAGCAAGAAGAAAGGGGACAGGGATATGTACATGGACAAAACAGAGCAGAGGAGGAAGAGGCAAGGGCAACATGTTGACCAACCTGGACAGACAGGAGGGAAAGTTGCAGCATAACAGTCCATGAAGGGCAGAAGGAGGGGCAGTGGCAACACATCGGACAATGTAGGGCAGGAGAGGGGGGGGGCTGGTGCATAGATTCTGATAACAGAGGTTAGAGAAGAGGTGAATGTGGCAGCAAGCTAACTGTTCAAAGCAGACTGGAAGGGCAGTGGCTGAACAACAGCCACACAGGACCATAATGAGGGGGTATAGGCCTGGCATTGGACAATGGATAGCAAGGTGGATGGGACAGAATCAGGAAGCTTGGGTGGGGCAGAACAATGCCAGTCCAAGCCCTCCATCCAAACACCCTCCACCGTGCATTGCAATGGGCACCTTACTGAACATTAAACACCCAAGAAATTCACTAAAAAGAAAGGTTACAGGGGCATATAGTTAGGAAGTATAACTTTAAAAAAATCACTAAAAAGCCAAAGGTTATGGGGACATTACAGTTAGTTTCAGATTTTACACACTCAAAGCCCTGGGAAATCAGCTGTTATTATTAAAATTACTTCAATGAAAAATAACTTGTGCCCTAAGGTTTCTATATATCATGCCCTCGCCTTGCACAGTTTTCTCATCAATAATTTAACTCAAATGCTATAGTAATATTAGCAGTGATGTCATCGAAGATGTCATGAGTGATGTAAAATCTGCGGTATTTAGCTGTGCATGGTGAGAATGTTATGTTATGTTATGTTATGTTATTTTTATTTGTACCGCGCACAGCTGCCCCAGCAAAGGGGCGTCCCGGCGCTTTGAGAAGGTAAACACAACACAGCACTAAAAGCGGGCAAAAGAAGACAAAACACAACAGATAAGCTTAGACAAATAAAAAGGTCTTAATAGCCCGCTTAAACTGAAGGAGCTCATCAATGGCCCGGATTTGTGGAGGAAGAGAATTCCACCAACTCGCTGCCAGGACTCGAAAAGAGCGGCCCCCAATTCTGCTCAGCTTAAAGCGCGGAACCACTGCTAAGTTCTGGCCTAACGATCTAAGAGTGCGAGAGGGAACATAAGGAATCAGCAATTTCTCCATGATTTGCGGGGAAGTACCCTTTAAGATTTTAAATGCAAAACAGAGAACCTTAAATCTAATCCTCTGCTGCACAGGGAGCCAGTGGAGAGAGCGCAGAGTATTGGACACCGAACATCGCCTGGGGAGACCAGTCACCAGTCGGGCCGCAGCGTTTTGAACCCGCTGGAGCCGCCGAAATTCTGACTGGTTTATCCCCGCCAGTAGGGAGTTGGCATAGTCCAACCTAGACAGCACTGATGCTTGAACCACCAGCTGTCTTGTAGGTGCATCAAAGAATTTGAGGATAGGTCGAAGTCCTCTGATGATGCCATAGCAAGAAGCCGCCACCTTCTTGGTATGACAGATGAAACTCAGAGAAGAATCAAACCATACCCCCAAGTTTTTTATCTCTGCCGCTGGGAGGGGAGTCACACCCAACTCCGAAGGCCACCATTTATCATCCCACAAAACCACCTGTTTACCAACCACCATAATCTCCGTCTTTTTGGTGTTTAACTGGAGACAGTTGGATTTCATCCAGTTAGCCACTTCCCGCAGACCATCACAAAACCTGGGAAGGTACTCGCGCTTTGCATCGCGTTATGCGCCTCTATACTGCGATATTATTTTTAAAAGAATGCGAGTTATAGTTCCCTCAGGGAATGAGTTATTGTTTTTTTAGTGAATTCCTAAGGGTTTTTATTCTATTTCCTATCTTGATAATCCCTGTTATCTTAAATTTTTTCAACAAGTTTCTATGTTTTTTGGCCTGGCCAACCCCCGTGTTCATATTACACCCCATGTGTGCATCCAGTCACATGCCACACCGCGCACACCCTTCCAGGGAAAAGCAAAGAGAAGGCACACAAAAAATGGGAGAACACAAGGAGAAAACAGTGAGAACGAGGGAAAGACAAGCACAGGCATGCACAAAATGTGGCTGAGAGCAAGGTGAAAGCACTGAGAACAAAGGAAAGGCAAGCAGCAGGTATGCATTAAATGGGGCTGAAAGCAAGGACAAAGCCGTGAGTATGAGGGAAAGGCAAACAGCAGACATGCACAAATTGGGACTGAAAGCAAGGTCAAAGCAGTGACAATGAGAGAGTAGGCAAGCAGCAGGCACACCCAAAATGGGGCTGAGAGAAAGAACACAACTGTGAGAAGGAGGAAAAGGCAAGGAGCAGGTACAACCAAAATGGGGCTGAGAACAAAGAGAAAGCAATGAGAATGAGGGAAAGGCAATCAGCAGGCCCATCCAAACTGGGGCTGTGAGCAAGGAGAAAGCAATGAGACTGCATTGCAAATTACCCCACAAATTAAGGTGATCATGCCATCTTTCATAGCATCATTGATAATATCAATGTAATATTGCAGTAACATCTTTGACAAAAAAACTGCATGGCGGGGGTGTAAGTTACCTTAGGGCACAAGTTATAGTTACTTGAGGTAACTTTCACTATAACTTGTGAATTTCCATGGTTTCGTACGTTGAAAATGTGAGCCTAACTATAACTTCCCTGTAACCTTTGTTTTTTAAGTGACTATATATATATATATATATATATATATATATAAAAAAAACAAATGTCACCCATTGGCGGGGTCCATAAAAAATTGAGAGACGTGTTTCGCCATACTGCCTTTCTCAAGAACCTGGTGCCATTTTGTTGTGTTATATATCATTATTCAAACTGAAGGCATTTCTACGACCACAGTCCAAACTGCTGAATGGAGTTGTACCAAATTTGGCAGAAAGCTAGCTCTTGGTCAAAAAAGTGTGCTTTTTGTAATTTGGTGTAAATCCCATCAGTAGTTTTTGAGATATTAGAGTTTAAACAATACCGATATCTAAGGACACAGATCCTCTGCAGATCCAACTCTCCCCGTGCTGATATCTGATTGGCTGCCAACACTTCAACAAGGAAGTGTTGGCAGCCATATTAGGGCTCCACTTCAGCCGAGTCCCACAAGAAAGTGAAAAAAAGAAAAGGCACTAGGGTAGGGTCACCTTGAATCCCTACCCATGGTGTAAGGGACCCTCACAGACCCTGCCAACGCAAAAAATAATTTCTTTACTGAAAAAGGGCAATTTTTTATTTTGACCCAGTGTGGGCCAGGTTCCAGGGTCAATGGGACTTTTAAAAAGAGGGGGCTTATGGGACCACTCTCATAGGGCTTGTATCAGCCCCAGGGACCACCATGTCCCCGGGTCGATCAAAGACAGAAATGCGAGGGGGCTGCATGACCCTGTGCCCCAGGGACCACTACTTTTCTAGGGCAATCACTGAGAAATATGCAGGGGGGCTGTGCTGTCACCCTCATCCCTGGGGCCCACCACCACCCTAGTGCAAAACAGTATTTGGGAGAGGCCAGTATGGCATCACCCAGGTTCTAGGGACCACAATTTCCCCAGGGAAAATATTGAATTACATGCAGAGGGTGGCATGGCCCCCCCAGCAGCCCTGGGGACTGCCACTTCTCCAGTGCTAAAATAAAAGAATAAAGGGGGTCAGTTGCATTCCCCCAGCCTTGGGGACCACCACCTCCAGGCGCCAAATAACATTTAGGAGGGGGGACATGTGGCCCCACTTGTAGAGCCATACATGGCCCTTGGGGCTGCCACCCTCCCAGGCCCAGCTTCGACAGCTCCTGCTTGCAGAAAGAGACATTTTCAACTGTTGACCTACATGCAAATGCTATTTAAACAGTGCCAGCTCCCACAGGATGCAGAGAGCCGGCTAGGACCACAGGGTCCTTGCGGCTCCCCCAGCGGTTCTCAGTTGGCAACAAGAATCTTGCTTGTATGCCACTTTGAATTTATCCCATGGGGAGACCATTGCAATAGCAATAACCTCTCCATAGAATGACTTCAAAGCAGCACACAAGCAAGATGTTTGGTTGCAAATGCTACAGTTATTTTAAGGCACAGCATAAGAGAGTCTCTTGTGGCTCACTGGTAAGGCTTTTGGACTGCTACTGAATAGGTTCAAGGTTCAAATCCTTGTCTTTCATGCTTTGTGTCTGTTTATTTACTAGTGTTTAGACTGTTAAACATTCTCTGAGATGAAACATTTATTTCTTTTTGCCAATGGGACAGCAGTGTTTTACCTGTGGCCTAGAGGTTACGGCATTGAACTCTCACCCTGAATGTTTAGTGTTCCAGTCTAGGTGTGTCACTAGTCACGTTCCTGTTTCACATACTTTTCAAATGCAAATATTTCAAATGTTTGGTGGAATGTAATCACGCTCTTTTTACTTGACACATGCTTTTTTCTTTATAATTTGTCCTAAAATATATAATTCTAAGTATATCATTCATCAAAGACTAGAAAACTCTTTGGGTGGTTATAGGGAGTTGGAGGCAAGGCTTTAACCGAGTCCCTACAAAAAGTTGAAAAAGTAGAAAAGGGGCCAGAGTAGGGTCACCCTGAGCCTCTAGCCTTGGTCTAGGGGCCCCCCACAAACCCTACCAGTCATAAAAAACATTTTTTTAAACAAAATCAGAAAAACAGCTTTTTTCAAGATTTAACAAAAAGGGTGGTCTCTCAATTTTCTTTAATTTTGCCACTGGGTGGCCAGGTCCTGGGGACATTAAGGGACATCAAAAAGGAGGGTGGCCCAGGGCTCCCCTCCTAGGGCCTGTATTAGCCCCAAAGACCACCACCTCCCGGGGCGATACAATTCATGTATGTGGGTGGGTGCACCCTGGGGACTACCACCTCTTTTTAAATTGTAATGGGGGAGTCCCATATGGCCTCCTCTGCAGCCCCAGGGACTGCCACCACCCCGGGGTTGGAAAAAAATAATGATGGGGGTCCATCGTGGACCCCCACCCCTGCACCACCATCTACCTGGGGAAAGATGAAATGTTGGAGGGGGCCGCGTGGCCCCCCTCGTGCAGCCAATAATGACCCTGGGTACCACCAACCCCAGCCCAGGCTCCCCACCCACGGGACACAGCTGTTTGCTATGATTTGGCAGGAGCCTTTGGCCTCTTTGAATAGAGGTTTGCCCTGGGGAATGGAGCCCACCACCCCCATTAAATAGTGGTGGGGCCCTCTGGATGGGGTCCCCGGATCCAAAATCCCCTACTGTATATGGTTCTCCCTTTAAGTTGCTACCAGTGTGCAAATGTGCAAATCACCTGGAAGCTGTGCCCATTTGGCCCCTTACTGCCAAACTTTTTTTTGTTGTTGCTGCAGGTGAAATTGATTTACATGAATCAAAACTTGATCCTGTTTATATTGTGGCATACAGCTGTTTGTATATCAATTCAATGTGCTACAATTATTTCCAATACCCTTATCCCAATAATATTTAGACAAGTATATCTATAGGAGGGGCCTTGTATCTTCACCTCTACTTCCCCACCCCTGACCTAATAGTTCCTCTGGTTGTTCAACTTCCCCATATACCCTGGTATCTCTGCAAAGCTCTGACCCGTTGAGCATACAATTTTTCTTTTGCCCATGTTGCCACCATCTTTGCCTCCTGTGCCGCACACGTAGGGGGTACTGGTGATTTCCACACCTGGAGGATCAGTGATTTGGCTATGAAGGTACCCACAAATATTATTTGTCTAAAAGAAATAGACAAGTCTGTACTTTGCGTAATACCCCATAATGCCCCAAGTGGGCTAGGGACTAGCTTATACCATATCATGGCACTAATCCTTTGAAAAATCTTCTCCAATACTTTGCCAGGTGTGTGCATAAGAAGCACATATGAAGCAAATACCCCTGGGTCATTCGGCAGCGCGGGTACAAATCTGATGCTTCTGGGTGCATTTCCTTTATTCTAGCGGGGGTATGCCAAAGCAACCATTTGGAATACAGTGCAGTTCTTTTAAAATTCGCCCTTCTATGTGCTTTTTATGATACCTCATTATGCTTTCGCCATTGTTGTATCCCTATTTTACATCCAGTAAGATTTTCTACTCTGACCAGAATTTGGGAAATTGCCTTGATTGAACACCCTCCCTGGAGTGTCTTATACCATCTGCCAATGCCTAATTGTTTATCATAAAAAGCCTGAAAAATAGCTTGATTTGGACCATCTATTACTTTTTCAGTTAATCGTAAAAAAAATTGAATTTGACAGTCGGAAAATTTGAAACTTTCTGGAACTTCATTTTCTTTAATTACGCACTGGACCCATGTTTTGATATGATCACCTATAAAAAAATCGGCTAGGGTTCTGATCCCTACCTCTTCCCACTTCTGAACGTAGCTTTGACTAAGTTCTAAACCTATCATCCATACATCCCTAAGTCTGATTGATGGGTGAATCTGGCAAATTTGATATTTAGCCTGTATGAGCGATATGCTAGACTGCATCATTACCAGTAATTTATATCTTACCCGTTTTGGGAGGCAGGGATATTTAAGAAATCGTAAAAGTTGCATATTTGTTTCTGCCAGCATCTGATTAAGATAGAAATTAAGATTTGCCATTTGTGCAGCTCTTGAAGCCCAATCCAAATATAGTAGCTTTATAATAAGTTTGGACATTAGAGAGTGCCAACCCCCCGTCTTCCACTGTATAGATTAGCTACTCTATCCCTAACCAAGGGTTCTTATGGTTCCATATGAATTTTCTAATCAATGGATCCAGCTCGTGGAAAAACTTTTTAGGGACTCTCAAAACTATACTAGAGAATACAAATAATAACAAAGGGAGGATCATCATTTCAACCAATGCAGTCCTTCCTATAATCGTCCTAGTGGGTTCCTGCCATCTCGAAAGTAATCCTTGAATCTTTTTAAAAACCCTTGTATAATTCAACTGAAACAAATCTGCCAAATTCTTGGACACATATATGCCTAAATATCTAATGGGGCTAGAAGATGAATATAATACCCTAATATCCTTTGGTAAGACTGATGTTTCTGCATTGTACAATAGAGCCTCTGATTTGGACCGATTAATTTTATACCCCCCAAGTCCGAAACAGCCTTGATCTTTAAAAAAGCTCTATCGATATTATATAAATCCGCACAAAGGTACAAGATTATATCATCAGCAAATAATTTCACCTTAGGTACAAAAGGAAGCGGAGCCTGTATATGTTGATCCTGACGAATCGCTGCAGCCAGTGGCTAAATAAAAAGTGCAAACAACACTGGGGACAAAGGACAACCCTGCTGCATACCCCGTGATATATGTACCAGTCCTGCTATTTGTGCGTTTACTGAAACCTTGGCTTGGGCCCCTGCGTATAGCCTACTTAGCACCTTAATAAACTTCCCTGGAAAGTCAAATTTGCCTAAAACCACAAACAATGCTTCCTATTGAACTAGATCAAATGCCTTTTCAGTATCAAGCATTATGATTGCCGCAGGATGATGATTGTGGGATAAATAATCCATCGCCTGAACCAAAAAATTTGTATTGGTGGACAACAACCTCCCCGATAAAAATCCACACTGATCCTCATGTATCAATCCTTGCGCCACCTGAGCCGTACGGACAGCGAGTTTCTTGTATTAATTTATAGTCCTGATTTAGCAGACAATAGGAACAAGGATATTTTGGTGGTTTATCCTTCTTTACAAAACTAAACACTACAGCCCTGGAAAATGAGGAAGGGACCTCAGCTCCTTCTAATATTTCATTGAATAGGTCTACTAGTAATTTAGCGATTTGACCCTCTAATATTTTGTATATCTCTACCGGCAGGCCATCTTCTCCTGGGGCTTTTCCATTAGGGGCTCCCCTTATTGCCTCTCCTACTTCAGTAAAAGTAATAGGGGACATTATTATATTCTGTGCCCCTGTGTCTAAGTCCGGCAACACCACTGAATCTAAATACTGTTTGATTTGTAAAGAATTCACTTGCATTGTCTCAGTATACAGCTTACTATAATACGAAAGGAATACTCTTTCTATCTCTTTAGGCTGACTAACCATTATGCCTTGTTACTCATCAAGAATAACTTTAATTAAATTAGAGTTGGATCCCTTTTTAACAGACCAGGCCAAGAATCTATCTGCATGCTCGCTTTCTTCATACTGGCTCTGAAAGCTTGTGTGTCTATTAAGTAATCTCCGAGACAGATATAGAACCTTTAGTTTGGCCTGAGCTCTCCGCAATATTGATTCAGTCTCCGGACTGGGTAGTACTTGATTCCTTTTTAATGTCTGCTCTAGCTCCCATTAAAATAAATTACTTTGTTAAGGGGCTGTTTTCCCTAGATAGGCCTTGAAGGAAATTGGCTTTCCTCATAAATAAGCTTTAGTGGCTCCCTAAATATTAAAGAGAGAGGCTGAGTACTTGTTCATCTCCAAAAATTATGTAACCGATACTTTGAGAGTTGCTGCCCAACCCTCCTCGGCTAAGAGGGATCTATCCAATCGCCATAGCGGGTGGCTCTGTTGTTTTCCTAATTCGCTAATATTAGCCCAGGGAACAGAGTGGTCGGAAAAGGGATTTGCAAATATTTCCGACCCCTGCCATTTCAGTGCAAATGAAATTAAAATATAGTCAATCCTTGATGCTGTATTGTACCTTTTAGAATAACATATACATTCTTTCTCCTGGGGATGATCATCCCACCACACATCTACTAATGGTAGATTTGAGATCAGTTTCTGAAGCATTTGACAGGTTCTTGGTTTATTTTTTGCTTTATCCCTATGTGATGTGTCCCTTTGGATATAGGGAATAAAATTAAAATCCCCTCCTAGAATAAAATAGCCTGAAAGTGAAGATAGATGTACATATAAAGCCTGCATTGACGCTAACTCGTCCTTTATCGGGCCATAAAACTTACAAAATGGATCACTTTATCTGTCAACATGGCAGTAACCACTATCCATCTTGCCTGTGGATCTCTCACAACTCCCTTTATCCTCCCTGCAAATTTTCTGAAAAACAAGACCGCCACGCCTCGTACCGTGGCATCTGCCGACGCAAAGAAGAAATGAGCGATACACCCAGGAAGTTTAGGTAACTTAACATTGACCTTCAAATGAACTTCCTGCACTAGGGAGACTTGCACTTGAGATGCTTCAAGCCAGTTAAGGACTGCTTGAAGTTTAACATTGTTTTTAACCCCATTTAAGTTGCATGAAGCTACTCTTAACTCGTGCCCCATCATTTCTTAATATTCCACCCCATCATCACCATGAATGAGTGTGTTGCAACTACATTCTTATCTGTGCTCCCATCTTGTACCTTATCCTTGAGCAAAAGGTATAGCTGGCTGGTCTCCTTCTGCCTTTTTTGCCCTAACTCCACCCTGTGCCTTCCCCCTCCCCACCATCGCCAAGGGTCTCAGCCATCCTAGCCCCTCTCTCCCTTGAACCCCCTGTGCTCCCCGTCTCCATAATCCCCACCAGCCCCCAAACAGAGAGTGCATTGACATGACACTCCTAGAGTCTGACCCCAGGTGATCAACAAGACAGCCGTGTGGAGGAATCCAAAGAGAGAGAGAGAAAAGGGAAACACCTGACACATCAATTAAAACAAGTAAAACAGCAGCTACCCCTCCTGTTCTTCTTCTTCTTTTCACCTTCCACTCTCCCCCTTACTTCACTACTTGTTCTTCTACTCTCCCCCCCCTTGTGGTTTTTCCTCACTGCACCCTCCCCCTTTTGCCTACAAAAAACAACATCAACCTTTCTTCAAAAATGCTACAACGTTCTTTGCATCCTGTACACGCTGAAAAACATACGCTTTTCCTTGGTGGAGCACTTTAAGTTTGGCCAGTTGTACAATATCGGCCGGTGCCCCCAGCCTCTTGAAGTCATCTATCAGACCAATGAGCTTATGTCTCCGATGGGCCGCGGTAAGAGACATATCAGGAAACACGCAAAAACTGAAAGTGTCCCTAGACTTAAAAGTTCCTCTTTTTGATTACTTGAGAGAGAATTTGCTCTTTAATTCTACAGTCTCCAAAACTGACCAATATATTGCGAGGACATTTTGAGTTTGTGGGGCGTGTAACTGGTACCCCGTGTGCTCTCATAATTGAGAGATTCGCTTCAGTTTTTGCCTTGTCGGGAAGAATGTACCACCTTAGTAGTATGCAAAGAATTTCCCACTTTTGCCAGAATGATGTACAGCTGCCTAAAGATCAGCCCAGTGCATTTCCCACTGATTTTGATGGGGTGTTCTTGGTGCTGAGGAATATGAGAACATCTCCACAAACCAAAGAAGTACTATTTGGTAGAGTCACTCACACAGGGTCATAGTTTGACTCTTGCTCTAGGCAAGACTGCCGGTTTAAAGATGACAGTACTAATGTGTGTAGGCGACTATGCCAGTCCTACAACAAGTCGCAACTGTCATCCCAACCCTTCTGGCTCACAAGCAGCACCTCACCAAAAACTCAAACAGTAAAAGGTGATTTGTGGCAGCCTTTACGCATGGACTCAAGAATGTGACATCTTGAGGAGTATTGTGGTTAAACTGAGATTACCCCTTTCTCACATAAACACCATGTCTCAATCAAACACAGGCAATGAAGAAGATGCAGTAAAGTTTCAATAGTTTTTATTTAGCAAAACTGCAATCTGCCATAAGATGCATGGGCTGCAGTGATTAGGATAATGAACAGTGCAAGAACCAGAATGGTAAAGTCAAAGACCCCCACCGTCTTGCAATATCAGGAAATGACATGAAGTATGAGATATGTCCTAATACCCTAGCAAAATGAGCCTAACCTCTAACCTAAAAGAGATCTAGGTATGTTAAACCTAATCTGCCAATGCCATGTCCGTGAAAAGAGCCCCCAACCCTTGTTACCTTGGAATGAGGTCTCTAACTCAGACTCCGTAGGGACACGAAGACTGGGTCAGCGTCAAGGCAACGTGCGCATCAATAGCAGCAATGGCATCTGGTCGGAATCCCCCTGACTATCTGTTTAAGTGAGGAGTATTTATACAGATCTGCTTGGACCCCTGACATAGCTCTGTTCCCAAACAATAGATAACAAGATATGCTTGGGGTAATTTATATAAACAATTCCCTCAAAAGCGTGAAGAGGGAAAGTAACTAATGTGAACACCTAATGTTTGTTTATCTTTTTCGCTTGATATTGACGCCTTAGCGTGGTAGCACTGATAACGCAAAATTAAAACATGGGCCTAACTAAAAACAAAGCAGCCATCTTAAAAGATATAATTAAATAAATGTGCTAAAACAGAGCAAGCTAAGTAGGGTAAAAGTCACTAGGTGACGGGGGCACGAGTCTATAAGCCAAAGGCTAAGCTAACGCCTGTATCCCATTAAAACAAACTAGGATTCACTACAATAGCTACTGACACACCCACACAGACACTCACACACCCACTCATAGATCCACTCAGACACTTATGCAAACACTTATGCACCCAATCACACACCCACTCAGAGACTCATGCATCCACTCACAGACCCACTTACACACTCACACACCTACTCACAGACCCAAGCAGACTCATGCACCCACTCATAGACTCACTCAAAGCCTCAAGCACCCACACACGCACCCACTCAGAGACTCACACAGCCGCTCACAGACCTGCTCAGACTCATGCATCCACTCTCAGACCCACTCAGACTCTCATGCACCTACCTACAGACCCACTCATAGACTCACACATCTACTCAAACACTCATGCACCCACACACAGACCCACTCAGACTCACACACTCACTCACAGACCCACCAGGACACTCATGCACCCACTCCCAGACCCACTCAGACATTCACGCACCCACTCACAGACCTGCTCAGCCTCTCACAAACACACTCACAGACCAACAGAAACACTCACAAACCCATTCACAGAGACACTCTAACACCCACTATCACACCCAGTAACACCCTCTTACACCTACTCTCACACCCAGACAGACACTGGGAGACACATACTCACATCCACATAGACCCTCTCACACCCATATAGATACTCTTACCTCCACTCTCACACTCAGAGACCCTTTCACAACTATTCTCACACCCAGTGAGACAGGCTCTGTGGCCAACTCTGGCCATGCATGGCCAAAGGTTTTGCGCAGTGTGGAGTTGGGTGGTTAGGGGTTAGGGATGTTGACCGCAGGGCCTGACCACACGTCTGGCCACAGGACTGGCCCTGTGGCCAGCCCCCACTCACTCATGTCAGAAGGCCTAAGGTATCTATAAATCATGCCCTGCCCATGCACTGCTAATATCCCAGATATTACATCACTCCTGACAGCTTTCATATCGTCTATAAAAATATAAATGAAACATTATCAGTGAAATAAGTTTAGAAAAAACTGTGCATGGTGGGGGCACGAGTTATAGTTACCTTAGGCCATGAGTTATAGTTATCAGCTCAAGGGTGGGAAACGAAGAGTGCAAAAACACAAGGGTGCTCTAGTGGCACTATGCACTGCACCGTATTTACATGGTAGCGTTAAGCCACTTCTGGTGGCTTAACATCAACTTGTAAATATTGCCCCTTCACATGCAACATTTTGAGTGGAAGGGACATGCTTTGGGTGTTGCTTTGGGCATGTCACAGCAACATCCATTGCATTTTGACGCTTCCCCATATTTATGAGTTTTTGAGAACCTGAGGCGGCGCCAAAATCTAATGCCTCCCCAGGGGTAGCGTTAGCAGGGTTCAACAAGGAGAGATGCTTTTGTTTCTCCTCATCTTATGCATTTTGCAGCACACATAGAAAGAGAAAATGGCCATTTAATATTATTTTTGTGCAGAAAGGTGTTCCTTCCTACACAAAAACAATCTACCCCTCAACGCAGCAATTCTTGCACAATGGTGCAAGGGATGCTGCTTTGGTTCACTGCAGCAAATACAGTGCCAGCGCAGGGGGAAACAGAGGTGCGCTGTATTCTTTTAAATATGGCGCATCCCTGTATTTTGAGAATTATGGTATGTGACGCTGCCATATTTGGCACAATGCCACGCACTGCCAATTTTTGCATTCTTCAGCACACATAGAAAGAGCAAATCGCCATTTAATATTATTTTTGTGCAGGAAGGTGTTCCTTTGTACACAATTGTATTTTGTAAGTTTGTGCCGCATTTGTGTTAAAATGTGGCACAAATGTGACGCTACAAAAGTATAAATATGGGCCTGAGTGTCTATGGTTTTGTACGAGAAAATTCAGCACCTAACTATTACGTTCCAGTAACCCTCATTTTATTCAGTGAATTTCTATGGTTTTTTAACGTGAAGCAATTTTAATGGCCTGGCCTTGCATCCAAACCCTTATAACGCCCGAAACTGCACCACGCACGGCCTTCGGCCATGCGCAGAGGAAGTCGACCACAGGGCCTGTTGCTGTCAGTGGATCTGTGAGTGGGTGCATGAGTGTCTGAGTGGGTCTGAGTAGTGAGGAAAAATCATTTACAACCCGTAATTTTACCCTAAACACCCTTATATCACACCCCTGGTGTAGTGGTACCTCTACCATGACCCCTTTTGCTACTTATCATTTCTATTTTCAGTCTCAGGGACCCTCTTCGACAACATAAAATAGTGGCCGCAACTTTCTAGTCAGGTTGTGGCCAGCCAAATACAGCACCACTATTTGCACATGCTTTTGAGAAAATTCATTAATTTTTGCGATTTATTCATGAAGAATCTGCATCCCTTGATATACAAATGTATTTTCCCTTTAATATCTCAAAAACTACTTTTTACAAAAGCCTAATCTGATACCAGAAAGCTAGCTTTCTGCCACATTTCATGTCATTCTATTCAGCGGTTCGGGCTGTAGACGTGTTAAAGGTCCTATGAGAAAACATGGGAATTACAACATTTTTGTGATTTCCCCCACCTCCTTTTCTTGGACCCCGCTTGACGGATCACCCTGAAACTCTCCATGTGCAGCAAGAATCATGGGGGCACTTTTTTGGAAAAGTTTGTGAAGACTCGTCAAACAGTGCCAAAGATTTAGGCAGGCCAAAACACGCTTTTTCAATGGAACATGGTGGTCCTAACTATAACTACATAGTGTAAATTGCCACTAAGTTTTTACATTATATATGAAAGTCCTCCTTTTTCCTCTGGTCAGCCCCAAGTTTTTGGGACAGATACTGGTTGTTACTGACCCTTGGCTGTGTCCTGGGTACAGCTTACCAGACACAGGGCCAGTGCTCTGTGTAAAATGGATATGCAAATTAGAATAATTATAATTGGTAGTATCAACCTACATCTAAATCCCTAGTATATGGTAGCGCATGTAGGTTTAGCGACCTCAGAATAGGTAGTGCACCCATAGGGGCACTGTTGAGGTACCCAGTGACATTTTAAAGGCAGATCTGCCTTGCTGGCTGTTTTTAAACTAAATTTATATGCAAATTCAACATTGGAATTAAAAGTACTTCCAAAGTCATAACTGCCTTATCTTTACATATGTCACCCCTAAGGTGTGCCCTAAGTGCCCCTAGGCTTGGATGCCATGTAACTATAAGTAGATACCTTATAAAAATTGTTTTATAAGCCCTGGTGATGTAAAATAGCCAAGTTCAATTTTCCCTTACTGTAGTGAATAGGTACCATAGGCTAAAATGAGAAGACTTTCTTTTAATTAATAAAGTCCCCATAGGAGCCAGATATTTTGAGTTTGGTGTCATATTAATTGTTGTAATAATTCCCACAACTTGTCATTGTTGACTTTAATATAACCAGCTCAAGTAAAGAGTTTTAAAACTCTTCCTGAAAGTTGCCAACTTCAGCCCTGTAGTAGTCTTCTCTGATTGGCCAGCCTCTGGGAGCCTGGCCAGGCTGCCTTGATGCGGCATGAAATGGCCTGAGCTGAACACAAAGGATGTGCCTAGGGGAGGACATCTGCCTCAGCAGATGGTAAAACAGGATGGGGGAGAGCAGCCACACTGGTCTTCAAAGGAGGAAAGGACATTTGGAGCAGCTCAGGACTTCTCCCATTTTCTGAAATCCTATACAATCAGGTACTCTTTTGATTAGATTAGAAGAGGGCAGGACAGGGTTGTGTTAAAGATTTGTGGCCACACCAGTGGGTGGGCACAGCCAGACCTAACCTTCAAAATTCAGTTTCAGCCATGTTGGATTTTTAAAGAATGTTGCTCTCTGGGATTAATTTTTGCCACACTTTCCAGGAAGTGGTCATCCAAGAGGGTAGTGGCCTGCCTGTGATTGGACAGGTGCCCCCACCTGCTTTTTAACCCAGTAGCAAGGATAAATATGACAGAACTGCACCCACACCTCAGATCTCTTCAAGAAACAACATCAGAAGTAGGACTGCATTGTTGGAACCCTAGCCTGCACCTGGGCACTGCACTCTGAGGGACTGCACCAGCTGCACACTTGGGCTTCACCACTAAAAGGACTTTGCCTGTCCTCAACTGCTTCAAGAAGGGACTCCCTGTAAGCTACAGGTGATACATAGCATCAAATCCTGAAGAAACTGAGCAGGTGACCACTGTCCAGTGGTCATTTTGGAGTTTGAGTCAGGTGCATTCTGGGAGTGGGAGTTGTAGCCCTCAAGGAGCAACTCAGATCTTCTGGAACCTTGGGCTGAGCTGTGGACTCCTAAAGGACCTTCAAAGACCTTCTAGAAGTAGATCCAGAAGTTTGCAGAAGATTGGAGAACTTTTGGTAAAAAGCTCCATAAGGGGACCGACCCCCCCGTCGAGAGTCAAGCCGGCTTACGTCGACCGCGACCAGGCTTGACTTACAGGTTCGTCCTGCTGAAAAGCTCCAGGATTTCACTGGGGGCTCCTGGAAAGGCAATCTGATGACCTTGACTCAAAATCACTTTGCTTTGGAGGGTCGCCCGACATTGGAGAGAAAAAGCTCCAGAAAAGTGACAAAGTCTGAACGTAAAAAGTTGACCGGGACTTCCCACACACCGTATCCGAGGAGGGCTCCAGGGATGTCAGACCAAAATTAAGCTTTGACCTGGACGTAGATTTTTGTTTTGAATATTTGTCCTAGTCTTTGCCGGGGTCTCCTGAGATGCGTTTCCGAAGAGGGCTCCAAGGAGGTTAGATCGGATTGGTGACTTCGTCCCACTGAAGAAAATCTTCAAGAAAAAGACTAAGGCCCTCATTACGAAGTTGGTGAGAAAACCCGCCAAGTTCAGCGCTTGGGGTCACCTGAAGACCGCCAGCACGCAGAACCCCTCACCAGCCACATGAAGAACATTCACCTGGGCTGGCGGTCGGAAACAGTGTTTTCGCCAGCCGGGCCAGCTAAATGCAGGGCCTGAACAGTGACGCCAGCTCCAAATGGAGCTGGCGGCAATGTAGCGGTGCGGCGGGTGCAGCAGCACTTGTCACGCATTTCAGTCCCCGTAAATGAGACAGTTAAATGCGCGATGGGGCTCTGCATGGGGGGCCCGAGTTACCCAATCCGCCAGCCTTTCCCTGGAAGTGTAAACCACCAGGGAAAGGCTGGTGGAACCTGACTCATTATCCAGCGGGCAGCGCTGCCCTGTTGGATATGAAACTCCACCATCGCCAGGCTGCCTGGTGGCGGAAGCCTGGCAATGGCAGAGTTTCAAAAGTGCTGGTTCTGCCAAGTTTATTATATGGCGGTCTGGACACCATGCCGTTGACGGTAATTACATGTTCATAATGAGGGCCTAAGTCCGAAGCTAAACTTTTGACCGGGGCCTCCCGCTTGCTGTAGCCGAGCAGGGCTCCATCACGGTCAGTCTTAAACTTTGACTTTGCCCCAGTCGAGGTGTGACCAGATGTCACGAGTGGCTCTTTTAGTTTCTAAGCACTAAAACACATTAATTTTCTTTAAATGTATTTATCTCCAGTTCCCCTTATCCGATTTTATTAATTTTTGTGTCACATTAAAGATAAAAATATTTCCTTTTTTCATAAATTGGTTTTAGATTTTTAAACTGTTTCCTGTGTTTTATTTCATTTCTGTTTTGTGATACTTGAATGTTTTACACACTTTAGGGGTTATTACGAGTCTGGTGGTCTACTGAACGTCAGACTCATGGTGGTATTGGGACTGCTTCCAATGAGGCAGTATAAGTGCCACATTATGACCACGGAGGTCATGCTGCAATCGGACAACTAGCATCGGCCAGATTAGTTGTCCCACCGTTCTGGTGGTTGTGGCCGTCCTAATCCGTCAGGTCAATGCTGCAAGCAGAGCTGCCCTGGAGATTACGACTCTAGTCTCCGCCAGCAATTTCATAGTGGTAACACTGCCATGAAAAGCCTGGCGGAGAATCGGTGCAGGGAGCCCCAGGGGGACCCCTGCACTGCCCTTGCACTTGGCATGGGCAGTGCAGAGCCCCCTATGGCCAGCACCATCGCAATGGTCACTGTCTGCTTTGCAGACAGTGACCATTGCAAGGGTGCTGGTACACCCTGCATCCTACAGCATTGCCACCGGCTCAATTACGAGGCAGTCCATGCAGACACATTATTATGCACACCTTTCATAGAAGAGAGAGCTTAGACAGAAAATGCCAGTCTTTCCTCACACCCTACTATGTACATCCATAATCCAAGAAGGGGCTCACTGGGTAGGCCAATCCCTCCATATACTACTATGTACATGTGTCATCTGAGTCAAAGGTCTATGTAGAGAAGCTAGTCTCTCACCACACCCTGCTACGTACACCTGTTGTGTAAGAGATAGATCTCAGTGGAGAGGATACTCCATCCCACATATTACTTTTTCTGTGAGACCCTCGTAAAGATAGCTCACAAGCTTCAGGGAGTGAAGTTTGCTGCATGAACAAGTGCAATCTCATAGGAGGCTCAGAAGAACTGAGGGGTAAATTACTGACCCAGCCATGAGGTGTTTTACGATCCAGTAAGCCTCTTGCGAGACCCGCATGGAAAATTGCTGGACTTGTCACAAGGTATTTTACGATCCTAAAGGAGTCTTGTGAGGTCATTTTTTTCGGGATGAAAAAAAGCCCAAGGCTCCTCCAATAGTTATCATTCTTATCGTATGGTTAAAGAAATGCTGTGATGTGACTGGATACACAACCAGGGATAGCTCACATTGTGCTTGCTGATTGTGAGGAGAAGGAAGTCTGTTGGAGTTGTGCTCAGCAGAAGTGACTGAATTTGGAACTAAGACAAACTGGTGTAAATAAGAAACTGCTCTAAATTCAGGTAATTAGAAATATACTTTATGAACTTCAGTAAGTGCACTTCTGTTGGTAAATTTGTAAAGGTGTACATTCATTCATATAGCTTTTGAGAGGAAGTCTTTAGATTGTGGAAAATTATAACAATGTATTGGGTGTTGGGTTTAAAAAGTGAAATGTTCAATCGGTATTTAATTGTATGTAAAAGAGGTGGTGTTTCTGAAAGTGTAAAACAAAACATCTGCAATCTGTTAATACAAGGCCAAGGGTTTTTATGAACCTTACTATACACATATTTTACCCCTTTGATATTCTTGAGTAGCGATATTTCCATTTCTAGAGTAAAACACTGCCCTCACTGTTAAAAAAGGTGTGTAAGGTAGAATGTGTTACTTTATAAATTATCAGGGAGCCATGTTTGAAGGCATGTTATAATATATTTGTGGATTCAAAAATGCAATGTTTTGAGGCTGTGGATTGTTTTAATGGAAAGGTTCATGAAGTTAGTGGTGCAGTACATAGAAATATGTGATTATGGGTGAAAAATGTAGACATCCCCATAGAACGTAATGATGTATCATTGTTATAATTTACTGATCAGTTTTTCACTTAATATTTTTTTATTATTTTGTTTTTATAGGAAAAAACAGAAGCTCTGACAGAACAGAGGTACCATGCAACACAATATATGGAGGAGTAAAACAAACTTCATTTACTTTGGATGAAAGATGAAACAGTAACTGTGAAAAGTCAGGAAAAATGTAAATGCATAACTGATGTTTTTCTTATTGTCTACAGTGACATTTATAGCTTGTTCTGTGTAACTCTACTCTGTTTGCTTTTGTTGACAAAATTATCTGTTTACCTTATATAAGGAGGTTTGATATCTGCTTGACTACTGAGCACCTAGAGAGGCACAGTGTCACCAGGTTAAAAAGATAAGTACACCCCTGAGGAGGTATGAAGCTCTTCAGCACAGGTTAACTCAGTCTAAGCAAGGTGTTGAGGGTGACTAGCCTTAAAATGTCACCACATGCCAATGGTACCCATGGTATATTTCATGTTTTTACTGCCCCTGCTGAACTTTTGTTTTGCATTTTTTACAAATCAGCAAAGAAAAGGTTGTTGTTTATACAGTTGTTGTAGTTTATTAATGCTGTAATTGTTTATGTTGGTAAATTGATTTTATAAATTAAATGTTTGAAGTTACTACAGATTTGTTTCCTTAGGAGCTTTTAAAGATGTGAAAATTAATAGTCTTTTAATGTTGACCTATAATTACAGTTTGTTCTTCAAGATCTGTAACTGTTTTCCTCCATCTATATGTATGTTTAAGGTACTATAGAGAGATTGATGCTTCTTCTCACTGTAGAAAACAGCTTTTTATGGAAGAGGCAGGTTTTAGAACAGAGGTGAATGCATTCTCATATTATACTATGCACTGCGGTCTTCTGGTAGAGGGAGCAGTTCTTTTACACATCTTGGTATATATGCTTGTCAATATGGAGAGAAGTTTCAGTGCAGAGCTCTGTTTTTGTGTACACCATACTTCACATGCTTGTCCCCATAAGGAGTTATCAGAGAGAGAGGTGAGTGTATCCTTACATTCAAATGTGCACGCTGGCTGTGCAAGACACAGTTGTCAACAGCCTGAGTACTCCATTTTAAATTCTACTAATGACATTCATTATCGTGAAGAGGGGTATAAGCAGAAACAGCAAGTCTCAACCCACATCGTATAGTGTACAAGCCTTACTCTGGGAAGATGTCTCACCTAAGATCGCAGTGTGTTTTCATATCATAGTCTCTATAGTTGTTATTCAAGATATATTTATGTGTTTAAAGGTAATTTCAA
Source organism: Pleurodeles waltl (assembly GCF_031143425.1). Lineage (NCBI taxonomy): Eukaryota > Metazoa > Chordata > Amphibia > Caudata > Salamandridae > Pleurodeles > Pleurodeles waltl. The sequence goes on along the minus strand of NC_090440.1, from coordinate 1,254,887,535 downwards.
CTGCATACTTTACTTATACTTCTTTCATAAAGGGAAGACATGTGACCACAAAGGTATACCACTTTTCGCACCCTAATTTACACCAGCATTATCCAACCAAGAGACACATCATAAGTGAGAAGTCAGTCTCTCAACACACTATTCCATGGAGAGTTATCATGCAAGAGACTTGTCCCAGGAAACAGGGCAGTTTCTCCCCACAGCCTACTCTGCATACCTGTCACCATGAGAAGAGTTATGATTAGAAAGATACATTTCTCTCACACCCTACTAGAGACACCTCTTTCCCTGGTAAGATGTGTTAGCAGAGAGATGCATTACTTCCCAGACTGCACTACATCCCAGTGTTCTTCTAAGGAGAGGTATGAGTACAGATACAACTGGTTTACTACACTGTTCTGTATAGCCAATGTTGTGCAGAAGACAAAGTTTCCCTGTACACAACTGCACATATTTGTCAGTGGGGAGGCTAATACTTGTCATACATAATATGGAATAGTGAGGTCTTACATGTGAGGTTAGTACCATCTCCACCTTACTACACATACTACTGAGCCTGGGAAAGGTGTGAATGGAGAGGCAGTGTCCCTTTACACCCTTTTCTACACACCAGCTCTCTTTATGCAAGGTCTCAGTGGAGAGGGCAGTGTATCCCCATAGTCTAGTAATGGAGATTGCAAGAGGAAAGTATCGTTATGAAGGAAAATGTAAATTAATCCTCTAAACTATTGTTATGATCCCATAAGAGTCTTGCTGGATCACATAAAAAACTTAGGGATAGCGATAATCTGGTGCATATAAGTTATACCTATAAAAGTTATACCTATATATACCTATTTATGTAATTACAATGGGATATGTTCAGTGGAAATGCAATTTCCATTATAAATGTACGCTCTTGCGAGAGCCTCGCAAACATAAAGCAGCCTACACTGCTCCTTCGGAGTGGCAGCACAGGACTGTGTGCCTGGCTCTCGCAAGAGGCCTGCAAAACGTGATCACTCAACCAGGCAATGAAGGTGCTCCCCTTGCAAAAACAGGTTGTTTTGTGATAAATAGGGGGCCATCTCCATTTTTGGTCCCAGGTTCGGCAGCCATCTAGGGAAACCTACCAAACCCAGATATTTCTGAAAACAAGACACCTGGGGGAGTCCAGGGAGGTGTGGTTTGCTTGGATCCTCCAACTGCTCATTTCCCAGAACCCCTTGCAAACTTCACATTTAGCTAAAAAATCTTATTTTCCTCACATTTCTTTGTGGAATCACATCACCAGCACAAATATCCCACCACCCAGGATTCCCCTTGGTCTCCCAATAGAAATGATAACTCACTTGTGTGAGTTGCCCAAGTGCCTGTGACAGGGAAGGGTAAAAAATGTGCAGATTGCCTTTTTGGACCCTCTTTGGCTCGCCCTCAGTTTTCACTTTATGTGTTTTTACGATGCTTTGGGCACTCACACAAATGAGGTACCATTTTTATTGGGAGACCGAGGGGAATTCTAGGTGATAGGAAATTTGTGCCAGTGCGGTGATCCTCCAACTTTCCCTCAGATAAATATTTTGCAGAATTTGAAGTTTGAGGGGGATTCCGGATAAGATAATGCTGGGTGATCATTGCAAGCCACACTGCCTGCCAAGCGTCATGCATGCACAGTGCCAGCCAAGCACCATCCACAAACACCTACCGGCAAGTGCCCCAACGGGGTAGAAACAGCCAAAATTTGTGCCCAAAAAAAGGGGAGCAACCATTGCCTATGGGGCCATTCCCTGACATACCCATAAGCATATCCCTGGTGCCTAGTGAGCTTTTTGATTGGGTGTAACAGCCACCATCTGCCCCCAGGGGAAAGAAAAACTGTAACCATTTTTTTGGGGGGTGGGGACATCAGCATGCTCATTCTGGTCAGCCCCCACCCCTACATAAAGAAAAAATTGTCCCTGGTACCTAGTGGGCTTTCTGCCCTCCAGGAGACAGATTTGGGACTATTGCCCCATCTGCCCCTGAGAGGGCAGAAAGACTGTGCTGATTTTTTTGGGAGGAGAGGTGGGGGTATTGGAATGCCCATTCTTGGCAGCCCCCACCCCTAGAGGAATTTGAAAAAAAAAAAAGGCAGCTGGTGGGCTTTCCACCCCTCCCAAGGGGCCAGAAAACTGTGTATCCCTACATGTGTATAAAAAATAAAGCTCTTGTTTCCAGTGGGATTTCTGCTCCCCCAGGGGGCTGAATGACTGAATATGGCCAAAAGAAAACTAGGTGGAGCAAAAGCCCTTGCCCAAGTGTTAGCTCTTTCCAACCTCGATCCTAGTGTGTGGATTCCTGCTTGAGGATCACTCTCTAGTGGTGATTGCCAACTAGGAATGGGTACTATTGAAAGGGGTGATTCTCCCCTTTCAAATGAAACCTCTACTGTCTGCTTCGGTGCTCAGGGGCTGAGATAGCCCCCTGAGCACTGAGGCAGAGAAAGGTAAATCAGCTCATTTTATTTTCGTTTCACTGAAATGACCTCATCGGGCTGTGTGCGCTGCTCGTCATTTTCAGTGAAAACTAAAAATAGCCTCTACAGCTGAGAATGCTCTTTTCCAACTCCTTTCAGAAAAAAATCAAATCATCGGAGGGATCTGATGGCCTTGTGCTTATAACTGAATTGTATATGCTCCGCATATTACCACTGGTGCACATGATGGAACTGCTCCGTCATATGCACCAAAAGGGTTAAAGGGATAGAACAAAAGCAACAAGCTGGGAGCCAAAAAAAATGCAGAAAAGATTGTTAAAAAAATACCTACCTAAGGCAGCATTTTTGATCCCAGACAAGCCTGTCCCATGCTCCCCTGCTTGTCTCAGAAGAAAAAAAATAGAGATGCATGGTTGTTATCTGCTTGCGCAGTAAGCACCTGGGCAGGCACACTGTCACCAGGTTGGAGAGATGTGGACATCCCTGAGGAATTATCAAGATCTGCAGCACAGGCTATCTCAGCACGAGCAAGGCATTCAGGCTGCATATCTCTCAAATGTTGCCATATCCCAGTGGTGCACATGGGATATTGGTTGTCCCGGCTGCGCCTAGTGAATTCTTTTTGGCATATGTTACAAAATACATATTTGGCAGGCACTTTCTTCTCACTGGGCCTCATCCAAACAAAAATTCCAGACTAAGGACACTCTGGGTGGCTAAGGTAGCTGACTTGCAGGACCAAGATCAGGGTTCTCAACTGAATCAGATGATGACACAGAAAATGAGCAAAGTCAGAGAGGTAGCCAAAATGGTGTGATTAGATGAAAACCCAATAGGCAAATTACGCAACAAGGAAGGACTCTTTCTTTGCTAAAAAACACATCCATAAGAACCAATGACATTCTTCTTTGGGGTGCCTTCCCTCTCACTGGGATCTGGCAGGTCTCTAAGAAGTGGTCAGCAAGTTCATAAAATGCAGCAAACCTTCTTAATGTATCAAATGCAATGATACATCAGCTGTTTATGGAAGTAAACCACACATCTCACATCTTACTTTTTTCAAAATGATGAAAATACACTGTTATGAACTCAATTACAAATGTACAATCTCACAAGTGGAGGTGTGAGCCAGACAGGAAGTACAGCCCCCTCATAGTGCACTCGGTGGATTGTGTGTTCTGCTCCTGCAATCGCCTCATGAGAGCCATACATTCGTAAACAAAATAATTAATACAATATACATACTGTACTGACTTTATTATTAAATATTAGCATTCAATAATAATGAAACAGGGGAAAAAGAACTCTAGAGAGCAGATTAGAAGAAAATGTATGAAGCTGCGATCATGTGAGCCTCTTGCAAGAGCGATCACACACCTTAAAAATAGATGTACATAGGGAAAACACCTAAGCCCAAATTTATGAAAAATGGCACACAACTGCGTTAACGCTGGCTAACGCCATTTCTTAAAGCCTTCCGTGCGCCATATTTATGGAATGGCGCACTATGGTGCAAAAAAATGGCTAGCGTAAAAAAAACAGACGCTAGCCTACCATCATTAACTGACGCACAAGCAGCCAAAAATATGTCTACTTTTAGGCAGGAGTCATGCCCACCACCCCAATGCCCCCATAGGGGACCAGTGTCCTGTGGGTAAGCTCAAAATAATGAGTGCCAGGCAGGGGGCCCCATGTAATGCCCCCAATGACACTTTACAAATATAAAATATATTCACCTAAATGTAACTGGGATGCGGTTTCCCCTCCTGTAGTGTCCCTGTAGTGTGGATGGTGGTGTTGCTGGGGCTTGGGGTGGGAATCTTTGTGCACATTCCATGGTGTTTTACCATCGAAATGGGCCATCTCCAAGTGAGACCTGCACTCTACCTCCCTCCGTGCAGTGTGCTCCAGGAAGTTGCCTGACAAACAATCAACAGGCATGGCAGGGCTCACAGCACCTTTAAGAGAACCTGAGACCACCCCTCCAGTCTGGGGCACTCCAGAGCCACCAGGCAATGTCTCTTACGATTGTTGGCGACCATGACTTGGTGGAATGTGTTCAGTGGGACCTGCTCTGCAGACTCCAGCTGACACTTGGCAGTAGGCATGCTGGCTCCTGTGTTTCAATGAGCCTCTGCTCCTTGTCTATTAATGGTGACCCACTGTCCATACTTTGAAGTATTTGCACACATGTGGGTTTTTGCACCATTTCTTTATCACCCAGGAAAACTAGGGTCACCTCTATCTGTCCCCCCAAGCTTACTGGGACCACCTTGTCCCCTAGCACTAAACTTGCTGCCCCGGGTGTCTGCCCACCGGTGGAGGGCTGTGCCCTCTTGGGACATTTGGAGTCACACCTGGAATGTCCTTACTTGTAGCAATCAGCACATTGGTGTGCAAGCCTCGTCTTATGATCAAAGAACCCCTTCTTCTTAGGATCAGACTGGGACTGGTTACTGTTAGACCTGATGGCCTTAGGGTGGTCACCCCCTAACTTTTTGCCTGCCTCCCTCCACTTTTTGGACTCTGTTTTTGCTGGCTTTTAGACTCTGCACACTTTACCACTGCTAACCATTGCTAAAGTGCATATGCTCTCTCCCTTTAAACATGGTAACCTTGGATCATACCGAATTGAACTATTTAATTTACTTATAAGTCCCTAGTAATGTGAACTGTATGTGCCCAGGGCCTGTAGATTAAATGCTACTAGTGGGCCTGCAGCACTGGTTGTGCCACCCACTCAAGTAGCCCCTTTTACCTTGTCTCAGGCCTGCCATTGCAAGGCCTGAGTGTGCAGTTTCACTGTCACTGTGTCTTGGCGTTCAAAAGTACTTGCCAAGACTAAACATCCCCTTTCTCTACATATAAGTCACCCCTAATGTGTGCCCTAGGTAACCCCTAGAGCAGGGTGCTGTGTGGGTAAAAGGCAGGACATATACCTATGAAGTTTACATGTCCTGGTAGTGTAAAACCACTAAATTCATTTTTACACTACTGTGAGGCCTGCTCCCTTCATAGGCTAAAATTGGGGCACATTGTTGAAGTGGTAGCTGCTGATCTGAAGGGAGTAGGAAGGTCATATTTAGTGTGGCCAGAATGGTAATACAAAATCCTGCTGACTGGTGAAGTTGGATTTAATATTACTATTTTAGAAATGCCACTTTTAGAAAGCGAGCATTTCTCTGCACTTAAATCTTTCTGTGCCTTACAATCCATGTCTGGCTAGGTTTAGTTGACAGCTCCTTGTGCATTCACTCAGACACACCCCAAACACAGGGTACTCAGCCTCACTTGCATACATATTCATTGTGAATGGGTCTTTCTGGGCTGGGAGGGTGGAGGGCCTGCTCTGACACAAAGGACTGCCACACCCCCTACTGGGAACCTGGCAGACAGGATTGAACTGAAATGGGACCTGGTGCACTTCTAAGCCACTCTTTTGAAGTCTCCCCCACTTCAAAGGCACATTTGGGTATAAAACAGGGCCTCTGCCCTACCACCTCAGACACTTGCTAAAGAAGAAACCTGAACCCGAACCTGCATCCTGCCAAGAAGAACTGTCTGGCTGCTCAAAGGACTCACTTGACTGCTTTCTACAGAGGACTGCTGCCTTGCTGTTGCCCTGCTGCTTTGCTGAACTCTTACCTTGCTGCAGAAGTGCTCTCCAAGGGCTTGGATAGAGCTTGCCTCCTGTTCCCTGAAGTCTCAGGACCAAAAAGACTTCTATCTTTCAACTGGACTCCTTGTGCGCCAAAAGATTTGGTGCACAGCTTGCTCCGTGGTGAAAAATTCACTGCACGCCGATCTGGAAAGACGCCGCTTGACCCCGCAAGGAAAAGATCGACACGACGCCTGCGGTGCGACCGGAACTTCAACGCACGCCCCTCCTGGACAACGCCGCCCGACTTCCAGAGAGGAAATCGATGCAGCGCCTGCCATGAGGAAGAAAATTCCACGCACAGCCCACCGGAACGACATGCAGCCCATGATTCCATGCACAGACCCCGGGGTGTCTGAAAACCCCGCGACCTACAGAGGAGACCTGTCCGCGCACTGGAAATCGACGCACGTCTTCCCCGCATGAAAAATAATAACGCAAGTCTGTGTGTGAAGAGGCAAAACAGACGCACACACCGTTTTTCCACGCATCTCCTCCTCTGCGGACCTTTGCGGAGATTTTTCACTCCAAACCAGGTACTTTGTGCTTGAAAGAGACTTAGGGGGTCATTCTGACCCCCGCCGGCGGCGGATGCCGTCGGCCTGGCGGGAACCGCCAGAAGACCATACCGCGGTCAAAAGACCGCGGCGGTCATTCTGAGTTTTCCGCTGGGCTGGCGGGCGACCGCCAGAAGGCCGGCCGCCCGCCCAGCGGGAAACCCCCTTCCACGAGGATGCCGGCTCCGAATGGAGCCGGCGGAGTGGAAGGGGTGCGACGGGTGCAGTTGCACCCGTCGTGATTTTCAGTGTCTGCCACGCTGTGGGGGGCCCCTGCACTGCCCATGCCAGTGGCATGGGCACTGCAGGGGCCCCCAGGGGCCCCACGACACCCATTCCTGCCAGACAGGTTCTGGCGGTGAAAACCGCCAGAACCAGGCTGGCGGGAAGGGGGTCGGAATCCCCATGCAAGCAGCGCCGCCGTGGAGGATTCCCTGGGGCAGCGGGAAGCCGGCGGGAAACCGCCGGCTTCCCTTTTCTGACCGCGGCTTTACCGCCGCGGTCAGCATGCCCCCGGAAGCACCGCCAGCCTGTTGGCGGTGCTTCCGCGGTCGTTGGCCCTGGCGGTCCATGACCGCCAGGGTCAGAATGACCCCCTTTGTTTGCTTTTTAAAGACTTAAGACACTTCATATCACTTTTCAGTGATATCTCTACAATTTCTTATTGCATCTTTTATCGTTGTGACCTGCAAATACCCAGATAAATATTATAGATTTTTCTAAACACTGTGTGGCGTATTTTTGTGGTGCTATATTGTGTTATTGTATGATTTATTGCACAAATACTTTACACATTTCCTTCTAAGTTAAGCCTGACTGCTCAGTGCCAAGCTACCAGAGGGTGGGCACAGGATAATTTGGATTGTGTGTGACTTACCCTGACTAGAGGGAGAGTCCTTGCTTGGACAGGGGGTAACCTGACTGCCAACCAAAGACCCCATTTCTAAAAGTTACCACTACTCCCTTGGGAATTATTTTGGGGGCACAATAAAGTCAGATGCCATATGAAGTTAGGGACACTCAGTCAATCAGGACATAGCATGCACAGCAATACACAACAATCATGTGCTCCTCATTCCGGACATCTGGACATATTACTCACTGGCCCTCACTGTGTTCACACAACGTCGGGCCTACCCTCATTTGTTATCATGGACCTTATTTACAACTCCAAGACAGTTGCTCACATTCTAAACCTAAAAAGGAATGTCAAAATAGTTTGATGGAAACCAGAGAACTATATAAAACATCAAACAGATCGTTTGTACTTTGAGTCAGTCCTCAGAACCCGTTTCTGTAACTGTTCTCCTGACCATAATGTTTAATTAAACAAACTGTTCCTGTATTGCCAAACGCCTCTTGTCTTTAGTTTTTTCATGGTAAATTCACATTTGAGCAACATTTTGATGAGCCAGATAGGAGTTGATTGGTACCTCAGACCTGACAGTAACTGAAGAAAGGTGACCCTGCCTGGTCGGATTCACATTTGCGAAACAAGGAAGAAAAGCAGATGCCGCTATTGATTAGATGTTTTGCTGAATCTGAGGGGCAGAGGTCCATCCTGAAGCCACCATCAGAAGGGTAAGAGACCATATAAGAGCCTTTGTCCCAGCATTTAGCATATAGCAAACTAGGAAGAAACAAAATTTAACCTAAGCAACCTGACGGTAACAGAAATCTGGCATGCTACCTATTTTGTGTCCGAACTCCTAGTTGCAGAGGCATTCCAGTGGAGATCGCCTTTTTTCAATAGTCAGCACACAAGAAATGGTGAATGTTGTTTGTCGCTTGGACCCCTGGCATGACACAGATAGTACCCTTGGGCCCTGGGTGTGATATAGGGCCAGCACCTCAATAAGTGAAAAGGCTTCTGTTGTTTGGACTACTGAGCATGACACAGATGCTACTCATGGGCCCTCACTGTGATAGAGGGCTGGTCCTCAATAAAGGAGAGATGTCATTTGCTTGGACCACTGGGAGTGACACAAATGGTACGCCCGTCCCCTGGGTATAATATAAGGTTGAGGCCTCACCGCTTCGACAGGTGGGCGTTACACAGATGGTGCACATAGGCAATGGGTGTGATATAGCGGAGGCACCTCAATGTTATTTTTCAGTCTAAAAGGGTTTTCTCAGTGCTACCGGTTTCCTAACACTGCTGGTATCTGAAAGAAATTAGAGGTGTTGGTCAATTGGACTGGATGGCATGACACAGATGGTACGCATTACTCCTGGGTGTGATATAGGGTGTGATTCGGTCATTAAAGAAAAAGATTTGGCTATGAAAGGTTGGGTATAGCTTGTATTTGGCCAAGAAGGGCCTGAGGTTGTTGAGTTATTGTTGTTCTCTGCATAAATTTAACACTGCACTCAGCCTTAACTTGATCAAGGAAGAACTGAGAGCCATTCACCTCATGGTGATGCAACATCGATAAGTGTTGGACTTAATGACTGCAAAAGAGGGAGGGGTGTGTACCAAGATCGGTGCCTCCTGTTGCACATTCATAGCAGGCAATAATATGGACAATGGGACTCTGAGTCTTGCTATCCAAGCATTGTACCATTTGCAAATAGACATGCATGAGGAGAGAGATGCCTCTGAGCGGGAATGGTTCATGAAATGGTTCTCCTGGCTCCCCCAGTAGTTGACCTGTCTGCACACGTCATTTTTGCCCGTTTACATGCTTTTATTGTTATTGTGTGGTTTCCTGCAAGTTGGGGTTTCCTGCTGTAAAAACACAGTCCTTAAATTGGGTAGAATGAAAGTAACTATGGAAGTAGGAATAATCAAGACTGAAGAACAGCAAGCCCCCAATAATGTGATTGACATGACGTATGGGTTAGATAGTGTAGTTACCGTTGGAAAAGTCGATGTTGATGCTCCCCATGATACGTTCACATATAAAAATGAAATTTCATCTCTATTATCAAATTCACCCGTCATGAACTCTCCATCAACCCCAACTCAATAATACATGGTCAGGCAGGCTCTGAGACCTAAGCCTAAGGTTACTGATTGGCAGGTCACAGGTGGTGCAACATCTAGCTGGCAGACAAATGCGTAAATAGGAAACTCAGATCAGTCCCACAGATAGGCGCAGCAACACCACAATGGTCCCAAGAAATTGTCCCCAATACAGCACACATGACCAGAGTGGTGTGAGCATTTCCAAAACAGAAAGTCACATGAGGTTAGGAAGATCAGTCAATCAGAACACCGCAAGCTCAGTAACATCACAATCATGCCCTCTCATGATGGAGATCTGGACGTGTTACCCACTGCCCTCATTCTGTCCACACAAGGTAAAGACCCACCTGCATTTGTTATTAGAGACCTTATTGACGACTCCAAGATAACTGCTCACCTTGGTTTCCTAAAAATGAATGTCAAAATTATTTTGTGGTACTGAGAGAAATGTATAAAACACCACGCAGATTGATGGTACTTTGAGGCAGTCCTCAGCCCCCTTTTCTGTAACTGTTCTCCCAGTCGTAATGTTTAATTAAATGAACAGTTACGGTTTTGCCCAAAAATTCGGGTCTTTTGTTTTTCCAAGGTCAATGCACGTTCAAGCAACACTGGAGGTTTGTCTCCTTAGCCAGCTTCATGAAGTCATTCAGCTAACTGTCAACTAGGTGCTGGTGCAACTCATGGAAACAGATACTGAGCATGTGCTCTCTCATGTTTAAATTGTACAGCCCAATATAATCACTAACCTTGATGCCTCTCACCCAGCCGTTCAGTGCCTTACTGGAGTGATTAACAATATCTACCCAGGATTGTTTGGGGAGCTTCTGGCAGCCCCTGAATCCTTGGCTATGCTTTTTGGGAGTCAGCCAAAATGTGGGAATTAAAAGGGCCTTCATAAGTGTACACTTGGTTTGGTCTCTAACCTATAACATGAGATATGTGCCCCTCCCAAGTGCTGCCGTGTGTTTCCACAGACTATCCACCCTGCATTTCTCAGTAACCTTCTGAACCGTCAGTGCATCTTCAAAGGCAGAAAATAATTTATCAATGCCATCTCCCACCACAGAACTGGGCACTAAATTCTTTAGTAGACAAACCTTTTACCTGCATGGTCGTGATATATAGATTTTTCAGACTAAAATCATGAGCTAGCCAAAATTTCTTCCCTGCTAAGGTCCTTTCAGTCTTTTTCTCCTCAGCCTTCATCTTTAATTTGGTAATCTCCACCTTGTATTCTCCCTGCCCTCTCTCTCCCTTAGCACCTCTAGGGATAGGCCATGGGAGGAGATACTGCTTCCTGCTCTTTCAGGGAGCTCAAATTCAGGGGTTTCCCCTTCAGCCACCACAGGAGGTTCCTCAGAAGAGCCATTCTCAAGCTCCCTCAATCATTCAATCTCCTTGGAGTGGGCTTCCGCCCGTCCCTTCTTGCCTTTTCAAATTCCACCTTCTTGATGGCACTCTTGGAAGGAAGCCCTCATCCCCTTGCAAAAGTCTTTAAGCTGAGCAACTGTGTAGGTTTCCAAGTTGGCCACCTCCAATTCCATGATTCCAGTTGTAGCACTAGCAGCCATAGACAACATTTTGAGGAAAAATTTAAAACTCTCAATCAGGGAGAGCTTAAAATTCAAAATGGTCTTAGGTGTGGACAGGCATTTGACATTAAGGTCCTGATTTATACTTTTTGGGGAAAAACTGCACTAACGCAGTTTTGCACCAAAAAGTTTACCACCGGCTTGCATCATTTCTGTGCACCAGCCGGGCACCATATTTATGGAATGGTGCAAGTCGGTGCAAAGGGTAGGCTAGTGTAAAAAGAAAATGACGTTATTTGGGTGGGGCTGGCGGTAGGGAAGAAGGGGGTTTTCCACCAAAAAATGACGGTAGGCAGGTTAGAGTAAAATAAATGACTCAAACCTGTCTAGAGTCATTTCTGACGCAAAACCATCCATACCACATGACTCCTATCTTAGAAAATACAGGAGTCATGCCCACTACCCCAATGGCCAGCCCATGGGATCAGGGTCCCCTGGGCATGGCCACTGCACCCTGTGCCATGTATGAGGGCCAATTTCAGCCCCCCATGGCACTTTAATAAATAAAATAAAATACTTACCCGTAATTACCTGTACTTACCTGTACTTAACTGGGATGTGGTCCCCCATCCTCTGCTGTCCCTCTTGTGTGGGTAGGGGTGTCCCTGGGGCCTGGGGAGGGCACCTACAGGCTTATTCCATGGTGTTCTACCATGGAAATAGGCCCACAGGTCCCCTAACACCTGCTCTGACCCAGGCGTTAAACAATGGGGCAAAACAAGCTTTGCACCATTTTTTGACCCCTCCTCCCTCTGATGCACCATTTGTGCACGGGAGTATAAAAATGCATCTTATTAAGGCAAGGTAGGTTTCCACATCCAAAAAATGACTTTAACTCCATAAATTTGGTCCGAGACGGGTCTAGTAGAAATATGGAGTTAGTTCTGCACCGAATTAGAGTACAAAAAAATGATGCTAATTCGGTGCAAACAGAGTATAAATATGCCCCTAAGTTACTGTATGGCACTGCAAAAAAAAACAAGTCTTATCTTCACCACCAATCACCAATGCTAGAAACTGTACTTCTGGTTGGCAGGCAGGGACTACATCCTACTCAGGCTAAGTCACAAAAATACCCTAGGTTAACCTGTGTTCACCATCAGGTAGTGTGGCACAGAGCAGTCGGGCTTTATTTAAGAGGCAATGTGTAAGGTACTTGTGCAACACTTTAAACAGTAAAACTATGAAAACATCACACAAGCATAATTCCAGCCCAGGTTAGAAAAACAGAGTTTAATGTAATAAATAAAACAGGATCAAAATGACAAAAAACTAGTAAGTAGATGTTGAGATATACATTTTAAAAGAATAAAGGCCTAATACATTTAGAAGCAATAACCACTTAATTGGGATATCTGGTCACAGGGGACTTGGACAAAATCAGCCCGACCGCAATGGAGCGCTGTGCAGATACAGGGAACCACCAGGGCCCGCTGAACCAAAGTACTTTGATGTGGGATGCATCATTGCTGATAAAGATGCGGGGTGCAGCCGAAGTGGTGCGTCTGTGTCAATCCACACAGTTAATGAGATGCATTGATTTTCTCCTTGCAACTATGGCAAAGTGTCAGTTCTGAGTATGATGTCACCAATGCGTCATTTCCAAAAGTGATGTGCTGGTTCCAAGGTGATCTGTCTAGTCTGTTACATGTAATGAGGAGGATGTACAGGTTCTAAGTCATGCAAAGGTACGTGGATGAGCCAGTTCTGATGAGGATTTCTGGGGTCTGGTTGAAGCAGAAATGTATACCCACTTCCAAGGGCACAGGGCTGGATTGGTAAAATTGAACACACAGGCTCTGCAATAGCAGGCCTGAGATGTGGTAGAGTGCTATGTAAGTGGGTGGCACAATCAGTGCTGCAAGCCCACAAGTAGCATTTGAACTGGACACATGTAGTGCACTTTCATGGAGCCTTATAAGTAAAGTAAGTACTGTAAATAAATATGTCAATTGGAGTTAAGCCAATGTTGCCATGGTTTAGGAGAGCGAGCGGAAGCACTTTAGCACTAGTTAGCAGTGGTAAAGTGCACAGAGTCCTAAAGCCAGCAAAAATGAAGTAAAGGTGGTATTCAAAATTGGTGGGGAAGACCACCCTCAGGCTGTCAGGTCTAACAGTGGTCTATTATTGAATGGTGTGAGAAAGTAGATTTTTAGTTGGGTTGGATGGTAGTTCACTACAAGTAAAAATATCACTATTCTTGTTCAGTTCGTTAAAGATGCCAGTAATTTGAACTTGAGCTCAACTCTTGGTAGTCATGACACAGAGCAGACAGGCAGGAAAATATGCAATGCATTTAGAAGTACAAAAGCATGTAAAAAGTTTAAAACAAAAATAAAAAATACCCCTCCTGTTTATTAAATTAGAGAATATTTAATGAACAAAAAGAGACTAAAACGCCAAAAATCCAATAAGGGGAATGAATTAAGTTTGAACTCTAAAAAACCTCAAAACAATAAAACATCAACCATGGGCAAGTGCCCTTACTTTAGACATTTTTGAAGCTGCCACATATATATATATATATATATATATATATATATATATATATATATATATATATATATTGTTCAATATTAGAATACACTCAGACAACACCACATTTATTGGACAATTTATCTACTTAGTGTTTATGTCTAAACATTGAATAATGTATTCAATCGTACCTTCTGAGCCAGGATTTTACTGTTTTATTCATAACAACGGTCCCAAAAGTATTATAAATATGTAGAGTTCTTTGTATGTGTAGTTGATCGACATAACCAGACACCCTTTCACAAGAAATTCTAAATCAAATGGTTCCATACCTTCTTGGGATGAGAAGAAAATATGTACACCTGCCAGCCAATCTAGTACTCCTGCGTTCATTACGGAAGCAAAAACGGTGGTTTACACACAAAAAATGACTTCAAAATTTCAAGTGAGTTGTGCTAGCCAGCATCCCTGACTTCTCTAGGAGTACTTATGTCTACCAATGTTAAAGCTTCATTGTAGCTCACAAAGATGACCTATTTGCATAAAAACTGATCCTTGAATGTTAGTGAGCCATCAAACAAACATGCCTTATTTCCCACATACTCTAAACAGAAAAGCATTTATGCATAGCAGACCTGTACAATTACAGGATTTTGTGGAAATATACGAATTACAGGCTGCTGTGTGAGTTATGGATCCTGATCATAACCAAACTTAGGGGCATATATACAAGCCCTGGGCTCTGCTGCTGCATCACTTTTTGTGATGCACCGGTGGTGCATAGTGCAGGTTCGTGTCTACAACGCTACGGAAAGCCACTTTGCGTGGCTTTTCATGGCCTTGTTGATATGGTGTAAGGCAAACAGCTCAAGATGCTGCATTGCCTTACACTGCGTAAGGGAGGCATACTTTGGGTGTTACGCTGGGTGTTCCCATGCAACATCCATGGGTTTTGACGCATTCCCAGATTTGAAAGGATCTGTAAACCTGGGAATGCATCAAAACTGTATACCTCACCAAGGCAGGCATAACAAGGAGAAATATCTTAATTTCTTCTTGTTTTCTCGATGTGTGCTGTATTCTACATCACACAAAGAAAGAGGAAAATGGCTCCCAGGAATGTTTTTGTGCAGGAAGGTGACCCTTCCTGCACAAAAACAGTCCTGCTAACAACGCAGACTCTCTTGCACTATGGTGCAAGGGTGCCTGCATTGACACTAGGCAGAAATGTGTGCACCAGCGCAGGGAGAAAGAGCAGTAATTCACCTTGTATTGTAAATACGGTGAATTTCTGCCCTTTCCCTGTGTCGGAGGGAAGTGTGGTAAGGTCACTTGCGGCACTGCTCTGTGTCACAGAGCTTGTCAATATGCCCCTTACTGAATTTCATTGGGTTTTCAGTTTTAATTCATAGCCATACAGGCACTTCAACTGTGGTTTTAGATTAATTTCTGAAGTTTTTGAACAACCATAACTTCAATGTAATCCTTGTATATTCCAAAAGTGAACATATGCAGATCGAAATGGCAAAAAATTAATACATTTAAACCACATACCATAATTATACATCGTCACAAATGCCTTTGTTACTGACCATTGGGAGACTTGTCACTTGACAGTACTGTTATGTATTGCTTTTGTGGCTCAATTTACTGACAAAGGAAGGATAAAGACTGAGGCCCATATTTATATTTTTTTAGCGCCGCATTTGCGCCAATTTTTGATGCAAAAGCGGAGCAAACTTACAAAATACAATTGTATTTTGAATTGTATTGTCAAAAAATGACGCAAATGTGCTGCTAAAAAAAGTATAAATATGGGCCTGAAAGTGTCATTACTGGGCCTTTGGGGCAGGTCTATGCAGCAAGTATCTTGCTGCACTGCCCTGTACCACCTGAAAAAAACAGAAATTGGCTATATCTACAAGATACAGTGACTTTCTGTCCTCTCCCCCTGTGCTGGCACACAAATTGCTGCCTGGCCCCAACACAGGCACCCTTGCACCATGGCACAAGGGTGCTGCATTGCTTGGATAATTGTTTTTGTGCAGGAAGGGACCTTCCTGCACAAAAGCAATCACAAGTAGTGTTTTCTACTTTCTTTGTGTCCTGCAGAATGCAGTCCACATAGAAATGGAAAAACAGGGAGAACTAAATATGTTTCTCCCCGTTGCATCATTCTTCTCTGGGAGTACCCCTAAGGTGGCATAGGAATCTGACACATTCCCAGACTTGTAAATCTAGGAATGCAGCAGATTCCTTTGGGTTCCATGGGTGTTGCTTGGGAACACCCCAAGCAGCGCTCCTTTCATGCAGTGTTATGTGTGAAAGTGGTCCATATTTACAAGGCCTTGAAAAAACATGCAAGGTGGCTTTGTGTGGCCTTTTAAATATGGGCTGGCACACTGCGCCACTGAACCATCAAAAAATAACGATCCGGTGGAGCAGTGTGCTGCTGGGGTCTCCTACATGAGGCCCTGAGTAAGCAATGTCTAGATTTTAACCTGTGGCACGCATCCGGACAGTTTTAAGCATTCACTAGGCCGAATCACATCCACTTCAGTCTGTTAAAAAATACATCCATTTGTTCCACATTTTTATTAGCTGTAATACTGATAATGTGAAACAGATTTTGATGGAGCCAATATCGCTCATAAGGAGCTTCAGGATGACAAAAATGTGAAAAATTAGACTGTGAAATCATAAGCATTATGCACATTGTTTATACATTATTTAAGTCAGTGCTCAGATCTCTCCGAATAAATCATAAATTCAACATAATGTTTTGAAATCAAACGTGATTCTCAACTATTTTTTCTGCTTTTTTAATATACTTTGGAAACATTGACTGAGTCTTCAACACAGACCTGTATCTAACAACTATTTTTTTTTTCTGTCCACTTCACTTTGTGAAATACAGTGCAAAATTGTGTGAAATCAGATTCCCATATCCATGCTTTAGTGCAAATACTGTCTGCTCCAGTCCGGATTACATACACAGCAAAACGGAACACATAGATTGCTTAGTGTTAGTTGAATCACTACAAAGTGTTCATGATCCATTAATACAACTGCAGTTGGTGCAGTGCCATGGAGTCTCAGAGTTAACAGGGCTTCACAACAAATGGCAGTATTTAACTCGACGACCAAATTGCACTTGGACCCTATTACCGTGCTTGCATTTGGACCCAATGCACTATTGTGAACATACCTAAAATAAAAGTTCACTCTGCGTAACTGCCTTAAAAAGACACACAAAGGAGATGTAGATTTGCGTTTGTAGTTGGCCTGGGCACGCTTGTCATTTTTGTGGGTTTGCAGCTCGAGGAACATGCATATAACTCTGAGATTCATCTAAATATGAGAAAAACTGCAGTCAGAGAGGTGCAACATAAGTTAAGATGATGGAGAAAATGGAGTGGCGCTGCAGACAGTAGGAGCTGGCCTGTGGCTAAAAAATACAAATATTCTGTATTCTTCGGTGATCCTCAGGTGGACATTGCAGGAGTCAGCAATGACGAAAGCTGGTGTTGGAAGCATCTTCATGTGTAGATTGCAGGGCGCCCATCAGCCAGTGCAGCCTGATTGGAACCACTTGCCCCCAGCCGTGGGCCATAGGCCTACATTTAAGAGGGCCTAGTGACTCCTTGCGCCACATTAGCATAATTTTTTACAGTACTGTGGCCCAAGGCTAAAATTGGCACGCCAAATTTTCAAAGTGGCGCAATGCATGAATTGTACCTCTTTGTAACCCCCTGCCCCACATTATGCCACCATCAGGCATAATTTATGCAAGAGGGATGTTCTCCTGTTAGGGGGGCTGAAAAACACAATTTTTTGGTGCATTTTTAACACCTGCTCAGAGCATGTGCTAAAAGGGGGCACATCATTGGTTGCAATGGGTCCCTATGTACTGTTCAGGGCTAGCGCCTCAATTTTGCCACTGACCCTGAAAAGTAGGTACATCAATAGCGTCAAAAACGTTGATGCTATTGCCCCCTACCCTTCAACCATGGTGTGCCGTATTTTATACATGGTGCACGCATGGTGACAGTAAGAGGGTGCTAAAGGGAGCAAGAAAAGTGGCGCTGCAATGCTTAAATCTGCCAGATTGTCTCAGCCACCAGTCCCACTACCCAAACAAGGTATGTTTCTTGGGCCATTGATTGCAGTGATGTAAGGGCCGTCTTGAAGTCACCACGTATTGAGAGCCAGGGATGATGATGATCTTCTTTGTGAGAATTATAATAATAATAATAATAACTATTATTACTATTATTATTATTATTATTAAGATTTCTGACATTGTGCACGCTTTTTTCGGCGTGTTAAGTTCATACCGATTTTCCTTGTACAAGCTCATAGTTATACTTTTGGAAAAGATATGGTAGGAAAAGGAAACATTTTGACTTGCATTTTTACCCTATTTCACAAATTTTCTTTCTCGGCTAATATTCATTATGTGATGTTTGCAGGTGCTGGCCGCATGAGTACTAACACAGGAATACACATGCACACCTATATTTAAAAACATTTTTTAAAGATCTTTTAAAAAATAAATGTCAAAACACTATTTTAGGTGCAGCAATGCTTCTATTATAGTTTCTTATTTCTATCATAGTTTCTCATGTATGACACATACATACTATAGTATCCGTGATACTGCAATGCACTCAGAGTATGGTTGTAGATGAGCCAAAATGGGACCAATGAAGCAGGTCTTATTTTTCCAATTCATCATGACAAATATGACGACAAGTTAAAAGTATTACACCACCGTTAAATGCAGCCTCAAAAAAGATAAGGGAGGCGTACATGAGAGATCCTGGGATAAGCTATGATTAAGTGGAGAATGAGTCGCACACCGGTGTCCTAATACTTTACATTAGACATTATCAGGAGCCGTGAGTCTTGTTTGGCTAACGCTTTCCTGCTTTAAGGCGCCGGGTGCGACTAAAGCTGACAGAAGCCTCGTATCAGATACATACTCGAGAAGGCTACAGCCCCGCATACTTAATCATACAGTACTGAGGGGTGATAAATTCCACAGCACCATGAGCTTCGGAAATTTACTATCAGTTAAATTAACTCAACCATGAATTATTACTGTGAGTGTGAAAAGCACGATATTTATTTATGCCGCTGTAGTGTGGTTTCAAGTACATAGTTTAAATGCATTCAATACTTTCATCTGTTATTGAGAAAGAACCAATTTACAAAAACGTCCAAATTTGGTTTCACAGTTTTCTTTCAAAGTTTGGAGTCTATTTGTAATTTTTTGAATTGTTCATAGATTTGCAGCAGCTCTTCTGTGAACTCCAACTCATCCCCTTGGTAGCTTGGCACAACCAGGCAGGCTTAACTCAGAAGCAATGTGTAAACAATGTGTACCACCACATACAGGAATAGAGTGAAAACACTTAAAAATGGACACCACACCAGTTACTAAAAAATAGGCAATATTTATCTAAATCAAATAAGACCAAAATGACAAAAATTCAACATACACAAGTTAAAATATGAATTTTCAAAAGAATAAGAGTCTTAATCAAAGAAAACAATAGAAAAGTTGATTTTGCACAAAGTACCTGGTTCGCATAAAAAATAAAGCCACACGTGCGAGCATGCATCAGCGATGTGTTGATTCCTTCCTCGCAAGGGAGGCCATGCGTAGTTTTTTCTCCGGTCAGTTGGCAATGCATTATTTGTCTCCCTCGCAAGGGAGCGATGCTTCGATTTCTGGACGGGGCACATTGGATCCATGAGTTGGGTTGACTTTGACGCCCAGGGACGATGCGTGGAAAATCCGGGTGAACAGTGTTAGAAAAACGTGCTGCATGGGGTTTACGTCACTATCAGCAGCCGCAAGAGGGTGTTGTGTGTCATTTCTCCAGCCGTGCTGTATTGATCTCTCAGCCACGATGCAGGTGGAGCGTCGATTTTAGCTGCGAAGGCAGCAGAACGTCATTTATCAGCCTCGTTGCAGATAGTGTGTCAAAAATTTCCCAGCACAGCGATCTGTGCGTGGATTTTCAGCTCTTGTTCTGACAACTTCACCTTTCAAGGGCTCAGGGACTGAATAGGGCACCTTTTGGCAGGGCAAGAAAATCCAGGTGCTGGCAGAGGAAGTCTTTGATGGCCCTAAGACTTCAAAACAGGAGGCAAGCTCAGTTCAAGCCCTGGGAGATTTTTCACAAGCAGGAACATACCACAAAGTCCAGTTTTGTCCCCTTTCACAGGCAGAAGCAGCAACTGCAGGATAGCCCAACAAAGCACACTCACAAGCAGGGGCAGTACTTCTCCTCAGCTCTTCAGCTCTTCTCCTTGGCGAAGGCTACTCCTGAATCCAGAAGTGAACTAATTTTCAGGGGGTTTGGGTCCAATACCTATACCCCTTTCTGCCTTTGAAGTTGATAAACTTCAAAGGGAAGTCTCTCTTGTTTGCAAGATCCTGCTTGCACAGGCCAAGCCCCATATACACACAAGGGGATTGCAGACTGCATTGTGAGAGGGCAGGCACAGCCCATTCAGGTGTAAGTGACCACTCCTCCCTCCACTCTAACACAGATGGCTCATCAGAATATGCAGGCTACACCCCAGCTCCCTTTGTCTCTCCATCTAGAGGGGATTCACAAACAGCACCAACTGTCAAACTGAACCAGATACGGAATCCATAAACAGGCAGAGTCACAGAATGGTTTAAGCAAGAAAATGCCTACTTCCTAAAAGTGGCATTTTCAAACTGGCAATCAAAAAACCAACTTCACTAACAGAAGTACTTTTAAATTGTGAGTTCAGAGACCCCAAATTCCACATTTCTATTTGCTCTCAAAGGGAATATGCCCTTTAATAATATTTAAAGGCAACCCCCATGTTAACCTATGCAAGAGATTGGCCCTGCAACAGTGAAGACTGAATTTAGAAGTATTTCACTGTTAGGGCATATAACCCACCTCAGTACATGTCCCACCTTTAACATACACTGCACCCTGCCCATGGAGCTATCTAGGGCCAACCTTAGGGGTGTCTTACATGTATCAAAAGAGACGGTTTAGGCCTGGCAAGTGGATACCCTTGCCAAGTTTAATTGGTAGTTTAAAACTGCACCTACAGACACTGCAGTGGCAGGTCTGAGCCATGTTTACAGGGCTACTAATGTGGGTGGCACAACTAGTGCTACATGCCCACTAGTAGCATTTGATTTAGAGGCCCTGGGCGCCTCTAGTGCACTTTATTAGGGACTTACTAGTAAAGCCAATACGCCAATCATGGATAAGCTAATTACACATACATTTTACATAGGAGCACTTGCACTTTAGCACTGGTTAGCAGTGGTTAAGATCCCAGAGTATCAAAAATAGCAAAAAAAGAGTCTAGCACACACCAAAAACCTGGGAAGCAGAAGCAAGATGTTAGGGGAGGCCCTGCCAAGGATGCCAAGTATAACATGTGTCCCCCCAGCTGACAGTAGGGAGAAACTAACCAACCTCATTGGAATTCTCATCACTAAGGCGGAAGAATCTGGACAGCCCATCAGAATTGACTTGTTCTGTGCCACGATGGTGTTCCACCATAAAGTCTATTCCCTATAGGGAGATGGACCACTTTAAAAGCTTTGGGTTCTCACCCCTCATCTGCATTAACTATCTGAGGGGCCTTTGGTTTGCCTGAACCTGGAAGTGAGTCCAAAACAAGTAGGGTTTTAGCTCCTTCAGTGCCCAGACCACAGCAAAAGCTTCACGCTCAATTGCACTCCACCTACGTTCCCTGGTAAGCCTCCTGCTAATGAGTGCTACAGGTTTATCCAGGCCCTCTTCATTAAGCTGTAATGACACTGCTCCTATACAATGCTCTAAAGCATCAGTTTGCACAACAAACTCCTTGGAGAAATCAAGTGCCCTTAGCACAGGTGCTGTGCACATGGCAGCCTTCAGGGCATCAAAAGCTGTCTGGCAAGACCCCGTCCAGATCACCTTCTTTGGTTTCTTCTTCGAAGTTAACTCATTCAAGGGAGCAACAATGGTGCCATACCACTTGACAAACTTCCTATGTTAGCCAGTGAGGCCTAAAAAGGCCCTCACCTATGTTTGGGTCTTGGGACGTTCCCAAGCCAGAATAGTGTCCATTTTTGGCTGTAGGGGTGCCACCTGACCACTTCCTACCTAGTGATCCAAGTACATCACCAAACCCTGCCCTGTTTGGCACTTACTTGCCTTAATAGTGAGGCCTGCTTGTTGAAGGGCCGTCAACACTTTACAGAGGTGTTGCAGGTTTTCTCCCCAAGTGGAACTGAACACAGCAATTTCATCCAGGTAGGCTGAGCTGAAATCCTTCAGCCCAGCCAACACCTGGTTAACCTTTTCTTAAAGGTAGCAGGGGCCTTTTTCATCCCAAAGGGCATCACTTTAAATTGATATTGCCCATCGGGGTAGAAAATGCTGACTTCTCCTTGGCCCCCTCAGTTAAGGAAATCTGCCAATACCCAGACGTCAAGTCAAAGGTGCTAATGTATTTGTCAGCTCCCAATCGAACAATGAGCTGATCAGCTCGGAGGATGGGGTGCACGTCAGTTTTAGTGACTGCACTGAGACCCTGTAATCCACACAGATCTGGAGTTCTGGTGTGGCACTAGAAGCAGTAGCCATTGGGACCACGGCTACTGCACTGGCCCAAGGACTAGGGTTAACATCTTTGATACCTCATCCTTGATGCTAGCCCTGACCTTATTAGTCACTTTGTAAACCTTCTGTTTAACAGGTTGACTGTCCCCAGTGTCCACATCATGTGTACACAAGTGTGTGACCTCTGGGATCAAGGATAACAGGGAGGCAAACTAACCCATCCCTTGGCAACAGTCCCTCTGTTGATCTGGGGTCAGGGAGGGGGAGAGGTACACACCCTCCACAGACCCATTCTTCTCTCCAACAGAAAGGAGGTCAGGAAGAGGCTCACTCTTGTCCTCCACCATCTGTTGCCAGGAACATAGACAATTCAGTTTGCTCAAAGTGTGGTTTGAGGGGGTTCACATGCCTGACCCTCAAGGGGTTCCTGGGAGTCCGCAAGTTCACCAGGTAGGTGACTTCACTCTTGCGCTCCACCACCTCAAATGGCCCAGTCCACTTGTCCCTGAACACCCGTATCTCCACTAGTGCCATCAACCACACTTTCTGGCCAGGCTGAAACTCGACCAGAGTGGAATTCTGGTCATACCAGTGCTTCACGTCTTCCTGGCTTGCTTCAAGGTTCTCTTGTGTGAGAGCCCTGAAGCGGGCAGTCTGGTTCATAAAAGCCAGCTTGTAACTGAATACATCCTGGCGGGGTTTACTGGGGCCTTTCTCCAAGCCCTCCTTCACCAGACTCAAAGGTCCCCTGACTAGGTGGCCATTACGTAGCTCAAAAGGACTAAATCCAAGCCCTTTTTGATGCACTTCCCTGTAGGTGAACAGAAGTCATGGCAAGAGGACGTCCCATTTATGCCTCAAGGGCTCTGACAGGCCCATGATCATGCCTTTCAAGGTGCAGTTGAAACTTTCAAGCAGACCATTGTTTTGGAGGTGGTAAGGAGTGGTGAACTTATATGTTACCACACACTCTGTCCACAGAGACTTCATATAAGTAGATATGAAGTTGGTACCCCTATCAGATACCACTTCCTTGGGGAACCCCATGTGGGTAAAACCCCCCATCGAAGTACATCCCACCACAGGGGAGGTGATTGACCTCAGAGGAATGGCTTCTGGGTACCGGGTGGCATGGTCCACCAAGACCAGGATAAGCCTGTTGCCCATGACTGTCTTGGGATCCAGAGGCACCACAATGTCAATATCAACCCTTTCAAAGATGGTACTAACCACAGGAAAAGGTTGGAGGGGAGTATTACATTCCCCCCTCCACTCTTGCCACTTGCCTGACAAGTTGGGCAAGACCGACAGTGTACATCTGAGTGCCTGCGCATCAGGGGCAAGTGAAAGTGGGTGACAAGCCATTCACAGGTCTTGTCCCACCCCAAATATCCAGCTAAAGGTACATCATTAGCCAGACCCAGTAGGAAGGCTCTGAAACACTGGGGTACCACCAGCACACGAGCTGACCCAGACTCAGCAACCTTTGGCTCACTATATAGGAGGCTGTCCTTCCAATAGAGCAGGTGTGACCCTGGCTCCTTGCCAGCCGCCTGGTCTGCAGCTTGTTGCCGCAAAACCCTCCATAGTAGGGCATACTCTCTGTGCCTCACAGAATGCCTCCCTGGTGTGCCCCCCTTCTTGCTGCCACTGTGACAGCTCAGGGACCTCCCCCAGCTCAGCCACCGCTGTAGGTTCTGGGGCATCACCCTCAGGTTCAAGACTCCTCCTGGACGGTGGGAACTTCTGGGCCCAGTTTCCCACATCCCTTGCCCTTTCTCCTACTGGCGGACCCCTGGGCCACTGTTTCAGGCTCCAGCAGCTTCTGACCACCTTGGCGGACTGCCATCAACCAGGTAGACATGCACACCCACCCAGGCAGACCCAATATTTCCAAGTGTGACCTGTGTTCCACCTCCTTTCAAGGGGAATCTTCCAGGTCATTGCCAAGCAAACAATCTACAGGCATGGTTGGACTCACAGCTACTTTCAAGGAATCTGAGACTGCCCGCATTCAAAGGGAACCTGTGCCCCTCTGCACAAGCACTCTGAGAGAACCCCTCTCACATGACCCACCAGGTCACATGCATAACACTTGCGGGGTCCCCCCTCCACAGGTTTCCATTTAGAGAACAATAGCTTCTTCTCACTGAGGGGCTGGGAATCCTTACCTTGGGAACTAGGTTGGGACCCTTTAGAGAACTCCTCTGGTTTAACTTTGCCCTCACTTTTCTCCGAGAGGGACCCTGCCCGCCCTTGGCATGGTCTCTCCCATACCTCTTCTGGACACTGGTGCTCTCCCAACAGTCTGCTTCCTGTGCAAGCTCCCTGGGGTCAGTCAGCTTGCTGTTGGTCAGCTACTGGCAAAGCTCTGGAAAACAAAGACTGTACAAGTGCTCCAAAGCAATTAAACTGTAAAGCTCCTCATACGTTGTTACCTTACTGCACTTCTCCTCAGCTCTTCTTCTTGGCAGAGGTTCCTCTGAATCAAGAGGTGATCTAATTTTCAGGGGTTTTGGTTCCAATAGCTATACCCCTTTCTGCCTTTGAAGTGGATACATTTCAAAGGGAAGTCTCTCTTGTTTGCAAGATCCTGCCTTGCCCAGGCCAAGTCCCAGATACATACCTGGGGGTTGGAGACTGCATTGTGAGAGGGCAGGCACAGCCCACTCAGGTGTAAGCGACCAGTCCTCCCTCCACTCTAGCACAGATGGCTCATCTGGATAAGCAGGCTACACCCAGCTCACTTTGTCTCGCTGTTTAGAGGAATTCACAAACAGCCCAACTTTAAAACTGACCTAGACTGGGAATCCACAAAAAGGCAGAGTCACAAAATGGTTTAGGCAAGAAAATGCCTACTTTCTAAAAGTGGCATTTTCAAACTGACAATCTAAAAACCAACTTCACTAACAGATGTATTTTTAAGTTGTAAGTTCAGAGACCCCCAAACTCCATATTTCTATCTGCTCTGCAACCTGGGAAGCAGAGGCAAACTTTTAGGGGAGACTATGCCTAGGATACCAACTCTAACAATATAGACAGAAAATGGTTGTGTACCACGAGGCTTAAGAATTCTAATTTTACCAACTCTTGGTGATATGGATCCTGATTTACTGGAACAATGGAGATCACATACATCTGATTGTTCTGTGAAATTGATGGATACTTTGATTATTCAATCGAAACGACGTATGGAGGAACAAACACATAAGATTGAACAGTTAACTAAAGAATTGGAAAAAATGGGTAATTCTCAAGAAATACAACAACTGTTGGTAAAAATGGAAGAACGCATTACAAAAAAAGAAGATTAAATTAAAACACGTAAGGCTTTAAAATTTAATAGAGACAAAAAAGATTAGGAATTAGGATAATAATAATAACTTTTATTCAGTATGAAAAAAATCATCCATTACAGCAAATAATCACCAATACATTTGTTAAAAATAGCAATAAAACCATATATAATAAAAACACCCATCAAGAATATAAACATATAAGACCACATTCATAGAAAGCAATAAAATATAAAAATTCATTCTAAAAACTCAACATTATTACGCCAATTAATAGCTCCCTTCAGGAACGATCCCAGGCCCTTCCACACCAATACATCTGAGGCCATTTTCAACTACATAAAAGCAGGACGATATTGCACGAAACCCTTGGGCTTTAGGAGAGGTAGATAAAATCGAGTTCTAAATGGTGCATAAAAAACACAAAACAATGTAAAATGGGGCAAGGACTGTTGGGACACCCCATCACAGGGGCAGGGTCTAATACATTTGTCCCCATACTGACCTAACGGGAAACACAGATTACTTCTGATGATCCCCAAACGGAATCGGGTTATAAGAGACCTTTCCCTCACATCCTTAATCTCTAAGAGATAGCGCTCAGGACCTACCCACATCTTTAACATGATGAAACCCCTGATCGATTTTTTCCCTAAGGCCTCCCCCTCCCTCCTGGTCCTCTGGATTCTTAAGAAATTATCCTTTACCCATTTCTTATCACAACTAGTCAGGCCCTCAGGATAGTCAAACAATTCAGGCCGCCCCAAATCATGAGCCATCTTCCTTATGTGCATCAGTCAGGAAATATTCTTTACATTGTCGCAAGCCAAACAATCCCTTAAGATATCCCTATTAAGAGTGGCATGTTCATTACTCCAAATTGAGATCCATAGCAGGAGAGCCAACTGGATAGTGTCCTGCACGAACTCAAGCTCCAGTTTCAGATGGAGGCCAAAACCAGGGATATTTTGTCCAACTCCCAATAGCCTTCTACAGAACCGATTTTCTTCCACTGTAAGGGCTCGGGTGTGAATTTGGAAGAATGTACACGTTTGCTCGAAAATATAACACTCTTAGAGCGCAAGACAAAATTGTGACAACAGACAGTGCAAATGTGCAAGTAAATTCGGTAGATGAGAGTTCTGATTTGAGTTCATCAGCTGATGAGGCTTCTTCAAATAAACTGGATTTTCACGGGGAAATGCGACTACTACAATTAGTCACGCCACAATCAAACAGGAACAAAGGACGAGGTCGAGGAGGTACAAGACACGGAGGGGGAGGAGGAAGAAATTACAAACATCTAGATTAGAGGGGGATTCTCAATTTGATAATTCTAACATCATTGTAAATATCTCTAAGGTTGAATTGACCCAGAATCAAGAATGCATTCTCAACTTAGGGTTGAGTTTTTGTCCTGATGTGCATTGGGATTATGTTGACACAAGAATAGAACTATACAAATTTACACGCAAGTTGCGTTTAATGAAACATTTCTCTAACAAAACACGAGCTAATTTATCAGGGTCTAACAGAAATGTGGATAATTTTTCTGGGTTCCATATCACTGATGTTCCTGATCTAGTAGAGATTGGTGATCTGATCAATACAGGAGATACCATGAGTAACATCAGAGGTACTGACAATGAAATTTTGAAAACAATGGGATTTAGAGTAGATCACACTACTTCGAGTGCATTAAAACCGTCTAGCAGATTTAATCCAAAGCTACCCACTGGTAATTTAATTGACACCTTTTATGAACTAGTGGTTGATTATATTGATCATTTTCGCACTAATTGGAATGGTAATAAATCAAAAAGATCTAAGGGAACCAATTTTTCAGCTATAGATTGGAAAGAATTGAATTAGTTGAAATCCAATAATACGATTGTTATATTAAGCCCTCCGATAAAGGAGGTAACATCGTAATTATGGATGTAGAGAGTTATTATTTGTATGAATTTTTTCAAATAAATGGAGCCGACGATCCTCTACTTGATTGATTTTTGAAATTGTGCTAATTTTCTACCCTTTACGAGCGTTTGGATATTGTGCAGCCTGTTGGTGCCTAATTAGGCTGCACCGTTTTTTGAAAAAATATATATATACAGTATATATATATGTATATATATATATATATATATATATATATACGTTTATTGGCAGCTGCCAGTAGATAGTTAAAGCTAGGATCTAGGTTCCATTGAAAAAGCATTTTTTGACTTGCCAATATCTTTGGCACCGCTTGACGCATCTTCACAAAATTGTCCAAAGAAAGTGTGCTCAAGAATCCTGTTGGGCATGTGAAGTTTGGGGCTGATCTGTTAAGTAGGAGATAAGAAAAATGGGGGAGGAGTCAAAAAAGTGGATTTACCATTTTAATTCCCATGGAGATTTTAGACGCAACTACAGCCCAAACTGCTGGACGGAATTACACCAACCTGCAAAAAGGTAGCTTTTGGTCCATAAAGACTGCTTTTTGTTATTTGGTGCAAGTCTGTTTTGTAATTTAATATTAAAAGAAAACTACATTTATATATCTGGAGGCACAAAGGCTTTGCGAGTGGTTGGCTGCAGGGTCTGGCCTGTGGCCAGCCCTCTAGCCAACCCCCTATAACCACTCAATCCTGCGCCACGCACAGACTTCAGCCAACCCCCATATAGTCACCCAAGCCACTTATACTGTAATGAGAAATGTTCTGAAAAGTAGAAAAAAAATGTATTCGACAAATAAAACAAATGAGATCAAGTTTTTGTATTTACCTTAAATTTTTGAAGTGAAAAATAATTTAAAGGTGATAAATAGCAACTGACACATATAGACTGGAACCCTCAACTTTCTTTAGGAGGCTCTGAGACATTAACCACTAGGCCACAGGTGATTAATTCCAATGCAGTCTCCAAACATCTTGATGATATTCAAGATAAAGTTGGTGATGGGGAAAATGACATAAATGTTCCATCACGAGGAATGTTTAAAATTCAAAACACAAGTAAACAAACAGACACACTGACATGAGATACTAGGATATCAACTTTGAACCTACTGAGTGGCAGTCCAAAAGCTCTACCAGTAGGCCAGAGGTGACTCTGTAATGCTGAGCATCAAAAGGTAAGTTTAAAATTCCAACCCAACATGACGCCTTTAATTCATTGTATGGAGACACCATTGCAATAAGAATCTCTCTCTCCCTCTCCCTCTTTTCCATCCCTACATAAGATGGAAGAGAGAAAAAACAAAGTGACAGGACCATGGGTGACCCTCAAGGTCCTGCAGTCCTAGCCAGCTTCCTGTGTCCTGTGGTAGCCAGCTGTTAGACTTGGCATCTTTTGGCATCTTAAATTAGAAAGGTGAAAGGTGATACCCTGAAACCGGTTATAGGATGCTTGTTTCCGGTCCAGGGAGGACCTGGCTTGGGAGTTCAGGCTGGACTGTTCCCATGAGGAACAGGGTCAAGACTGATTTGCATATGTCTGGGTCCAAACTGTGGTGGCATGGTGAGCAAAAAAACAATGGATTAAACCCATATCTTTGTGACTGGGTGTGAATGTTTGCATTGTTCAGCATTCCGTCCATCATCTGTTCTCTTTGCATTTGTTGCCCCGAGTGGGAAGGGTATGCCCAGACGTGGATCCCATGCTCTCTGCACCACTGGATTCAAGCTGGCCTAGCTGATGAAGGGTGGTACTCTGAAACTGGTCTTAGGATGCTTGTTTCTGGTCAAGGGAGGTCCTGGCTTTGCAGTTCGTGCTGAACTGTTTCCATGAGGAACAAGGTCAAGACTGAGTTGCATATGGCTGGTTCCAAATGGGGGTGGTGTGGTGAGCAAAAAAACAATGGATTAAACCTAGATCTTTGTGACTGGGAGTGAATGTTTGCATTGATCAGCATACTGTCCATCATCTGTTCTTTTTGCATTTGTCGGCCCTAGTGGGAATGGTATGACTAGACGATGTTGAAGAGTTTGAAAATGAATTGTTGATGTCAGCAAAGTAACCAGAAGGAGTTTGTGCAAAAACTAGAGCCAGTGAAGGTGAAAGAGAAGGAACAAATGTATTCTTTGGTGGTTCATAGTAATAGATTACATTTGTTTGTGTTGAATTTGAATAGTATAATATGGAATTTGGGACATTTCTTCTCATTGATGTGGTGTTAGGATAATTTTCCTACTTCCCAAGCTCTGGGAAATATCTTCATTATTGTTGAGTGTTTGAAGAGGTGCATCCTGAATGGCAGTGAGAGGGGTACAGGAATTACCCAGTCCTTTTGGTCTACTTTGCAGGACTGGCCACATGGTATTATTTGACAGAGTCAATTGAAATGAAACACTTTCCTTTAGAACCAAGCAGTGGTGGCAAAATGTCAGTTCTGTTACCATGTATGCCCAGGGCTGGAACCGGTGATCTGTATGATCGGCCATATTCCTTCTTTACATCATTTTTTTAATGTGCCATATCCCCAACTTTAGTAATCCAGCTGGTGGATGTTGCTGGTAAATCCCTCATTCCCAAGGTCGTGGCATGTGCAGATGAGTTTTCATCACTGCACTGTTGCAATTCCTGCAAGACAGTGACACATTCATTTATGTTAAAAGGTGTTTCTGCCGTCACCACGCCAGAGCCATTAAGATCTGGGAGATACATAGGTGTCCTAAACAGGACTCCGTACGGGGTACGCCCTCCCAAAGACCTTCTGACCAGATTATTTTGCGCACTCTGAACTCCATACAGGTTGTGCAGCCAGCCAGCTGCCACCTGTACCTAATACTCTTGCTGCTAAGGATTACTTTAAGTCTTGGTTATTCCGCTCCACAATTGCATTTCACTCAGGGTGATATAGAGATGAGAAATGCTGTTGAATACCTATTGTTGCCATGGTGTCTCTGAAAGCCCAGGAGTGAAAAGCAGGGCCCTGGTCTGAGTGGATTGCTGCAACCGCACATGTCCCGATAAAGATTTGCAAATCATAACTAAAAGTTTGAGTGTCAGCAGATCATTGTGGCCATACCCATAGGAATCTGGAACATGAGTCAACAGCGACTAAGATGTATTTGTATGCACCATCAGGTTGTAAGGGACCACAATGCCCCAGGTACACATATTGAAGTGGTTTGTTGGAAACCAGGAGAGGTGTCTGCAGTGGGCATTTGAGTTTGATGGTGGACCATTTTTTTGCAGATGTCACAGCAAAGGACATACTGCTTGATATGTCTGTATAGACCTGGCCACTGATAGTGTTTTTACAAAAGTGAGAAAGTAGCTAACACACCAGCATGTTCAGAAACAACACCCTCATGTACTGCTTTGATGAGATCTAATCTCTGGTCTTGGTTGGGGATCCCACGATCAACCAACCCTGGTATTTTTGTAAATGCAATGGTTTGGGCACTTAAGTAGTAGGAATATTTCTTAGGATATGCTTTTGGTAAGAGCTTGCTGTCAGCTGAAGCCTTCACAGCAGCCGGTGTCTCATCATCCAACCTCGTAGGAGAACGAGTAATCATAGCAACAGAAGACGTAGGTTCTGCAGATTTTGCTGCTTCATCAGTCATGTCATTTCCTACATCATGTATTCCGACACGTTGATGGCCCAGTGTATGAATTACATGCGGTTTTGTAGCTTCAATTTAAGATCTGCTATCATCCCCGTAATACTTTGTGTTTTTTGGTGTTCCCTTTAGAATCTCTGAACATGGTTAGGCATCAATAATGTAAGTATTCCTTAAAGGACTGGGCACAATGGTATGAATTACATACAATCAGAGTAGAAAGTTCTGGAGTTGTGTGTTCCAATGCCAAAATTCGAGCCTCCAACTCTGCAAATTGTGCTGTGGAGTCCCCTAGGGTCTGCATGTAGGGTGTTGAGGGAGTAATTTACAATCCTGTATTACCCTGCTGTCAGCTGCACAATCAGTGGGGTATTGGTGTTTGGTACCTACAACTGGTTGGGCTGAATCTTCAGTATAAGTGATGACAATATTGTTCAAGAGGCAAGATGTCAGCGGACATGGGGAATTGTAGTGCATATTGAAGAAATTCTTGGGTCTGAAGTTTTGAATCAAAAATACAATCACCGTCAGTGGCCATCAGATAAGTTTCCCATTGTGTCCAACATAGATGTAATGCTTTTGCATTTGGTACACTGGCTTTTGTGACAGCCTCAAGGGCTAGTGTAGGGGTAACAACAATGATTCATTTCCCCTGGGCAAGAGATCTTTCCTTTATGGCCCCCATCTGGACTGCAGTCAGTATTTTCTCTGTGGGTGCAAAACGCTTTTCAGCGTTGGAGTACACATGTGATTTCTATGCTATGGGTACGGTGCCGCCTCCATTGAATGTTACATAGGTGAACCAGTTTGCACCAGGAATTACCCTGGTGACCAAGATTGTTTTCTTGTCACATGTATGTGAGTGTTTAGCTTCAAGCATGTATTGTTGTAATGCTCTGAGGATGTGTGTATGTTCAATGTTTGCTTTAAAAGTATAGATGATTTAAGTCATAGAGAGGTTTTATGCATTGTGCATGTGCTGGAATGTAAATTCCACCAGAGTAAAAAAGAAAAAAAAGCCCAGTAATGACTAGCTTTTTGATGGTATTGGGAGGTTGTAGTTGTGCACGTTTTTCTAGAAAGTGGTGCACCAGGCTCTTTCCCTCATCTGATAGTTTGTATCCTAAAGATAGGACACTCAGTAAAGCAATATTTGTCTTCTTGAAATTGAGTTTATATCCCAATTCGGAAAATCCCACAACAATGCGGTCCATCCGGGCTAGGTGTGTTCTGAGGTCATCATCTGTGAGGTAGATATCATCTACATAGGGCAAAGCCTTGTAGTCAATATTGTGTAATATTGATATTACACGGGCTGAGAACAATCCTGGACTGTTCTTATACCCTTGAGAGAGGCGACAACATTTCCTTTAAAGGACAAGTCCACTGAGTAAGTAAATCCTTACTTTCAGGTGCCAGATTTTGGTAGTAAAATCCATTATTTGTATTGTATTTTTTACACACCAAATTATTAATAAGTGCTGTGCTATGTGCATTTTGTATTGCAAGTGTGCGTGTATGACTGTTAAGGTGTCTGTAATCTGACTATTCTATTGGAATGATCTGGCTTACTGCGGGGAACAAAGGTTTAATTACTGGTGATACACAGGGTTCAATTACTCCCTGGTACTCGAGTTGTGAGAGTATTTCTGGCACTTCTGCTTCAGCCTCATGTTTAATGGAGTATTGAGGTTGAATCTGTGAAGTGCATCTAATTGGTATAACAAGATTTTCTACCCCACCCTACGTGGTTGCAGAAAAGTGCTGGAGCCTGTGCCAATGGCCCATCTATGACGTTAGCTTCTCTTTAGTGCATCTGGAATGAGGACTGGGAAAGAAGAATCAGAATGACATCTTCCCCTCGTGGGATATTACAGACAAATTCAGGTGACCAATCTTTTTCTACCAGGTGGATATCATAACTAAGCATTAATCTTCCCCAAAATATAACTTTAATAGTGAGCGCTATATGTTCCTCAATTTGTATTTTCAATTTATACATCCTGTTGGGTGAGAAGACACACCTGTATGCAGTTTTGACTTCAAGAAAGTCATTAGTTGTTGTCACAACCAGAATCTTTTGAAGATTTTGGTGAGCTATTGTGTCCCCTGCTGCGCTGTTAGCAGTCACTGCCCACGTCCTGTTCTTCAGCAAAGTTCTCAATATGTGTGGCATTTTTCTGCAAAATGGCTGCAACCTTTTTCTTTGAGAAATGGTGTTTTCGTAGTGGAAGTTTCTCGACCTTTTTGATTGAAACTTCAGATGAGTGTTGTGAATCTTTTCTTGGTTTCACTTACTCGTATTCACGTTCTGACCACCCTCCTCTCTCACTGCATTTCTTGGGTGATTCCTGGAAGGAACATGATTAGCAATTGTCCGTATATTGATATCTAGTGGGAGTTTTTAAAGTTTTCCTATTTTTAAGATTATAGCATTTCTTAGAGGTCTCCGATTGTCGAGATTCTCACCTTTCTTTTTTATTATCTTTGTTATGCTCTTGTTTATTTCAGCATAACAACCCTCTTGTATTTGTTTGGTAGAATCCTTATCGGATTTGCCTTGTCATTGTGATTCACCCAGGCTGGCTCCCAGGCTATCCCTCCCTATACTAGTACAGGTTTTGGTGATAATCTTAGGCAGCTCGCATTCTTGTTCCTGTTGAGGAATGTCCTGGAGCCACTGGTGTACTGCCATTGCTACTGCTTCCCCTTTTAAGTTACCAAATGTTAGAAATGGGGTCTTTGGTTGGTAGTCAAGTTATCTTCTGTCCAAGTAAGGACCCTTACTCTAGTCAGGGTAAATGAGAATCACCATAAGTTAACGCCTGCTCACCCCCTTGGTAGCTTGCACAAGCAGGCAGGCTTAACATCAGAAGCAATATGTAAAGTATTTGTACCAACACACACAGTAACTCAGTGAAAACACTACAAAATGAACAACACAGGTTTAGAAAAAAAGATAATATTTATCTAGACAAAAGAAGAACAAAACAACAAAAATCCAACATACAAAAGTCAAGTTATAAATTTAAGAAGCAAAAGTCTTAGATCCTTTAGAAAATAGTGAGAACGTTGCTAGCATGCAAAAGTGCCTGGGTAGCATCAAAATAAAACTGCACAGGCGAGTGTGAGTCGGAAAAAGACCAGCGATGCAAGAATTTCTCACTTGCAAGCGAGAACTTGTGTCGGTCCTCCTCCAGTCGAGTCGGTGTGCGTCGTTTCTTCTCTCCCGCAATAGAACGATGCGTCAATCTGGGAGGGCACCTCGGGTCTGGGCCGGCTTTGTGTTTATTTTCAGTGCCTAGCGATGTTGCATTGAAATCTGGTCGCACGGTGTCAAGAAACCGTACTGTGTGGGGGTTTCCGTCGTTAACAGCAGCCACTGTGGGTGTTGTACGTTGTTTCTCCAGCTGCATTGCATCGATCTTCCAGCCGCAATGCAGGTGGAGCATCGATGTTAGCTGCGAGGCCAGTGGCATGTTGTTTTTCAGCTGCGAGGTGAGTGGTGCATCAAAAGTTTCCCCGCACAGCGGTCTTTGAGTGGATTTCTGTACTTTTCTACTAGCTGCACCTCTTAAGGGCCCAGAGACAGGTTAGGGCACCACTTGGGAGGCAGGACTCTCAGCAGAAAGCCCAAGTGCTGGCAGGCAGAAGTCCTAGTTGTCCCTGAGGCTTTAACAACAGGAGGCAAGCTTAGTCCAAGCCCTTGGAGAATCTTCACCAGTGGGAAGTCATACAAAAGTTAGTCTTTGTCCTCTCTCAGGTAGAAGCAGCAACTGCAGGCCAACCCAGCAAAGCACAGTTACAGGCAAAGGGGCAGTACTCCTCCTACAGCTTCTCCAGCTCTCCTCCCTGGCAGAGGTTCCTCTTGGTTCCAGAAGTATTCTGAATTTCAGGGATTTTGGGTGCTCTTCGTATACCCTTTTCTGCCTTTGAAATAGGCCAACTTCAAAGAGAAGTCTCTGTTGCTTTTAAGATCTTGCCTTGCCTAGGCCAAGCCCCAGACACACACCAGGGGTTTGAAGACTGCATTATGTGAGGGCAGGTACAGCCCTTTCAGGTGTAAGTGACCACTCCTCCCCTCCCCTCAGCCCAGATGGCCCATGAGGATATGCAGGGTACACCCCAGCTCCCTTTGTGTCACTGTCTAGAAGAGAGGTGCACACAGTCCAACTGTCAAACTGACCCAGGAATGGAATCCACAAACAAGCAGAGTCACATAATGGTTTAAGCAAGAAAATTACTATTTTCTAAAAGTGGCATTTTCAAATACACAATCCAAAAACCAACTTCACTAAAAGATGTATTTTTAAATTGTGAGTTCAAAGACCCAAACTCCACATGTCTATCTGCTCCCAAAGAGAATCTTGCTTTATCAATATTTAAAGGAAGACCCCATGTTATCCTATGAGAGGGATAGGCCTTGCAACAGTGAAACCACAATTGGTAGTATTTCACTGTCAGGATATGTAAAACACATAAGTACATGTCCCACCTTTAACATACACTGCACCCTGCCCATGGGGCTACCTAGGGCCTACCTTAGGGGTACCTTACATGTATAAAAAGGGAAGGTGTAGGTCTGGCATGTGGGTACACAGCCAAGTCAAACTGGCAGTTTAAAACTGCACTCACAGACACTGCAGTGGCAGGTCTGAGCCATGTTTACATGGCTACTAATGTGGGTGGCACAACCGCTGCTGCAGGCCCACTAGTAGCACTTTACTAGGGACTTACTAGTAAATCAAATATGCCAATCATGGATAAGCCAATTACAAATACATTTTACATAGGACCACTTGCACTTTAGCACTGGTTATCAGTGGTAAAGATCCCAGAGAATCAAAAACAGCAAAAACAGAGTCCAGCACACATCAAAAACCTGGAAAGCAGAGGCAAAAAGTTATGGGAGACCACACCAAAGATGCCAAGTCTAACATGTGTCCCCCTCACCTGAAAGTTGGGAGCAACTACCCAACCTCATGGGGGTTCTCATCATTAGGGTGGAAGAATCTGGACAAACCATTAGCATTGGCATTGTTGGTGCCAGGGCGGTGTTCTACCGTAAAGTCTATTCCCTGTAGGGAGATGGACCACCTCAACAATTTGGGATTCTCACCCCTCATCTGCATCAACCACCTGAGGGGCCTGTGGTCTGTCAGAACCAAGAAGTGAGTCCAAAACAAGTAGGGTCTTAGCTTCTTCAGTGCCCAGACCACTGCAAAAGCTTCGCCCTCAATTGAACTCCACCCACGTTCCCTCCTGCTAATGAAGGTTACAGGTTGCTCTAGACCCTCTTCATTAAGCTGTGAGAGTACTGCTCTAATACCATGCTCTGAGGCATCTGTTTGCACAACAAATTCCTTAGAATAGTCAGGTGCCTTCAGCAAAGGTGCTGCGCACATGGCAGCCTTTAGGGCATCAAAAGCCGTCTGGCAAGACTCATTCCAGATCACATTTCTGGGCTGCTTTTTGGCAACAATTGTGCCCTACCCCTTGACAAACCTCCTATAGTATCTAGTGAGACCTAAAAAGGCTCTCACCTCAGTCTGGGTCTTGGGGGCCTCCCAAGTCAGAATGTTTCGATCTTTGGCTGTTGGGTGCCACCTTGCCACTCCCAACCTGGTGTCCCAAGTATACCACAGAACCCTGCCCTATTTGGAACTTGCTTGCCTTAATAGTGAGGCCTGCCTTCTGCAGGACCTCCAACACTTTACAGAGGTGTTGCAAGTGTTCCTCCCATGTGGAACTAAAGACAGCAATGTCATCCATGTAGGTGGCGCTGAAATCATCCAGCCCAGCAAACACCTGGTTGACCAACCTCTAAAAGGTGGCAGGGGAATTCTTCATCCTAAAGGACATCACCCTAAACTGGTAGTGCCTATTTGGTGTGGAGATTGCAGACCTCTCCTTAGCCCTCCTCATTTAGGGAGATCTGCCAGTACTCAGAGGTAAGATCAAACATACATAGGTACTTGGCAGCTCCAACCAGTCAATGAGCTCATCAGCTCAGGGGATCGAGTGCGCATCAATCTTAGTGACTGCATTGAGTCCCTGGTAATCCACACAGAACCGTAGTTCTGGAGTAGTACCAGGAGCAGTAGGCTTTGGGACCAAAACAACAGGGCTGGCCCAAGGGCTGCTGGAAAACTCAATAACCCCAATGCTAATATTTTAGAGACTTCCTCTTTACTGTAATGTTAGCCCTTACCCTGTCAGTCACTCTGTAAACTTTGGGCCTGATTACAACTTTGGAGGACGGTGTTAATCCGTCTCAAACGTGACGGATATCCTGCCCACCGTATTACGAGTTCCATAGGATATGATGGACTCGTAATATGGTAGGTGGTATATCCGTCACATTTGGGACGGATTAACACAGTCCTCCAAAGTTGTAATCAGGCCCTTTGTGTTTAATCGGAGGACTCTCCCCCGTGTCCACATTGCATGTGCACTGACCCAGTACCTGGCGACAGTCCCTCTGCTGCTCTGGGTTCAAGGAGGTGGAGAGGATCACTTCCTCCACAGACCCATCTTTTTCTTCAGCAGACAGGAGGTCAGGAAGAGGCTCCCTTCCTTCATCCACCCCGTCATCTGTTGCTAGGAGCATGGACAATTCAGTCTGCTCAAAGTGTGGCTTGAGCTGGTTCTCATGCATGACCTTGAAAGGGTTCCTGGGAGTCTGCAAGTCCACTAGGTGGGTGACTTCGCTCTTGTGCGCCACAATCTCAAATGGCCCAGTCCACTTGTCCTGGAATGCCCTAGGCTCCACTGGCACCAACACCCACACTTTCTGACCAGGTTGAAACTCGACCAGAGTGGCATTCTGGTCATACCAGTGTTTCATGTCTTCCTGACTTGCTTCCAGGTTCTCCTGTACGAGACTCCTGAAGCAGGCAGTCTGCTTTCTCAGAGCCAGCACGTAACTGAATACATCCTGGGGGGTTTACTAGGGGCTTTCTCCAAAGCCTCCTTTACCAGACCCAAATGTCCCCTCATAGGGGGGGCCACACAACAGCTCAAAAAGACTGAAGCCAAGCCCTTTTTGAGGCACCTCCCTGTAAGCGACCAGAAGGCATGGCAAGAGGCCGTCCCACTTTTGCCTCAAGGGCTCTGACAGGCCCATAATCATGCCCTTCAAGGTGCGATTGAATCTCTCAACCACACCATTGCTTTGGGGGTGGTAGGGTGTGGTGAACTTGTACGTTACCCCACATATCCTCCACAGAGACTTTATATAAGTTTCTATGAAGTTGGTACCCCTATCAGACACCACCTCTTTGGGGAACCCCATGTGGATAAAAAGCCCCATCAATGCACAGGCCACCACAGGGGCATTGATTGACCTCAATGGAATGGCGTCTGGGTACCGGAAGGCATTCTCCACCAAAACCATGATAAACCTGCTGCCCGTTGCTGTCTTGGGATCCATAGGCCCCACATTGTCAATGCCAAGCCTTTTAATCGGGGTACTAACCACAGGGAAAGGTTGTAGGGGGGGTTGCATTTCCCCCCACTCTTGCCACTAGCCTGACAAGTTGAGCAATTCTTACAATGAGCATCTAAGTGCCTGCGCATTAGGGCCCAGTAAAGGTGGGTGACAAGCCATTCAAAGGTCTTGTCCTGACCCAAATGTCCAGCTAAAGGCACATCGTGAGCCAGACCCAGTAGGAAGGCTCTGAATCACTGGGTACCATCAGCACACGGGCTGGACCAGACTCAAGAACCTTAGGCTCACTATACAGTAAATCAAAGGTGATCCAGGCTCCTTGCCAGATGCCTGGTCTGCAGCCTGCCGCCACAAACCCTCCAGAGTAAGGCGTGTTTTCTCTGTCTCACAGAATGCTTCTGTGGCGGGGCCCCCGGTCCTGCTGCCACTATGACAGCTCAGGGACCTTGCCTAGTTCTGCCACCTGTTCCCCTATAGGCTCCAGGTCCTCCCCCTCAGGGTCAGGCTCCTCCTGGGCTGCCAGAACTTCTTGGGCCGGTTTTCCACGCCCTTTGCCCTTCTTCCTTCTGGCAGACACCTGGGACACTCTCTTAGGATCCAGGGTCTCCTGATCACCCTGACGGGCTGACACAGACCAGGTAGACACACACACCCACCGATGGAGATCCAACATCTCCAAACGTGACCTGCGTTCCACCTGCTGCCAAGGGCAATCCTCCAGGTCATTGCCAAACAACCAATCTACCGGCATGGTTGGACTCACAGCTACCTTCAAGGAACCTGAGACCCCCATCATTCAAAGGGAACCTGTGCCACTCTGCACAGGCGCTCTGAATTGTCCAGTGCAACTACTTGGTGAAGTACATGTGGATCTATCTGCTCTTCAGACACCAGGTGACTCCTCGCTGTAGTCAGTCTGGCTCATGTTTCTCTCAGAGTGTACACACTCTTTCCATTGATGGTCACCCTCTGCCTGTACTTCTTAGTATTATCAGACACGAGGATCCTTTGGACCTTCTCACTGTCCCCTAGTGAAACAAGGTTCATCTCAGCTGGCTCCCACCCACCTGGAACCAACTCCTCTCCAAGCGCTACACTGGCCAAACCCTGTGATTTAGTACCAGTGGATGCCGTTGTCCACTTGGGACATTTGGAGTCCCCCCTCATGTGACCATCCAGATCACATGCAAAGCACTTGCAGGACCCCTTCTCTGCAGGTTTACCTGTACAGACCCATGGTTTCTTTTCTACTGGGGGTTGGATTCTTTAGCCTAGGAAATAGGTTGGGTCCCTTTAGAGAACTCCCCTTGTTTACCTTTACCCCCCATTTCTTCTGATGGGGACCCTGCCCACCCTTGGCATGGTCTCCCCATACCTCTTTTGGACCCTGGTGCTCTTCCAATGGTCTGCTTCCTGCGCAAGCTTCCTGGGGTTAGTCAGCTTGCTGTCAATTAGGTGCTGGCCCAGCTCTGAAAAACATAAACTGCACAAGGGATCCCAAGCAATCAAATTGTAAAGCCCCTCATACATTGTTACCATCCTGCCTTTCACCCAACCACCCAGTGACCTGCAAAAAGAATCAACACATTCCAACCATGTTTGGGATTCCTTCTTTTTATAGGACCTAAACTTGTCCTTATACTGATCAGAGGTGAGACCACACCTTGCGATCAGGGTTCCCTTCATGCTAGAGGAGGTGAGCCCCTGGGGATCCCCTAAGGAAGTTAGAGTATCCCTCCTCTCTACCTTGAAGTGCTTCCACAGACCCACCCCCAATGAACTTCAGGGACCATATTCATATGGAGAGCAGACTCATAACCCTTGAACCACAACAATATGTCATCCTCCCTTTTGTAATCCTTCATAAAGTCCTTAGGAATGTGCACCCTCCACTCAGGCTGCACTGTGTTAGTGCTGCCACCATCCCTACTAGACTGTCTCCTCTGATTCAGCTCCCTCAAGCTGAGCTCATGAGCCCAAAATAACTTTTTCTCTTAAAAAATGGCAATCCTTATTTTCCCCAACTCCAACTGGTGAGCCCTCTCTCCCTGCCTGTCCTACAAGTCTTCAGGGGTCAGACCCTTGGATGACACACTGCTACCTGCCCTGGAGACCCTCTCCCTGTACATAACATGCCCACCCCCTACACCAGTGTGGATGGATTGCTCTTACTCCTCCTCATCCTCCCTCTCCTCCTCTGAGTGCCCCTCAGCTTCCTTGTTGTTACTCAGTCACTCAGTGCCTTTTGCAGCTCCTCCTTCCTGGTGGACCCCTTAATGGGACAAGCAAGGTTTTTGCAGAACTGCCTCAACTGGGCAACTGCATAGCTCTCCAGTTTCCCTAAATCAAAAGCATCTCCAGCTGATGCATCTCCAGATTGAGACATGATGAAGAGTTAAAAGTGCAAAGTTCCAAAGGCAGGATAACAAGTTCCGAAATTGAGTTCAAAAGTCAATAAAGGATTACTGCCAAATGGAAGTAGGGACAAATTCAAAAAAGAGAAAAAAGCAAAAATCACATAGACAAGTCTTATGTGGTAACGTAATGGTCAGCACTGAAAATAGTAGTGTACACTTAATCACTGTCTGTCAAGTACAAATACAAGTCCATTCCCAACCGCTGATCACCAATGTTAGAAATAGGGTGTTTGGTTGGCAGTCAGGTTACCCCGTGTCGAAGCAAGGACTCTCACACTAGTTAGGGTAAAAGAGAATCACCCTCAGTTTATCCCCACTCACCTCCTTGGTAGCTTGGCACCAGCAGGCAGTCTTAATTTCAGAAGCAATGTGTAAAGTATTTGTACCAACACACACAGTAACTCAGTGACAAATGCTACAAAATTACACAACACAGATAGATAATATTTATCTAGACAAAAGAAGACCATAACAACAAAAATCCAACATACATGGGTCAAGTTATGAATTTAAAAAGCAAAAGAGTCTTAAATCCTTTATAAAACAGTGAGAACGTTGTTAGCGTAAAAAGTACCTGGGTAGTGTCTAAATAAAGCCGCACCAGTGAGTGTGCATCGGAAAAGGACAGCGATGCGTGGATTTGTCAATTGCAAGTGAGAACGTGTGTCGGTCCTCCTCCATTCGGTTTGGCGTGCATTGTTTCTTTTCTCCTGCAAGAGAGCGGTGCATTGATCCGGATGGGCACCCCGGGTTCGGGCAGATTTTGCAACTGATTTTCCGCGCCCAGCAATGTTACTTTAAAATCTGGTCACATGGTGTCAAGAAACCGCACTGCTTGGGGGCTTGCATCATTAAACGCAGCAGCTGCAAGTGTTGCATGTCATTTCTCCAGCCACGTAGCATCGATCTTCCAGCTGCGATGCAGGTGGAGCATCGATGTTAGCTGCGAGGCCGGCGGCACGTTGTTTTTCAGACGTGAGGCGGGTGGTGTGTCGAAAGTTTCCCCGCACAGTGGTCTTTGAATGGATTTCTATCCTTTTCCACCAGCTGCACCTTTCAAGGCCCAGAGACAGGTTAGGGCACCACATGGCAGGCAGGACTCTCAGCAGAAAGCCCAAGTGTTGGCAGAGAGAAGTCTTTGATATCCCTGAGACTTCGACAACATGAGGCAAGCTCAGTTTCAAGCCCTTGGAGATTCTTCTCCAATGGGAAGTCACACAAAAGTCAGTCTTCGTCCTCTCTCAGGTAGAAGCAGCTACTGCAGGCCAACCCAACAAAGCACATTCATAGGCAAAGGGGCAGTACTCCTCCTCCAGCTTCTCCAGCTCTTCTCCTTGACAGAGGTTCCTTTTGGTTCCAGAAGTAATCTGATTCTCAGGGGTTTTGGGTGCTCTTCTTATACCCCTTTCTACCTTTGAAGTAGCCTACTTAAAGGAGAAGTCTCTATTGTTTTCAGGGCAGGCCCAGGCACACACCAGGGGCTTGGAGACTGCATTGGGTAAGGGCAGGGACATCCCTTTCAGGTGTAAGTGGCCACTCCTCCTCTCCCCTCAGCCCAGATGGCTCATCAGGATATGCAGGCTACACCCCAGCTCCCTTTGTGTCACTGTCTAGAGGAGAGGTGCAAACAGACCAACTGTCAAACAGACCAATGCAGGGAATCCACAAACAAGCTGGGTTACAGAATTGTTTAAGATAGAAAATGCCCACTTTCTAAAAGTGCCATTTTCAAACACACAATCTAAAAACCAACTTCCCTAAAAGATGTATTTTTAAATTGTGAGTTTAGAGACCACAAACTCCTCATGCCTGTCTGCTCCCAAAGGGAGTCTGTGCTTTATTAATATTTAAAGGCAGTCCCCATGTTAACCTATGAGAGAGATAAGCCTTGCAACAATGAAAACCGAATTTGGAAGTACTTCACTGTCAGGACATATAAAACACATAAGTACATGACGCACCTTTAATATACATGGCACCCTGCCCATAGGTCTACCCAGGGCCTACCTTAAGGATGCCTTACATATAAAAAGGGAAGGTTTAGGCCTGGCAGGTGGGTACACTTGCAAAGTTGGATTGACCGTTTAAAACTGTACTCACGGACAGTGCAGTGACAGGTCTGAGCCATATTTACAGGGCTACTGCTAGTGCACGTAACTAGGGACTTACTAGTAAATCAAAGATGCCAATCATGGATAAGTCAATGTACACATATAATTTATACAGGGAACACTTACGCTTTAGCACTGGTCTGCAGTGATAAAATGTCCAGAGCAAACAAAACAGCAGAAACACACAGAAACAACCTGGGAAGTAGAGGCAAAAAGTTGGGGGAGACCATGCCAATTATGCCAAGTCTAATGACAAACATAATAATAATAATACATAAAACTTTATTCGACTTTCAAACAAGTCATAAAAGCAGCACATAAAAAAAACATCTTAAGTATAAAAGCACAATAAATACAGTGAACTGGATAAATACCAAAAAAACATTGTCATATTAATTAATCCAATTGTGAGTATTTAAATAGCCTAATTAGCTTGGTACCAGTACACCCATGGACCTTCTTACTGTTATAACAGAACATAGGAAATTTGCTAAAATTCCACATATTTCAATGGAAGATAAGGTCTGTAAATGAATGTATGCAGTGCGACACTGTCGCACACTACTGGATCTTAAAAAAGGCATTAGTAAGCACTTTCTCTGTTTTTCATAGAATTTACAAAAAAGGACCGCATGTATTGTGGTTTGTACAGCCTTTGCATCACAAGGACATGCTCCTAGAGTTACACTCCAATCATTCATACTTGGAAAAGTTACTAAACAATGGAACATATCTAGCCTTAATCTTGTAAGGACAAAACGATGCTGAGGTTTTACCACATTTACCAGGTAGGGCTGCATGCACTCTGTGGACCATGTTAGATGGTTGGACATGACACTATGCTTTTTTGACTCTGCATCCCATCGCTGATCTTCTAGATACTTCAGGGTAAAAACCCTCAGTTCCTTCCTAGTCAGTCTTTCCAGTAATTCTGGGTTTGTATAGTATTCTTTAAGACCCATATTTCCAAAGAAGGTCATAACATACCTCAGCCATGGGACTCTTAAGGAGCGTACTGATGCCAAACAATCACGTAGAACTGCCTTGTTTAGACCAGTGTGTTCTGAATTCCAAACATTCTGCCATAGTAATAATGGCTGTATCTTTATTAAGTCGGCTAGGAAAGGAACCCCTAATTCAGCATGACTGATGTATGATGAGGTGCCATTTGGTACCAGTAGCAAGTATCTCAAAAAATCATT
Source organism: Pleurodeles waltl (assembly GCF_031143425.1). NCBI lineage: Eukaryota > Metazoa > Chordata > Amphibia > Caudata > Salamandridae > Pleurodeles > Pleurodeles waltl. Next base: position 1,254,843,181 of record NC_090440.1, on the reverse strand, counting down.
TTCCACCGTTTGTATCAGGTTACAGTTGGAATATCCCCAGGTGCCTGATCCATACATGGTGGCCGGAATGCATTTGGCTCTATAAACTTTTACCAAATTATGTGGGGTAATTACCCCTAGTCTTTTTGAAAAGATCTTCAGGGCTGCCGTTGTTTTCATATGTACTTTTTTAGCCTTCACACAGGGTACCAAGGAACCTTGTTTATCAAACAATAAAACCAGGTATGAAAATGCTCTGGTTGTATCGATGTTCCCATCTTGTGTAGTAATATTATAGATCTTACTTGTTTTCCTACCGCAGTTCATTGTAAAAGTTTTAGAACGATTAACGGTGAGACCCAAGTCTTTCATGAAAGTTATACAAGTAGTTAAAAGTTTTTGGAGGGCTAGCGGAGTACGGGCCATGAGTACAGCATCGTCTGCGTAGAGTAGGGCCGGGATAGGGCGATGGCCTATTTGAGGGAGATCTTTACATTTACTTACTAATTCACATTCTAAATTGTTTATATATAATGAAAACAGGAGTGGAGCTCACAGCCTTGACGTACTCGTCTGTATATACCAAAAGTCCTGGTACATTCTCCTCTCATCGCATATCTCACCCTTGCTCTACATCCTGAGTACAGGTTCCGTATGAATTGTATTATTGTCAGTTCTACCCATATGCTACTTAGGATGTCCCATAATTTTCCATGTATTACGCAGTCAAATGCTAAAGATAGATTTATAAAGGCCAAGTACAAATTACCCTCCCTGATCTTTGTATATTTCCCGATTATGATATTTAAATTCAGTCCTTGTTCCACCTTGCCTATTCCTGTGCGGAAGCTGTACTGTAATTCAGTTAAACTATCATTTTCCTCAGCCCAGGATTGCAGTCTATTCAGAATAATTCTCCCCGTTAATTTAGCTGATGTATCAAGTAAGGAGATTGGTCAATAGCAAGCTGGGTTGAGGCGGTCACCTTTTTTATATATAGGGACAATAACAGAATCTAACCACAATGGTAGTAGTCCTTGCTTGCAGGAAACCCTCAATACCTGTGTCAGTAGGGGGCCCCATACTTGTATATTTGCCTTATATAAATCTACCGGGACACCATCAGGGCCCGGGGTTTTCCCCGCTTTACTTGAATTTATGGCTTCTACTACCTCCTCTAAAGTAAACTGGGGTGTTATAATCATGCATGAATTTTCCTGTATGGGAAGGCTCGTTAAGGACTCTATTGATTCTATATCGCTAGCCTGACTATATATCTTAGAAAAGTAATCAATCCAATCCTCTTCTGTTATTGCGATTTCCATTCTAGGGACTTATCTATCCCCTAATACAGGAGTATTTATTGTTTTCCAAAAGAGGATGTTATCCTTTGTTAAGCTAGCTTTGTGTAGGGTTTCCCACATATTTCCTTTTAAAATAGATTTCCATTTTTTAATGGCTGCCTTATATGCCTGCCTCCATGTACGTATCTCATTCGAACATCTTGTTGGGGGACTGTGACCGGGGTAGGTCAATGACGACACGAAGAGAAAAGCTTTTGTGAGTGCAGAAGTGATTTATTTAAGTTATCTGGTGTGACATATGAGTGTCTTTCTTGTACTGTTTCCTCTTCAGATTTCTTATACTGGGCTTTCACCTCTTCTTTGGTTTTCTCTATTGCAGGGCTCCCAGAAAGTGCATGTGAGAAAAGAACAAGATAAGATATTGGTAAGTCCTTTTATCTTTTTGGTTCTTTCTTTCCCTACTCTGCTCTTTTACTTCTCTCTCCTTCTGAAGGTATTTTTTTCTCTCTCCTTCTAATGAAATTCTCTCTCTCCTTCTTTTCTATTGCCCCTTTTCTGTTACTTCTCTTCCACTGACCCTTTTCCTGTCGTGGGTTACAGACTTCTGTTTTCTGTCTTGGTTCCTGTATATATTTCCTGTTGTAGTGTCCTTTGCTTGTTTCTTCTCCTCACTCTTCTTACATTATTGTGGGTCTCTCTGTCTTTGGGGTCTCTTTTTCTCTGTCCTTCTTTTACCCTTCTGGCCTTTTTGTCTCCTTCTTGTCTTACTGGGGCGTATTTCTGTGTCCTGTCTACTGCCCTCGGGTTTCTTGCTCTTGGTTTTATGTGTGCACTCCCTCTTCCCTCTCTTTCACGTTATTGCCCTCCCGCTCCTCGCTCACTCGACCTCCCCACTCCCCCTTGGTTCCTAGTCCCCTTATTCCCCTTTTCCTACCGCCCTGATCCCCTTAACCGGTCCCAGGATGCTCCTGAGTGCACCACGCTTGCACCTCCTGGGCTGCCGCTGTTTCTGCCACATCTTCCAACCTCTCTCCTCCTGGATTCCGCCGTCCCGTCCTCCAGCGATGCTCCTAGGTAAACCGTTGCTGCCACGCTCATCTTCTCTGCCGTCCGCCGTCTTTATAGCTCTTTTTGTCCCCGCTCACCATCTTTCCGGCTCCTCCTTTGATGCCGGAAGTCCTTGGGGATTCGCTGGCAACATCTGTTGAACCAGGTTATTCCCAGCAGCGTCAGCACCAGTCAGATTAATGGACCGGCCGCATCGTGCCGGCCCATCACAGACGCTTAAGGCCTTTTTTAGTCTCTTGTGTGCTTTTATGCAGTCATGATCAAACCAGCCCATTTTCCTTTTCTGTCCTGCCTTTCCTGTTTTATTAGTACGGGCTTCTTTCACACCTTGTGCTATGACCGAGAAAGCACTTAGGCATTTTGGATGTCATCGCTAAGGCAATCTGCAAAGGCTTCGTTATGATCACAAATTAATTGTTTCAATAGGTCCTTTGAGTCTATCTGTGACCATCGCAATGAATATCCGTTACGCGAGGCTAGTTCAATATCATTTACCTGGACGGTTTTGTCCTCTGATGCCAATATAGGGGGAGTTAGTGAGACTCTCAAACTCTGGGGGAAGTGGTCACTTATCGCAATATCGTGGAGTGTATAATTAGGTAATGCGCAAAATGGGTGGACATTAAAACATAGTCAATCACTGTGTCAGCGCCCCTTCTGTTAAAAGTTGGTTTGAACTGTGGATCATAAAAATAAAGTTAATTTACAAAAGCCAAATTAAATTTTTGCGACAGTCAGTTCATCGCATCACCTTGCATATTATGTAGGAAATGTGGCCTCAGTCCGATGTCTTCCATATCCCAGCCACACACCTTCCCAGAGGTTTCTTTACAGAGATAGACATTAAAATCACTGCCCCATAAAATAACACTTTCCCGTCTAGTTTTTGTGCACACTTTCTCTAAATCCTCCCCCATCTCTGTTAAAATGATGGGAACCTCTCCTGGTGGAGCATTGTTGTAAAAGTGAATAATCACTAGCTGGGTCTTTAGATCCAGGTTACTCCCAATAATTTGGTAATGTACCCTAGAGATTTGCATGTTTAAATTTGAGAGAGGGAGCTTATTAGAAATGTATGTGCATGGACCCCCTTTCGGCCTACCATGTCTAGTCTGTACTGTTGGTGTGTGGAATGTCTTGTATCCATTTATGTGGGCAGGATTTACAAGCCAGGTTTCCTGAAGACATAGACATGAAAAGTCTACAATAAAATTCATCCAAAGCACAATACTGAGCTTATTGCTTAGGCCCGCCACATTCCAATAGAGTAGAGCTATTTCCAATTTCTGCTGACTTTGGCATTGTGCATTGTTTATGGGCAGGGGAGATATACATCTGTGAGTTATATGAATTAATGTCAGAGGGAGATCTCTCTGTCTTGACGGCCTCCCTTCTACATTCATTTCCGATATGATCTCATGAGGTATCTCTTTCTTATACATGCTGAGTCAGTCTAGATCTTCTAGTGTAGAAAGGGGTTGGAATCTGTTACAAGAAAGAATGTAGTCTTGGAAGGAAAACTGCTGACTTGATCCCCTTCTCTCAATGGCCCAACATGCAAATAAAATAGCAGGAACTGCCTTTCCTCTGCTAAGGACCTTGAGGAAGGTTCTAACTATTCTACCTTTCACAGCGAGGAGAATGGTTGTCCAAGCACTGATTGGTGCCCGAATTGACTATGGAAATGCGTTGTTCATTGGCTCCCCGAAATATGTAATTCAGAGATTGCAAAGAGTACAAAATGCAGCAGCTCGTCTGCTACTAAATATCCCTAAACATCACTCAATACGGCCAGGAATTGTTTCTCTACACTGGCTCCCGGTAGCAGAAAGGATCCAGTTCAAGACCCTGTGCCACGTCCACAGATCTATATTTGATAAGGGACCTGAAATGCTGAAAACTCTTGCTCAGGTTTATATTCCAGCCAGACCTCTTAGATCCTCCTCAGCTAATCTGGCTAAAGTCCCAATCATGAGGAAAGCCAGATGGGGAGGAAGATCGGTAGCTTACCAAGGTGCTCTACTTTGGAATAACCTTCCTCTCAAGTTGAGAGCTAACTCTCAAGAGATGTTGTTCAGAAAAGAATTGAAGACCTGGTTATTTAAAACTTAAATCCCTTGAATAATTTTTTTAAGCAGTATGTCATCACTATGGCTGTATAAGCGCTATGAGGCCGTTGGCAGTTGGGCGCTATATAAACCTTTATAACATAACATAACATAACTTCCAGTGAGCACACCACTCACCCATTAAAGAATGCTGGGACACACGATGATTCCAATCTCTGTGATCACAGGGGTATAAATGTGGAAGTAAGAAGGAAACAGGAAAGAAACATAAATGGATGTATCCAAAATACCTCAGACTTACTTCACGTCCCAGATGATCTCTCACCCTCACCTAAACGTTCAAGGAAACCTTTGATAGGGACGACAGATAATTCCCCTGATAAAAAACTAAAGAAAGAGCTAGTAACTATGCTTGGTAGACAGCTGCCAAAGAAAGTAACGCGCAGGATATCTCTAAATAATCCAGCTGACACAACCCGAAGCCTCCTTGCGAACATTTATGAACTAGTAAATACCTTGAAATCATCAATTGGGGCTTCACTGGATTCCCTTACAGAACGCTTAAGAGTGGTAGAGAGTAACCTCGAGGCAGGCTTAGCAATTATGAAGTCTTTATAACCTAAGGAATCACACACCATGAAGACAGATATCAGTATACTTTGGCCGATTCCAAACCCTGCGAGTAACATACAATCTAACACAAGGCAGGACAATTGTATCACACCTGACCCCAAACTCTTTGAGTAACTTACAATCACTACCGCTAGCACCAACCACTAGACACATACTCCCAAAGAAATCGATCAACATTCTAACTACAGATGAGACAAACCAGCCCCAGACAAAACTAGGGAGGGAACGATATAGAAGAATGAGATCTTCCGAGCCCTTGCATACACCAAGTGACTTCTTACACCTCCCCCGGAGGCAACAACATATGTAGTGGTCCGGGCTAATGTCGGACCGTAGCTGATCAGCAACGGGAAACCTGGACAGCTTTTGAGGAATAAGTCCCTCAATTGGATAGGATCACGTTTGGACTCCAGAATGGTGGGGCCCCTTTTTGATTATATAAAAATGGTCAGAATAATTAAGTGGATAGGAAGCAGTCAGAAAGTATTGGAGGGAAACTGTGTGGTTCTCTTGTTCAAATCTCCAGACTTAGTGGACAGAATTATTTACGAACTAGGGTCCAGGCAAGTTACCCATCAAGGAATTTTGTTATTACCTTTGTTTTTTTTTTATCAGAGTCCTGTGGGGTATAAATATAACAACACACAACTACTGCAGACAATACCCTTACCTAGCCCTTACTCCATTCTTTCTTGTAATGCCAAACATAATTGAGGATACCATGGCAAAATTGACCATTAATTGCATCCCCAAGTCCAGGGCTAGGGCTGCCGCGTACTCATCTTAAATCTGTTTTAACACTTTTGGAAGATTTGTTGGTGTATAGTGTGCAGTAGTTTAAAGTGCAGCAACCAAGGCATCCCAAGTGGCACAGTTGTCCACTGAAGGAACCACCCCAAGAGGTAAGCATGTTGTAATAATTCTATGTTTGTCTTAGGGTCTCTTACAGGGAAACACTGCTTCCAGTGCACTTATTTTTTGTGCTAGCCAAAACCCGAATCTCTTCATGTTTAGTGGGTACTATGCCTATTTTTGAATGCCCAGTTGGGGGATTTATCCCTGTTGTAGCTAAATGTGGATGCGCTGAAGCAGCCATTGCTGGGGCGTTGTTTAAGGTCCACATGACATTATTGTGTTAAGCTTCAATATATTTCTACTAAATGATTATGTCTGCTACTTACACATTTCCTACACTAGGGTGTGGTGTATATGTTTCCTATTCTGGGCAGGAAGAGCCTTCATTACATAAAGAATCTAATCTAACATTTTGTGGAATGTGTGGTGGGTCACCAGCAAGCCAATTATGGTGTTCTTGAAAAGATGGTGGTATTTCTAAATATGCATATGGTATGTATTGTAAAGGTGCATTTGCTCTTATGCAATTGTGAAATGTATGCATGTTTCCATCCGCTGCTGGAAAATGACCCTTGAATAGAACATTTCAGTTCTGTATGTGTTGTGTGCCTCAATCACAAATGTAACTTCCCCACCCTCATCAGCGAGCCCATGATTTATTAAGTGTTGTGTGAGAGATTGTCTCATGTTTTCTGCAATTGCTACCCACTGAGGGTCTGCCATGTTTAAAAAATGGTTATTTCAGAGAATGAATCATTTTGGGGAGATCCTTTTTAAAGTTCAAGCTTGAACAACCTACAGATTAAGAAAGATACTATCTATTTAGCTGAGGAAGATATTGCCCTAATACCATGGACATCTCCATATAAGGTCATTAGGGTGCCTGTAGCGTGTAAAGAGACAGGGGTACTCAGGAGATCTGTAAAGTGATTGCCTAACCAACGTTGGTGGCTGTTAGACCTGACAGCCTTAGGGTGGACATCCCCCAACTTTTTGCTTGCCTCCCTCCACTTTTATGACACTGTTTTTGCTGGTTTTAGGACTCTGCACACTTTACCACTGCTAAGCAGTGCTAAAGTGCATATGCTCTCTCCCTTAAACATGGTAACATTGGTTCATACCCAATTGGCATATTTGATTTACTTGTAAGTCCCTAGTAAAGTGTACTAAGGGGCATATTTATACTCCGTCTGCGCTGTTTGTGCGTCAAAATTTTTGACTCACAGTCAGCGCAAACGTTGCCCCGTATTTAAACTTTGACGCCCGAGCCCGCGGATGACAAAATTCCGCTGTGTGCGTCATTTTTTGGATGCAGCAACCCGCCCTGTGTTAATTATATGCAAGGTGTTCCCGTCCAAAAAATGGCTTAAACGGCCGTGCGTCGTATTTATGCTTTCGGGCAAAAATGATGCACGGCCGGGAGGCAGAGCCAGAAAATGACGCACAGCCCGATTTGCGTAAAAAATTAACGCCTTGGTCAGGGCAGCCGTTAAAATAGGGCAAACACACCTGTATTTAATCAGAACACACAGAACAAACAGCAGAGCAGCAACAGGGAGACATGGAGGTGATTCTAATCCAGCATGCACGCAGACGCAGAGCCCAGCAACAACAACAGCAGCTACAACAACACCAGCAGGGACCCCAAAGGCAGCGCAGATATTCCGCCCAAGAACCACCCTTCAGGGCCTCAGCGAACACAACATCATACAGAGGTACAGGTTGAACTGGCAGGCCATTCAGCAGATGCTACGAAACATTGAACAGCAGTTAGCCCCCACTTTGGTGACACCCCACACCATCCCAACAGAAACAAAGCTGCTTGCCGTACTTCATATGCTGGCAAGTGGCTCTTTTCAAACAACTGGTGCCCTGGTTGCCGGAATATCACAACCATCATTTGCCCAAAGTACTGGACGCCATCATTCGACTGACGCCCCGTCACATCTGCTTCCCTAACACACTGCAGAAGCAGCAGGAAACTAAACAGGGGTTCAACCTCATTAGTGGCTTCCCACATGTCCTTGGTGCAATCGACTGCACACATGTACGCCTTGTGGCACCTGCTGCAACTGAACACCTCTACCGCAACAGGAAGCACACACATTACATCAACGTGCAGGCCATAGTCGATCACCAAGGATTGATCACCAACATCGTGGCTAAATATCCTGGGAGTGTACATGACTCATACATCTTCCGTCACTGCACCATCAATCAACACTTCTAGGATGGACGGTATGGCAATGGACTACTTGTTGGTAAGTACAAAAACCTACATATATCTACACTGCACACCAACCCTGTAGGACACACAGCACATACACCACAACAGCAACATGTCAACAGGAACACACTGAGGTTGTGACATCGCTAGCCATGTTTCTTAAGTCACCATTGAACCTGTCACACATCGGAATTTACTGTACAACCTAATGTGAAGACGTCAATGAGTGTGGTTGCCTAAATGTCACCTTGCAAATTGTAAGTGTCCCAATGACCTTTACATTAATCCATTGCATAAGTCTAAAGGTATTGGATGTCCAGGGTACTTTCATATGAACATGTTAACAACACTTTCAATTTTAACTGTGCATGGAACTATCCTCTCACCCCCAGTGAAGACACACGGACACCTGTATCACAAGTCACAATGCTAGGGAGGGCACACTGTACTGCAAATCCTAAAACATACTGCTGACAAACGGTTAGCAGACAAACACTTGTTCAGCCAAGGAAACAACACAATGCAGATGGTATAGCCTACAAGCATAGGATGTCACATTAGTACACAAAAGAGTCTCAGACAACACAAGACAACTACTGCCATTAAAGGTCTTTTGAATAGTGCCATCTACATCAACATGATCCCATTCTTTTTCTCTTGCAGCTGATCAGGGGTATGGCATCCAGCCATGGATTATGACATCATTTGGCAACCCGAGTACAGTTGCAGAGCGTGCATACAAGGAGGCCCATAGGAGGACACGCAGCATTGTCGAGAGGACCTTCGGCATCCTCAAGTTAAGGTTCCGCTGCCTCAACATCACTGGTGTTAGCCTCCTATATTCCTCCGAGATGGTCTGTAGGATCATCCTCACATGTGCAATATTGCACATTTGTATCAAAAGAAACATTCCCCTCCTGGAACCAGAGCCACACATGCCTGAAGAGGAGGAAGAGGAGGATGATGGCCTGCAACAGGAGGGGGAACTCCAGAACACAGTTGCTGGTATACGCAGGCGACAACAGATTGTAAATAATTTCTTCTGAATATGATCACCTTCACCACTTTAGTTAACTAATGTAAATAAACACCTATTATAATCACCATATCATGGTCTGGCTATTCCTTTTTACATACCTTCATCTCTACTTATCAGAATAAGAGTGTTGCCTCATGGAGCATTGCTGAGGTACTGAGTAGGACACAGAACATCCCAGAGCTTATGTGATGCCTAACATACAATGCTCACATACACACACACTCTTAATGACATATATCATGTACATATCTCCTTTGAAGGCCTATAGCAGAGGACCACAACTATTTCACACATACATGTTGAAAGCAAGGTGCAACGCAGCATATGGCACACAACTATGACACCATCACTCAATAAGGGGAAAACAAGCCTCATACATGAGGCAGTCAATGTGCTTTGGTATCACTAACAGGAATGTCTGACAAGACCCTTGATAGCAGTTATTCCAACTGCATCCAATATTTGCAAGGAATATCTGTGACTAGAGTTCCATAGAAGCAGAACATAGACAGCACAAGTGCCACACATGACATGCATTGCGCACATGACATTCCATGAACATGTCAGGCCATTTCCTAACTCCTGACACACCCATGCACCTGGTCACAACCCACATGTCGGAAGAGGTCCCTGGAATACTAAGATGTGTACCCTGATAATACCTCCTCTACAAACACAGACCAACATTAGCAACCCAGTGTGCTACACCCTTTCCTAAGGTATGCCATTGTCAAAGAACATCTGACTGCAAGGACGTCAGGTCAATTTATACACTGTCTTCTAGTTTCAAAGCCCTGTTAGCACATGTAGATTGCTTCCCCTTGTGAAAATGTCTGTTGGCCCTTAGAATGCAAGTCTCACCTACAGGACTGGTGAAAACAGATGCAGCCCACACCTAACCTCCTTGCACACCACCCATTACAAAAAGCACTGCCCCTGATGATACCTGGAACAGGATAGGAGTCGCAATTATGTCAAATGCATTGTTCACTGCATGTGGGTTGCCTCGTGCTAGTCTGCGCTGTCCTGTCCTTGAATCCCTGTGACGATCTCCTCAGGGATGACGGCTGAGACCATCTCCTCCATATGGTCCAGGGGCTCCTGGTGTGCTGGACTCCCACCTCCAGTCTGCAGTGCTGCCTTCCTGTTCCTGGCCATCTTTTCCTTGGTCCTGCGTTTGCAGTCATGCCAGCGTTTCTTGCACTCGATGACTGTTCTGCGTACTTCAGCCACACTGTTAATCTTGTCGACAATTTGTTGCCATATAGCCTCTCTCCTACTGATTGATAACTTTGATGTGACAAACAGTTGGTGCTGGTGTTCCGTCACCTCTTTAACCAGGATTTCCTGCTCCTCTGCACTGAAGTGACACTTTCTTTTCTTCTTAAAAGTGTCCTGGTTCTTGTGTGGGTCCTCCTGGCTGGTTCCTGGTCTGCTGTCATCTTCCTGGGGTCTGTAGTGGCATTTGGGATCCATTTTGGCTCTCCTCTGGTGAAATGGCTGTGTTTGCTGTGTTTTTTGACGCTATTGCGTAAAAAAAAACGGCGTATATCCGGTTTGCGGTGTCGTAAATCAACCCACAGGCATTTCCGCCACGTTAACGTCGTTTTCCTTTACGACTTGAAGCCGCGGTGTGCGTCAGAAATAATGACTCCCACCTATTGTTTGTGCCACCGTGCATCAAAGTATAAATATGACGCCCGCACAACCAAAATGGCGTTAGCCGGCGTAATATTTTTGACACAAAACTGTGCCGGCGCAGTTTTGCGTCAAAAAGTATAAATATGGGCCTAAATGTGCTCAGGGCCTGTAGATTGAATGCTACTAGTGGGCCTGCAGCACTGGTTGTGCCACCCACATATGTAGCCCTTAACCATGTCTCAGGCCTGCCATTGCAAGACCTGTGTGTGCAGTTTCATTGCCAGTCGAACTTGGCATTTAAAAGTACTTGCCACACCCTAAAAGTCCCTTTTTCCACATATAAGTCACCCCTAAGGTAGGCCCTAGGTAACCCATAGGGTAGGGTACTATATAGTTAAAAGGCAAGACATATACATGTGTGATCTGTATGCCCTAGTAGTAAAAAACTCCTAAATTGGTTTTCCACTACTGTGAGACCGGCTCCTTTCACAGGGTAGCAGAAGGGCTACCCTCATATACTGTTTGAGTGGTAGATTCTGACCAGAAAAGGGTAACCAGGTCATATTTAGGAAGGCCAGAATGGTAATACAAAATCCTGCATATCAGTGAAGTTGGATTTTATATTACTATTTTAAATATGCTACTTTAGAAAGTTAGCATTTCTCTGCACTTAAAATCTATCTGTGCCTTACAGCCTTTCTCCAATCCACGTCTGGGCTAGACTGGTTGACAGCTCCCTTGTGCATTTCACCCAGACAACCCCAAACACAGGATATTCAGTCACACCTGCACTCATCTGCATACTGAATGGGTCTTCCTGGGCTGGAAAAGTGAAGGTCATTCACACAATGGACTGCCTAACCCCCTAGTGGGACCCTGGCAGAAAGACTTGTACTGAAAGGGGACCATGTACACTTCTAAACCACTCTTTGATGTCTCCCTCACCTGAAAGACATTTTTGGGTATATAAATTGGGTTCCTAACCCCACCAAACCAGATACTTCTGGACCTGAACCTGCAACCTGTCAAGAAGAACTGCTTGGCTGCCCAAAGGTCTCATCTGGACTGCTTTTCTGTGAATGACCGCTGTCCTGCTGTTGCCCTGATTCACTGCTGCTCCCTGACTTTGCTGAGTAGTGCTCTCCAAGCGCTTGGATTGAGCTTGCCTCCTGTTTTCTGAAGTCTCTGGGCCAAAAAGACTTCATCTCTTCAAGGAACTCCTTGTGCACCAAAAATCAATGGACAGACCCCCGGCAACGACGTACAGCCCACTTTGCAATTAGAAAATCGCTGCACAGCCGAACCAGAATGACAAAGCCTGACTTCCAAGTGAAGAATCAAAGCAGCGCCTGCATTGCAGCCAGAACTTTGATGCACAACCCGACCGGATTTCCACACAGCCAAACCAGAACGACACAGCCTGACTTCCAGAGTAAAGAATCGATGCAGTGCCTGCTGTGTGACCGAAAATTTGATGCATCACCATACCGAATCAACACAACGCCTGTGACTTTGTCCCACATGCCCAGGATTTTCATGCATCATCCCTGGGCTTCAAAAAGATCCCTGCATCGCAGTGAAGAACCCAGACTGCGTGCTGGAATTCGATGCAAAGCCCCTTTCAGTGTGGAAAGAAGTGCTGCATCATCTGTGCCTCGCCAGAAATCCCGATGCACGCCCTATTTTATCACGCATCTCCTTCTCTGCGGTCTCAAACTAGAGACAACTGTTGATTTCTGAGATTTAATACTCTTTTTAATCTTGCAAAAGTGATATTTCAACTTGTGCTTATTGAATCTTTATTATTTTGACCTTAATTTAACCAGATAAATGTCATATATTTTTCTAAACCTCTGTGATGTATTTTTGTGGTGTTTTCACTGTGTTACTGTATGATTTTTAGCACAAATACTTTACACACTGCCTTTTAAGTGAAGCCTGATGGCTCAGTGCCAAGCTACCAGAGGGTGGGCACAGGATAATTTGGATTGTGTGTGACTTACCCTGACTAGGATTGTGGTGCCTATTTGGGCAAAAGTGACTACCTCTGCCAACTAGAGACCCCATTTCTAACAGTGGTGCCATGTCAGAGGACTCTCACCATAGAGATGAGACTGTTGGTTTTGGATGGCAGCACCACTGAGTGTGGGGGACTGGATGAAGTGAACACTGTTTGGCAGCTGTTGGCCTAACCCCTTTGGGCTGGCTAGCAGAACCTCACCCAAACATAGAAATTAAAGGTAATTTGTGGCAGCCTTATGCAGACTCCTCAGAGAAGTTGTGGTTGAGCAGCTCTCACCCCTTTCCCTCATTTGAACACAGTCATATACATGCAAGACGGACAGAGAATACAGGATATGTTTCAATTTATTTTATTGAGATAACTGAATTCAATGTAGTAAAGCATGAGCTGCGAATATCAGGAAAATGAAATATAATACAACTATTATTGTGACCAAGAATGTAAAAAGCAAAAAAAAGTCCCAGTATCCCATCACATTAGTGAATCTAAATCCTACCTATACTTTTAGCTGCTACGGGAGAGCATAGCAATGTTACTTCTTGTCTGCCTGTACAAATCTCTGAGCCCCTCACCTGATTTATAAATAGGGGTAATTTGCCTTTCTGCTGCCAGTCCTCCCAAGTAGCTGGAGCAAAGAGGCCAAATTCAGCAGAGCTGTGACCACATGGTGGTGCAGCATAAGATGTCTGGCCGGTATATCCCTTCTAACCTTATTTTTGCCAGTGTGGTTTTTAAATAATAAAACATGTTGATTTCTAAGAACTGGCCTGATGCGATAGTGTGTCTTTTCTGCATAAGGTACACTACGTATTCTTGGAAAGGCAGTATTTGTGAGATTATCATATGCAGCCTTGAAAAGAGCACAAAATGAGAGTGTTGTGCAGAAGGAACGTATAACAATCCTTGTGATAAAAATATTATTACATCACTGCTAAAATGAAGCCATGGTAAAATAAATAAAGGAAATACATGAAAATGAAGTAGGTAAAGGGACACATGCCTCAGACCTGAAGCTACAATAAGTGTGCCAAAACATCATGCTAAAATTACCTGCTTGCAAGTCAACACTTAAATACACTTGTCAACAAAACAAACTTGGTCATCAGGATAATACAGGATGCCAACGTTCAATGAAGGTGACCCAGGGCTGCTCGCATTTAAATCACATCTATATTCAAAGGCAGAAATGAGTTTTTGATCCACTGAAAAAATTGTGACTGCAGTCCTGATAGCTATTATCAAGGAAAGACCACTGGCTCAAGGAAAACACATAATTGCCATTACTCCTGTCCCACCGCAGGCCACGATTCCAACTGATGGATACAATGGCCACCTCCTTGACCATCACAGATGCATATTATGTTTTGACCCAACACTACAAATTCAAAAATGTCTTCAATATGAACATAAATAACTTGTGCACACTAACATTTTGCCTCCTGATCAGTATAGATACATTATATATACTAATGGTTCAGTTCAGCCTGCTATAGGCACTAAACATCAATACTCCACAGCTTACACAGCTGTTTGTGGAGTAATGAGGGATGAATAATTCCACCCTTAACAAACCTTTATGCAGTTCCATCTAGCACAACTACCTGCACTCAAAGCTTTAATTCTACCACTGGAGCATAAGGATCCTGAACTCCCCACTCTTACAGTGTATGATTCGTATTAATGTGTCCAGTAATTTTATGAAAACGCACATTATTGACACCAAAATGGATTAAGAGATTCTAAAGAAAATAATATCAAGCATAAAGTGCCTTGGGAAAAAGTGGCAGAATTCAAAGACAGTCTGGCACAGGCTCATGTGATTCATACTTTGAATCACCAATGTGTTGGAGTACAAGTTGTAGGGAATTCACTGGCTGGTGAAGCAGCCGAATCTGCAGTTAAGATTGCCATTGAAGCTCTGATTACTCATTCCCATATGAGGGCAGGTGAAGAAATTATGACTGTTCTTAATGCTTCAAGCAATGGCACCCCATTACCAAAAACATATACACATGAATATTTCTACCACTTAAGTGCCCAAAATATTCTTTATGCAACCATTTTGGGGATGTGTGATCGGTGATCCCAAACCAAGACCGCAGGCTAGAATTAATCAGAGTGGCATATGAGGGGGATGCACCTGACAATGCTAGTGTGGTGGCCAAAGGTTCTTTGCTACAAATACGCTATTGTAGCATGGTTGTTAGAAATGGGGTTTCAGGTTGTCAGAGTATGCACTCTGTACAAAAAGAAACCACCACTTCTAGTCAGGGAAAGTTAGATACATGCTTAGCGACAACCTGTGCTCATGCTTGGCAGAGAGCAGATAGGCTTGTCCAAAGAGGCACTGTGTAAAGTATTTGCTCTACACACACACAGCAACAAAATGAAGCACCACAAAAAAGACTCCACACAGGTTTAGAAACATAGAGAATATTTATCTGAATAAAATTAGACCAAAAATCCAAGCAGTAGAAGTCAAGCTTTGAATTTTTAAAGAGTAAACCAAAAATAGTGCTTAGAATCTTTAAAAGATTATTTGAGGTCGCAATAGACCAGGTTAAATCAAAAGTTCAGGCTGACCGCGATAGATGGGAGGCTGGCTTCAGGACTTGAGCAGAGCCCACTAAAAGAATGTCTCGGATGGAGCAAGAGATGGTATATAGGAGTATTGTGGAGCGATGCATTGGTGCTGATCTGTGTAATCCAGTTGATGTGTTGATGTTGAGCCTCGCAGTCAGATTTCTTGTCAACATCAAACTCCACTGGGATCTACTTTATGATATGTCACTCCACTCTATGCCACTCCACACTGTACAACATACTTTACCTCCACTCCACTCTACATCCTTTCACTCTACACCATTCTACTCTACACTGATCCACTCTATGCCACTCTACTCTATACCACTCCACTTTACATCAGTCCAATCTATGCTATGCTTTAACTCCACTGTACTGTACTCCACGCAATGGAACTCTACTGTATAACATTCTACTCCAGTCTATGACAGTGTACCAACTTCTTCTCTACTCTCAGTCACTTTACAACACTCTAAAACACTATTGGCATATTTATACTCCGTTTGCGCCAGAATTGCGTCTTTTTTTTGACGCAATTTCGACGCAAAACTAACTCCATATTTATACTTTGGCGTTAGATGCGTCTAGCGCCAAAGTCCATGGAGTTAGCGTCATTTTTTAGCGTGGACACCTACTTTGCGTTAATGAGATGCAAGGTAGGCGTTCCCGTCTAAAAAATCGACTCCGAGGCATGTGCGTCGGATTTATACTCCCGGGCAAAAATCACGCCCGGGAGTGGGCGGGTCCAAAAAAATGACGTACGGCCGCTTTTGCGCCGTTTTTTAGCGCCTGCAAAAGGCAGCCGTTAAGGGACCTGTGGGCTCTGAAGGAGCCCAGAGGTGCCCTCCCATGCCCCCAGGGACCCCCCCTGTCACCCTTGCCCACCCCAGGAGGACACCCAAGGCTGAAGGGACCCATCCCAGGGACATTAAGGTAACTTCAGGTAAGTTTTTTTTAAAAAAAATTTGTGGCATAGGGGGGCCTGATTTGTGCCCCCCTACATGCCACTATGCACAATGACCATACCCAGGGGACAGAAGTCCCCTGGGCATGGCCATTGGGCAAGGGGGCATGACTCCTGTCTTTGCTAAGACAGGAGTCATTTCAATGGGGGTTGTGAAAAAAAATGGCGCAAATCGGGTTGAGGCGCAAAAATTGCCTCAACCTGACTTGCCCCATTTCTTGACGCCCAAGCTCCATTTTCCCCTACGCCGGCGCTGCCTGGTGTACGTCATTTTTTTTAACGTACACCAGACGGCGCCGGCGGCTAACGCCGGCTAACGTCATTCAATAAATACGGCGCCCGCATGGCGCTTCAGAATGGCGTTAGCCGGCGCTAATTTTTTTGACGCAAAACTGCGTTAGCGCAGTTTTGCGTCAAAAAGTATAAATATGGGCCTAAGGCCCTCATTATAAGATTGGCGGTAACTGCCATCTACCGCCGAGATGACGGCCGCCAAAAGACCATCGCCACAGCTAACAGCTGTCCGCCAAATTATGACCACAGCTGGATTTCCGCCACAAGAAGGGCGGAAATACGGCTGTGGCCATGCTGGCGGATGGAGTTAATGTGGTGCTGCTACCACCAGCAGTGCCACGCCAGTAGACTACCACCAGCCGTACTTTGAGAACTAATACAGCCTGGCGGTGTTCTGCTGGCGGGAGCTGCTGGTGATAGCCACGCCCCATCCCATCCCCTGCCAGAAGACCCCCTGAATTCAGGTAAGTCAGATTTCCAACAGGGGAGGAGGGTGGGGATGTTGTGTGTGTGTCCGGGGGTGTGTGCATGAATGTGTGAGAGAGTGCATGAATGCGAATGTATGTGGAGTATCGTGTGCGTGCGTGTATGCATGTGTGAGATTGCGTGTAAGTATGGATAAGTGAATGCGTGTCTTCTTGTCAGTGTGAATGTGGTGCGGATGTGTGCATGAATAAATGGATGCATGCGTGTATGAATGCATGTATGACTGTGGGTGTGTGTATGCACGGTGCATGTTTGCATATGTGTGTGTGTGTAGGGGTGTGAGGTTTTGGAAGGGGGGAGCGTGGATGGAGGGGGGCGTCTGGGGAGTTGTTGGGGGGGTAGGAGCCTCCTATCAGTGACAGGGAAGGGGCATGCAATGGGTGTTGCAGTGGGCGTACCCACGCAACACCCATTGCTTTTTGACACTTCCCGAGATTTACAAGGAAACGTAAATCTGAGGCAGCGCCAAGTACTAAACTTCACCATAGGGGTGGCGTTAGCATGGCGCAACAAGGAGTAATACTTTTTATTTCTATGCATTTTTGCTTTTTCTCTGCATGCTGCATTCTGATTGAAGAGCAAAAGGCCATTAATGATTGTTTATTTCCAGGAAGGAACACCTTCCAGCACATAGACAATCATCCCTGCAAAGCAGGCACCCTTGCACTATGGTGCAAGGGTGCCTGTGTTGGTGCTAGGCAGCTAAATTTAGTGCCAGCGCTGGGAAAACACAGGGGTGTGCCGTATTTTTGTGTTTCTGAAGTTATGCAGTGCAGTGCTGCCAACTCTGGTGCAGTGCTGCACTTCACCATTTCCTTTTAAATATGTCCCTCCACTCACTGCCACTCTACTCCACTCTACATGACTCTACTTGACTCTACCACACTTCACTGTAGAGCACACCACTTTACAACACTCCACTCTGTGATACTCCACTGTACAATCCTTTCTCCCACTCTACTATATGACAACCCACTTGACCACACTCTACTCTAGGACACTCTGCCCACTGTACTCCACTCTTTACCACTTCACTTTACAACACTTTACTCCTTTCTAGGCCACTTGAAAACACTGTACTCAACAACACTCTCTCCATGATACTCAGTCCACAGTACGACACTCCACTCTTCCATACTCAGATTCTACACTCCACTCAACCTTATGCCACTCCACTGAACTTTCTGAAATGCCACTCCACTCTACAGCACTCCACTCTACAACACTGTACTCCACTGCTTGCCCCTCCATTCTACCCCACTCTGCTCCACTGTAGTTCACTTTGTGACACAATAGAACACTCCACCCAATGACACTCCACTTGATGACACTCCATTAGGAAAACATTATTTATTCTTCTTATACTAGATTAACACAAAGCCTACAAATTCTAAAGTTACATTTATAACTTAAAGTAATATGTTGTGCCCTCTCTGAAATGTTCTATAACTTGGGCACCTCTGTACACAGTGTTGCAACTTGCTTGCCACGCTACATTAACTCTAACTCTAACCGTCTCCATGCACTGCTTATAACCTTTCATATTATATCACTAATAACATGTTAAATCATAGCTTTTATAGCAACACTGATGACATCTCAAATTGCATAATTTATGAAAACACTGTCCATGGTAGAGAGCTGAATTATAATTAATGTAGTGTGGCTATTATGTTCACAAAAGTGTGTCTGGAATTAAGTACACCTCTTACATTTCTCCTCTCCATTCCCTTCTCCTTCCTTCAGTTATTATTTTTGCAATGCTTTCATAGCCTTTCCTTATTCCTAAAACATTTATAGAATTACATTTTTGAATATTTGAGTTTCAAAATATAAAATAATTTCTTCCAATTTGGTTTGCTAGCTAGCAAAACATTTAGGCCCATATTTATACTTTTTTATGCAAACCAGCACTTTCGCTGATTTGCATAATTTTTTTTACCGCCGGCTAACATCATTCCAACGTGCCAGGCGGGCACCTTATTTTTTCGATTGATGTTAGCCGGTGCTGCGGACTGGTGAGAGTAAAAAAAAAATTACTCTAACCAGGCAGCGCCGGCATAGGGAAAAATAGGGGTTGTGCATCAAAAAATGGTGCAAGTCAGGTTGGAGTCAAAAATCATGGCTCTAACTGGACTTGCGCCATTTTTTGACACACAAACCCCATGGAAATTACTCCTGTCTTACCAAAGACAGGAGTCATGCCCCCTTGCCCAATGGCCATGCCCAGGGGACTTCTGTCCCCTGGGCATGGCCATTGGGCACAGTGGCATGTAGCGGGTCCGAAGTTAGGCCCCCCATGCCATTAAATCTTTTTTTAAAAATACTTACCCCAACTTACCTGTACTGACTTGTGATATGTCCCCCCTATCCATAAGTGGCCTCCAGGGGTGGGTGGGGGTGGCAGAGGGTGTCCCTGGGGGCAGGGAAGAGCACCTGTAGACTGTTTCCATGGTCAGAGACCATGGAAATGAGCTCAAAGGTCCCTTAACGCCTGCCCTCACCCAGGCGTTAAAAAACAGCGAACATCAGGCTGGGTGCCATT
Source organism: Pleurodeles waltl (assembly GCF_031143425.1). Taxonomy (NCBI): domain Eukaryota; kingdom Metazoa; phylum Chordata; class Amphibia; order Caudata; family Salamandridae; genus Pleurodeles; species Pleurodeles waltl. The sequence continues at coordinate 1,254,823,471 of NC_090440.1, read as the reverse complement.
TTTTAAGGCCCACCCCCGCCTGTGCGTCAAAAGCCTTTGGCCTCAAGTACTTTCGTGCTCACCCGATCCTCTGTACCAAGCCGATCATCAACGCCGTCCACCGCTTCGACGCAGAGTGGCTCTTTGTTACCAAAACTGGGTTGTACCCAAAATCTTCTAAGCCAACCTTGTCGATAGATTCTGGCAAAGCCCATTTTCCATAGACTCCAAGAACAACTGGATGTCAAACAAAATACAATTCACATCCAGCCTCACACTGGCCGGATCCTTGAAACATCCTCGGCACCCACTCCTACTCCAAAGAGACCACTTTCTTTCCAGGAGGCTCTGGACTCACCAATGCCAACAAAACACCCGAAGAAAGCTGACAAAGCCACCAGGCCATTGCCTCCTCCAACACCCTCACCACCTCCTCCAATAGTACCAGCCTCACATTCTCCACCACATTCTCCAGAAGACCCATTAGAAGTTTCACCAAAAGGGTCTCCACAGGATGACACAACTGGGGAGGGTGGGGCACAAGGCACTTTTGAAACACCACCATATAGTGACTGCTGGGACAATTATGATGACAATTCTCCAGAGGACACAAACCCAGATCAGTATCCCGCCCGTCCCTCCCTTCCAGATGATCAGGAGTTTATAGGCAGTGTGACAGTGTATCATGATGTACAGCTCCATGAAGAGCCTTTAGAAGAGAATTTCTTATTTGAAACCCTTTCCCCCACTCACTGGGCTGCACACTATCTCCCTATGCTAAAAGTCATTCTTAGACACACTGAGGACATTTTTAAAGATCCTGATACGGCTAGAGATATCGTCCCAGGAGTAGATTAAAAAGTATAGGGCCTCACCGTCTGATTACCATATGTCTCAGGGGCCAGTTACCACCAAACTCACTTGTCATTACCACTGCATGCAAGCACTCAATTTCCAAACTAGCAGAGATGCCTAGCTGCCTGGCAAGGACAGTAAGCTTATTGATGCTGCAGGGATGAGTGTTGGGGCGCAATCCAACAATCATTCGCAAATTGCCAATTCAGTGGGCCAACTTGCCTGTTATGATCGTTCTTACTGGGATGAAACGGAGAATCTACTCTAACATCTCCCAGAGGAGCACAAGTAACGAGGACAACAACTTGCCTCTGAAAGCAAGCTTATTTTTAGCACCTCAATATGGTGTACCTTAAACTGACATTGCAGCTAGAGGCATTAATAATGGCATCTTGCTCAGACGTCATGCGTGGCTTCGTATTTCTGGTTTTAAACCAGAGCTGCAGTTGAGTGTCCTTAATATGCCCTTCAACAAAGAACATCTGTTTGGTCTCCAAGTAGACCAAACACTAGAAAAATAAAGGCTACAGAGACAGGAAAGGCAATGAGGGCCATCCAAACACCAACCACCCATGACTCCTTTCGATGCCCCAACTACTGTGGTGGTTGCAAAGCAACCTTTTCTGACACCTACTTCCTATCGATGCAATCAAGGTCAAACTACCTCCCACAAAGATTATTTCTGTGGCTCCTACAGAGGTAATAATGCCAAAGGCAGAGATAAGGGTGCTTTCCCAAGTGGGTCAACACCCACTGCTAAACAGTGACTCTCCCCCCCATGTTACCCCTGGCCATATAACACCTTTCGGGTCACCTATAAGATTTCCCACCCACATGGCAAGCAGTTACATCAGACCAGTGGTTCTTGGACATTATCCAACATGGCTATGTTTGGAGCTCATTACCACACCTCGCAACATTCTGCCTCACACTCACAGGTTATCAATGAGACATCAGGCATTGCTCAAACAGTATGTGCCAGCTCTTCTGCTCAAAGGAGCCACAGAATCCATCCCTCTATGTTATAATGGTTCAGGGATATACATGTTATACTTCCTAATACTAAAAAGGACGGATCGCTGCAGCGAATTTTAGACCTCAGGCCCCTAAACAAGTACATCCGGTCAGAGCACTTCCACATGGTTACCTTTCAAGACATGGAGCCACCTCTCCAACACAGTGACTTTATGGTTACACTAAACCTAAAGGACGCCTATTTTCACATACTGATATACCCAGCACATCGCAAATATCTCAGGTTTGTAGTGGGCAGCAAACATTATCAGTTCAAAGTCCTACCTTTCGGGGCAACTACTGCGCCTCGGGTATTCACCAAATGCCTAGTGGTGGTAGCAGCCCATCTACGCAGACAAAAAGTGCATGTTCAGGCTTATCAAAGCCAGCACTCATGAACAGTGTCAACAACATTCTCAGGTTACAATAGATCTGCTCCAATGCTTAGGGTTCTCCATCAATATCACAAAATCTCACCTTCAACCTCTGCGGTTTCAGCCATACCTAGGGCCTATTCTAAGCAGACAAAAAGGATTAGCCTATCCCATTTGTGCAAGAATCAAGAGTTTCCAAACGTTGTTTCAGACAAATCAACAACTCGCACTGAGGAGACTTGTGCATCTCCCAGGGATGATGGCCTCCTGTGTTGCCATAGTACCCCTTGCATCTGTTACTCCAAAGCCTAGTAGAACAGTGGTCTCAGTTACAGGGCCAGTTAGAAGATCTAGGGCCAGATGTAGGAAGCCTTTTGTGCGTCGCAAACTGCGAAAAACGCAGTTTGCGACGCGCAAAAGACTTAACGCGATACACAACCTCAAATTGCGAGTCGGCACCGACTCGCAATTTGAGGCTGCGACTCGCAAATAGGAAGGGGTGTTCCCTTCCTATTTGCAACCGCATCGCCATGCTGAGTTGGTTTGTGACCACGAATGCGGTCGCAAACCAACTCGCAGTTACCATCCACTTGAAGTGGATGGCAACACATTCGCAAAAGGGAAGGGGTCCCCATGGGACCTCTTCCCCTTTGTGAATGCCCAAAAATATATTTTTTCAGAGCAGGCAGTGGTCCTATGTACCACTGCCTACTTTGAAAAAAACGAAACTAAATGTTTTCCGAAGTTTTTAGTTTTGCAGCTCGTTTTCCTTTAAGGATAACGGGCTGCAAAAAGAAAAAAAAACTGCTTTATTTAAAAGCAGTAACAGACATGGTGGTCTGCTGTCTCCAGCAGGCCACCATCCCTGTGAGTGCTTTGACTCGCTATGGGGTCGCAAACTGCGACCCACCTCATTAATATTCATGAGGTGGGTCTTTGCGACCCCATAGCGAGTTGCAGAAGGTGTCTGAGACACCTTTCTGCATAATATTTTGCGAGTTGCAAATTGTGAGTCGCTGTGACTCGCAATTTGCAACTCGCAAAATATTTTTTTGCTACATCTGGCCCCTAGTGATGATAGACCACCACACATAACTCCCTGAAGTGGTGGAATAACAACAACTTGTTACGAGGGCAGCTTTTCCTCAGCCCTGTTCCCCACCTCACTGTCACAAAGGAAGCATCACTCATGGGATGGGGTGCACACTTGCAGGATCTCACATTACAGGGTCTCAAGGACACCAAACAAAAGGGTCCCCACATCAGCTATCTAGAGCTTCACGCTATTAACCTAGCATTGAAAGCATTGCTACCTCACCTAATTGGCAAGGTTGTCCTAGTCCGGACAAACAATGACAACCATGCATTATCTACAAAAATAGGGTGGACACGTTCTCTACAACTATCTCACCTACCTCAGATAATTTGGAGATGTGCTTTGCATCACATCATTCACCTGTTAGGGCAGTACTTTCCAGTAACAGACAACTTTGCAGACGTCCTCAGCAGGATGCAGCAACATGTCCACAAGTGAGAACTTCACCCCTAAGTCCTCCTTCTATAATTTCTTAGATGGGGGGGTTCCCTCGAGTAGATCTCTTCGCAACCGTAGAAAACGCCAAATGCCCAAATTTCACATCCAGGTTCCCACACCCACCATCTAAGGGCAACACACTGTAGATTAATTTATCAGGGATATTTGCCTATGCTTTTCCCATTCTCCTTCCATTTCTAGCTCGAAAGCTCAGGCAGACATTGCTCACTCCAGTACTAGTGGCTCCGACATCTGAACCAGGGCTGACGAGCCCAATATTACTGGACCTTTCTGTAGTCCCCCACAAGGAGATTCCCAACAGGCCGGACCTCCACACTCAGAACCATGGAGAAATGAGGCACCCAGATCCCAAGGCTCTCAACCTGGCGATTTGACTCCTGAGGTCATAGAATTTGGTTACCTGAATCTACCACCTGAATTTATGGCTATTCTCAGGGAAGCTTGTAGTCAATCCACACAGCTAAATGGAAGAGGTTTGTTTGTTATTGTCATTCAAAAGAAACTGATCCTTTTAATGCCACTGTACAAAGCATTGTCTTTTACAACTCTCTGGGCTAGCATTCACCTCCATATGGGTACATCTCACTGCATTAGCTGTCTATCTACAAAATAAGCAAGACATGTCTCTATTCAAAATACCAGTCAGTGAAGCCTTTATGGAGGGGCCTGAGAGTAATTCCACCACGAGTTCCAGCTGCACCTTCATGGAATCTTAACATTGTTTTTTCACGACTCATGGGATCTCCATTCGAGCCCCTGCATACCTATCTCCTTCAATATCTTTATTGGAAAGTGTCATTTTTAATTGTTATTACCTCACTTAAATGCGATAGCAGGCTTTAGACATATACTTTGGAACAAACTTTCTTTCATCTCCAAGGAGACAGGGTGGTCCAATGCACCAAACCTAAATTTCTACTAAAAGTTGTTTCTGACTTTCACCTCAATCAGTCGAGTTACAGTTTTTTCTCTCAACCAGAATTGATTGTGGAGAGTGCTCTCCACACATTAGATGTCAAAAGAGCCCTCATGGTCTACAAAATGTTTTTTTAGAGACATTAAACAACTATTTGTTGCTTTTTCACCACCCCAAAGGAAAGCCTAAATCCAAATCAGGTGTTGCCAGATGGATAGCTAAGTGCATTCAAACACGTTTCGCTGAAGCCAAATTAACTCTTACCTGCAGCTCCTAGAGCATAATGTACTAGAAAAAAATGAGTGTCCTTGGCTTCCCTAGGAAACATTCCAATAGCTGACATATGCAAAGTAGCTACATGGTCTACACAACTTACTGTCACAAAACATTACACTGTGGGTGTTCTAGCACACAAACATAATAATGTAGATCAGGCAGTGCTACTTACACTTTCAAAAGCCCTTTTATGTTACAAAAAGTGTTTTCCAAGTCATAAAAGGACTTTTGTACATGGTCATATGCCATTCTGTGGTATTAACCCCTGTGTTTTTGTAAATTGCAGCGTTTGCAACCTCAAAATGGTTTTGTGCATCTGGTTCCCTAGTTCTCTAACCTAGTTCTAAAAAAAAATCTTATAGGAAGCCACATAGTGATAGTTACTAAAGGAGCATTCAGCAAGGGGTGAAAATGACCTAATTTCTATTAAAAGCCAGTACTGAGATCTGTGGGCTTCCAAAATCCTTGATCACTGAAAAGCTTAACAATTTAAATCACCTGCTCTCATCTTATATCACACTTATCTACCCATCACCATATGTCATATCTCTATCAATCCTCCATTCCTACTCAGACTCATCCCAAATCCATTCTACAACTTTCATCTCCTTAATAACTCTACCTAGGCTATTCCCTCAGCTTCCACATCTAACCCACCAAACCTCACTTTACTACCATGATCTCCCAAACAACCCAACTATATTCTCCCTCATTATTCTCACCCTGCCACTATGAACTCCCTAACCCCTTCCACAGACTCTTCCCTCCTCCATCCTCCCTTTACTCATCTCAAGTCTAAATCCTATTACCATAAACTCCCAATTAACACTTATGGATTCTTTTCTCCCCCACCCCTCAATTTCTCCAGTCAATCTAACTAACAAACTCTCATATCCACGGCTCAAATGCACTCATAATAATAATACTAAAACTGTACTCATATTTCCCTATACTAATCCACCACTAATTCTTGTTGGGTTCCGGAGTAGCGTGCTACTTGCCGAAAAGCGCTTTGATGCCTCGTCAGGGGTAGTAAGCGCTATGTAAATACTATTACAATACAATACAAAAAATAAGGCGCACATGCCTTAAAGTCATTTTTCGGACGGGGACGCCTACCTTGCATGTTATTAACGCAAGGCGGTTTTTCTTATCCAGAAAATGTAGAGTATAAATATGCCCCTCAGAGTTGTTAGGCATTTATTTTTAGTCATGAAAATTTCCACAGTTGTTATTAAATAAGTATTTGTTTTCTAGAACCTGCCAGAGCAGATACTAAAGGGTAATGCCAGAAGAAAGATTGTGAAGAGGAGTAGGGGGAAAAGGAGCATGTGGTTGCTGGGGTGAGTAGTAGTTTGTGGCAACACAAGGGAAAACCATGAAAATCAGGGAGCAGGGGTGACAATTGTTTTAAGGCACAGGGGTCCCTCCTCAAATCATAAATCAACTCATATACTGGGATTTTATTGACATTGTTAAAATAATCTGTGGAGGTGGAGACATCCACGGGGCCTACAACAAAATACAACAAAAAATATACCAAAATTAATGACTGCAAGAAAGGACTCAGGCATAGGTATGTGACAAAGATCATGAGGTTATATGGTTACATTTAACCATAACAGAACACATCTGCACCCACAATGAATTACACAAATAAATCGGGTCAGCGTGTCGGAGTAGACAATGTTTCAATCCCTCTATAATCACAGAATCATCATCAGAAAATTAGAAATCATGCCTGAAGCGTAATGCCTAAATAGTATTGCAGAGGAAGTAAAAGAAAAAGGAGGAAAAATAAAAAAAGAGGAAGGAGAAACGAAGTAAAAAGACAAAAGCGAAAAAAAAGAGGTTTTCAGTGGTCAATAAGAATAGTGTGAAAGCCATGCATGAAAAAATACTCTGCATAGGGTATCCTGTGATGTATCCATACAGTTGTGTACCTGTTAGACCTTGCATCCTTGGCATGGTCTCCCCTGCATTTTTTGTCTCTGCTTCCCATATTTTGACTGTGTGCTGGACTCTGTTGTTGCTGTTTTTGGTACTCTGGGCACTTTACAACTGCTGACCAGTGCGAAAGTGCAAGTGCTCCTGTGTAAATTCTATGTGTAATATTTTATTTACTAGTAAGTCCTAGTAAGGTACATTTTCATGCTAACTGTTTTAGCGTTGTGTTAAAATTTACATGAAGAATCTTTTTGGTTTTTAATTGATAACTTGACTTGTGAATTGTGGATTTTTGTTGTTCTGGTCTTGTTTTGTTTAGATAAATATTTTCTATTTTTCTAAACCTGTGTTGTGTCACTTTGTAGTATTTCCATTAAGTTACTGTGTGTGTTGATACAAATACTTTGTACCTTGCACTCTGAAGTTAAGCTTGCTGCTTGTGCCAAGCTACCAAGGTGGTAAGCGGGGGTTAGCTGAGGGTGATTCTCTTTTACCCTAACTAGAGTGAGGGTCCTTGCTTGGGCAGGGGGCCACTTGAGGCTGCCATGCACCAACACACACATCATTGCCCTGTGGTACAAGGGTGTGTAAATTCTGTAAGGAGTAGTTTTTATTTTAGTAGGGGACCCTTATAGTGCTAGAACTATTCTTTACCACTTTTCCTGCTTTGTGTGTGTGTTGAACACTAAAGCACACATGCAAAGTAGGTAAAACAAAGGAGAAATACTTCTACCTCAAAGAGGTGCATGATTTTGGAGCAAATCCTTTCCTTCAAGTGCTTGTGGGCAGGGGTTTGTGTCAAAACCCATTGATAGATGCATGGGAATGCCCATTTACTATTCATGGAACATTCCCTTGAAGCAAAGCAATGCAAATCAGTGCATAGCCCAAGTCCAAAGCAAATCCTGATCTGAGTTGGATAATAAATCCAAGCACTTGGCGTCTGGTTTGCATTCCCATAGTAATCAGTAGATCTGGTCCATGTTTAGTTACATTTTTGGGGGTTTTGAGGGATTTATGGAGAAGTGTGGGTCTGTTGTGGGTGAAAACAATTGGGGAAGGGATAGACTACATTAGATTTAGTATAGAAGAGAGGGTCTGATCCAGATGGAGTGGTTGCATTCATCTTTGATAAAAAGAAACAAATTATTATTTCCTATCTATGGATTTTCAAAATGTATTATTATTATGGTTATAATTATGATTACTAATAATTGTATTGTTAGTTTTACTTTTTACTGAAACATCCATAAACAAGGATGTTTCACCTACTTAGCGGCTCAGTAGACGCTGAGCCCCGATCCTGTTCCATTACAAAGCAATTGTCCAATGGCCAATCGTTATCATCCTCTTTCAATTTTACCCTCTACTTGATTTGAGCTCCCGTACCACCAGACTAACTCCAAATTATGCATCCACTGCTCTGAAATCACTTTTAGAAAACTGACTGTGCATTGCCCTTGCTTCACAACTTCAAAGCTTGATGTCTCCTGAGAGCGCTCACCTTCCATCAGTCAATAGTAGTAATATCTGTGTACCGCCCTACCCTCTGGATCTAGTTAACCATGAAGGTAGAATACTACTTGCAATAACCTATGGAATACAGGAGAAGTGTTTATGTTATGTTATGAATACTGCAAAGTCCTGCCCAATTGCAAACCCAACCATTCTCCCCTTCACTTATATGAGTTGAAATGTATGTCCACCACTTCCCCGTAGACATACTGTTAATAGGTCTAAACAGGCAGGACGCCACAGGAACAACAAGGTCCTTCTTATTTTGAATAAAAAGGCAAACCCACCATAGAAAGAGTCTTCTTCTACAACATGAAACAAAAAGAAAAACGCAGATTGAATAGAAAAGTCAAGACAAAAACCAGCTGAACCCAACACAGTGTGTAGGAGGAGTCATTTACTTAAATAAGCATAGTGAACATTCAAGTCACAGAAAGAGGTTAGTTTCAGTAGAATTATCAGGAATACTGGTTGTCTGTGGGGCAGAAACTGCAGAAGAAAAAGTGCACACTGCCTATCCTTGGCATCCCCTTGTTATAATTTATCCTCTGCACTATAATGTCTCTGTCTGACATAGTTGATGGAATTAGCATTGACAATTTAGCTGTAACCTTCCTCTTTAACAGTTTGACCACTGCTTGTACCATAATTGTTGACAACTGAGATCTGTTGATGACAGAAATAGATGACAGCACAATAGTTCTTACAGCTTAAGGTAAGAGGTTTAGGGTGCTGACTATTGGAAGGGTAGGGAGACTCAGGTAAAACTTTAGAGGCAGCATTCAACTAGTTCAGGAGAACAGTGCATTTGTGATGGAAAGACAATGTGAGTTAAGTTAAATTACTAAATCTTCAGCAGCCACTAACTCCCAAGTTTATGATAAACAGTTTGGGTCCAATTTACATAATTGCAGGTGGCCGTGATGAGGACAGAGCAAATTACTCTATCATCATGACTGGCAGTCCACCCACCAAATTTATAAATGACGCCAAGCATGTAGTAATTTATAAAGACCTTGGCAGGAATTCTGCATTTTACTTTTTGCTAAAGAGCAGCGTTAGAAGGATGTAGCCCTTTAGCAAACAATATTTCTTTTTCTTTTCAAAAAGAAATAATGGACATGTAGCCATTTCTCTGAATGACCTTACTCCCTAGGTCCGCCAGAGAAGTTTGGCCATGGTCTAGACAGAGTAATTTCTGCTGTGGCCAAACCATTGCGATGAAGTATGCACAATGCCAATAAATGAATCGCCTTTAGTTATGAAGGCTAAAGTCCAAAATTACAACAATAGATACATTTAAAAAATATGTATAAAAATGTGAAGATAATTATAATGTATACACATAGTGCAACTGCATTCTTCTACCATTGTCCATCGAGGGAGCAGGGGTGAACTACAGAGCAGGATCACCATAGTAGATTTCACCTCTTTGCAGAAGCAAAGGTCTTCAGATTGAGAAAAGATATTTTCAATATTTGAGAGCCAAAGTAAATATGGCGCTAATTTTAGTCAGTCTAATCTAGATAAACTAAGAAGTTTCAGAAAAACAAAGAGATGCTGGTGCACAAATTACAAAAAGGCTCATGAAGTAATACCCCCAGTGTTTATCGTGAATTATATTATCACCCAAGCATAAAATAACAAGCTTAACTAAGCCACGGCATTCACATATGTCACATAAATTATCATTTGGCTTTCATTGATGGAAGTCACCTATTCCAAGCGGAATGTCCATCTATCTATCTATGCTTCTCTTTTTCCCATTTCCCATTGAAGCATCATGCACAAGCTGTGCAATGCAGCTCTTTGCATCTTCATTTATAGCAGACAAATTAGCATGCAGGTTTAAGCATGGGAAACAAGCCTCTCGTTAGCTCATGAAATGCTCTGTCTCTATGATTCCATTGCTAATGCAGATGTCATTGATTGGTCACCAGCTAAATGACTGTGTCATCCATGATTTTTTTTATCTGTGCTGTGCACACTGATCTATTTATGCTTGTTCAAATTAGCAGCACACCTTATCTAAAAATGAAACTGTTTTCTGTTTCATTTTTTGTTTCTCTCATAACAGAAATTTCGGTTGTGTTATTGAGTCTTTTTAATTTGAAAAGTAGAGTTCATCCTCAAATTCAGGAAGGATATCTAGAAGATGATCACTCATGTCAACTGTGATGCCTGAGAAACATCTGTCATCCATGGTTGTACCTTCTGGAGCCTTCTAACTTTTCTGTATGGAATGTTCATTTATTTTAATCACTGTCAGTCTCTCTTCTGACTGTAGCCAATTACCCAGCTGCACTGAATATGTGTTCTAAAGATACACTGGCCACTGCACACGGAGATATTCTTTTGCCAGCCTACTCAGTTCTGGCAACTGTTCCTTCATTGACTCAATGAGTCTTGATCCGGTAGACCTCTGTTGGTTCATCCAAATATTACTCTACCATCTCTTGTGTCGTTGTTGACATATGTTTTTTTCTGCAATATTTGTCCATAGCCATGGCTTTATTACTGCAGTTGTCAATGACAACACATCCAAGGCTGACACCTCAGGGTTAAAACCATTTGTAGTCCTTGATGTTAAACTCTTCCAAGATGTTGGTGGCTGTATGTGAACATTGCAACTGTTGCATGGTGTTGATTGCCTAAAGAATCATCCTCAACAGCAAACCCAGCAACTAGCCTTTGCCTACTCCCTAGAAGGAGACCCAGGGACATATTTTTCATGGAAAACATCCTGAACAACTAGGTCTAAACCACTACTTGCCTGAACCACTACTGCTAAACAACTAAAAAGTCTCTACAACTAAGTACTGAACAACTACTGTCTAAACAACAAGTGTGCCTGAATAACAATTGCCTGAACAACTAATTTTAAGGTAAGGTTTTCCTTTTGGTTTTTATGGTTTATTAGTTGTTTAGAATATATATATATATATTAGTTGTTCAGGCAATTGTTATTCAGACACAGTAGTTGTTCAGACAGTAGTTGTTCAGTACTTAGTTGTAGAGACGTTTTAGTTGTTTAGCAGTAGTGGTTTAGGCTATAGTTGTTTAGGACCTAGTTGTTCTGTCACATATTCATTTTTCATGGCATTGCATCACTCTAGCATTATGCAGGTTGTTGCAAGGACAATGAAATCCCTAAGTTAGGCTTACCAAGCAACACAAGGCCACCTTGCATGGCTCCCTGTTGCTTGGTTCATCTAGAGTGAAAAAAAGCAGCACACGTACCAAAAGTGACAAGGCCCTGAAAGCTTTTTCCTTTATGGCAGGCCTAACTGCTCTAAGAAGAAAATCAGAGTACAATTAAATAATACTAATACCTTATCTCAGGAATAGGACTAGCTAGAAAAATAATGAAAAATGGCAGCACACATAGAAGGAGCAAATCGCCATTGAAGACTGTTTTTGTGGAGGAAGGTGTCCCTTACTGCACAAAAACAATCTCCCCCTCAATGCAGCCATCCTTGCACTATGGTGCAAGTGTGTTTGCATTGTCGCTCAGCAGCAAATTTAGAGCCAGCGCAGGGGAAACACAGAGGTGCACTGTATTATTGTAAATATGGCTCATTCCTGCATTTTCAAAATTAAAGTGCGCTACAATGGCAATTTTGGCGCAGCGACTCGCACCGTCATTTTCTCTTAAATCTGGCCCAAATTTTTTTTTTTGTGCCTTGACCTAAGGGCACTCCCATGTTTGATGTATTTAAGAAGCAGAGTGTTGTTGATGAAACTGCCATGGGTTTTTGTTATTCTTAAGAGAAAGGTCTACACTGAAGATCCACAAAGATATTGAATATCGCAAATGCTTCCAGGTCTAGGACAGTTCATCTTCCTTTCTCAGCCATCAGTCATCTACTTTCCGCATGACCGAGAGTCACATCCATCGCTTTGAGCACTGTTGTTTGAGATTATATTCACTTGAGTAGTAGGATCTGGAGCTATTCTCTTTTCAAGGTCCGATGATAGACGCCACTTAGGAATGATGCAACAGTCATTAATTACTGGTACCTATGTCACTTCAGCCTGAGCTACTGCCTTACAGGCAAGCACTGCTGATACTAGTGCTTTAATAAAATCCATCTTCTTCAGCCGAGTAAACATTCCTTCTTTAGCCCTAATCACTTACACTTAAAGGTCATAACCAGTAAGAGAGGAGGAGGAACTTTCCAGAGTTGTACAACAACCTGATGAGAAAGTCCAGTGGCGAACAGCATGCAACTGTAAAGTATGAGAGCTGGAGAATCTCCTCTTATGCTTGAGACTGACTATTGGGTCTATTAATTTTATACAGAGTATGGGTATGAATGAAAAATTGGAAATCTAAACTGGAATTGTTATCCTTTGACCACAAACCTGTAAATTAACTGGTGCCTCGGGCTGAGGGGAACATGAAGGCCTGCATTCATGTGAATTAATGACAGCACAAGAAATGCTTTGGTATTCGTAAGCACATGTTTTGTTTTAGGTCTATTTTAAAATGCGTGGAAAATCATTAACTGACTTGCTCACGGTGTCGGACTGGTTGGAATCCTCTTGTTTTATTCTATACTGTGAACGTTATTAATATGTAAAGTTCACAGTCAAATGGGACTGACACTCTTGTGCTGGAGGCCTCGAATTACTTGAATTAGTGCAATCGTCTATGCCTTCCCTTTTTGTAATTGAGTAATTCTAGTTTATCTTTTTTTCCTCCAATCGAGGAACACCCTTACCGTCTGATTTTACTTGTTACTGCTGTTGAATGTATCCTGGCGCGGTCGTTACAGTTACAGATACTATGCCCGCACAGCGGCTAAATGATTGGACTTTAACTCCCTCCATTTCAGATACCCAGTTTAGAGATCCATTGCCTTTCTATAGGGGCCGATCTCACTGCCCATCTTATACATCTTGGCAGCTAAGGCCAGCTATTATTGAGCAATGAGAGGGTTACACAGCAGCGAATTTGTGATAAGCATTAAGTAAAATAATAACTTTTTCTGATGTGCCAAATTGTGCTTATTTATTTGCAAGTCAGTGCCAAACAGAACTAAATAGAAACTTGCCTGATTTGCGATACTATACCACTTACCGCCTCCCAACTGTTCTATAGAACCCGGCAGCTTATAGACATGCGGATGTTATTGGAGCTGTCTTCTCCACACCTCCACGCATCTGGGAGCATTTTCATTGACTATCCACAACAGTTTATAAGGTGTCCAGTGGATCCCGTGGAATGTGTAAATATGTTTTTCCTTTAGGGCAACGGATTTAACTGTGCCCAGGACGTAATGGTTACATCCTGAGGCACAGTGCTGCTGTGCCCAGGACGTAACCATTACGTCCTGGGCACAGAGCCCAGAGGGAGCGCTAGCGCTCCCTCTGTGGTGCTTCCCCCCACCCCCCCAAGGCAGGGATAGAAGGGGAAGCCCTTCCCCTTCCACCCCTTCCCGTGACGTCAGTGCGCTGATTGTCACAGGGCCTCCTCCCTGAGCTTCCAGCGCGATCAGACGAGAAATGCTTTGCATTTCTCTTCCAATCACGTTGGGGAGGCCAAGAGAGGCTTCAAAGAGAAGGAAAGTTATTTCCTTCCCTTTGAAGTCTCTCTCTGCATTTCAAAAGCCGGATTGCAAAGCAATACGGCTTTTGAAACGCCCACTACCAGGGATATATTTAAAAAAATGAAACTGCCATGAGGGAGCGACCCCTTGGGCAAGGGTCCCTCCTAGGGGGGGCATTTTTTCTAAAGGCCTTTTTTGCCCCCCCCCCGCCAGGGGCAGAAACCTCTAGGCACCAGGGATAAAAAAAAAATTTTGTTTGTTTTTGTTTTCTTTTAGAGGTGGGGAGCGACCCCTTAGGCACGGGTCGCTCCCATAGGGGGCAAATTATATTTAGGCCATTTCTGCCCCCATTGGGGGCAGATTGGCCTATTTTTATGAGGCCAATCTGCCCCCAAGGGGGACATAAACCACTAGACACCAGGGAGTTTTTTTTTTTTCGTGAATTTCACATAAGGGGAGGGAACCCTTAGGCAAGGGTCGTTCCCCTGGGGGGCAAATTTATTTTAGGCCATTTCTGCCCCCCAGGGGGGGGCAGATCAGCCTATTTTAATTAGGCCATTCTGCCCCCAAGGGGGGCAGAAACCACTAGGCACTGGGGATTTTTATTGTTGTTGTTGTTTTACAGATGGGGAGCTGCCCCATAGGCAAGGGTCGCTCCCCTGGAGGGGCAAATTGTATTTAGGCCATTTCGGCCCGCTTTGGGAGCAGATCGGCCGATTTTAGGTCAATCTGCCCCCAAGGGGCCAGAAACCACTAGGCACCAGGGATCTTTTGTTTTGCGCCCTCACGCAAGGGGAGCGACCCCGTAGGCAAGGGTTGCTCCCCGGGAGGAAGTGGGGGGGCAAATTTATTTTAGGCCATTTCTGCCCCCCCCGGGGGCAGATTGGCCTATTGTTATTAGGCCGATCTGCCCCCGGGGTGGCATAAACCTCTAGGCGCCAGAGCTAAAAAAAAATTGTGTTTTTGTTTGTTTGGTGCTTTAGAGATGGGGAGCGACCCATTAGGCAAGGGTCGCTCCCCTGGGGGGCAAATTGTATTTAGACCATTTCTGCCCCCCTTGGGGGCAAATCGGCTGATTTTAGGTCAATCTGCCCCCAAGGGAAACAACTAGGCACCGGGGATCTTTTTTTTTTGCGCCGATGTCACTCAGGGGCCACCCCGTAGGCAAGGGTCACTCCCCGGGGGAGTTGGGGGGGGAATTTATTTTAGACCATTTCTGCCCCCCGGCTGAGCTACAGGCCAAAATCCACAGGTAGGCACTTCCCAAAAAACACCTCTGTTTTCTGTGAAAAAATGTGATTTGTCCACGTTGTGCTTTGGTCCATTTCCTTTTGTGGGCGCTAGGCCTACCCACACATGTGAGGTACCATTTTTATTGGAAGACTTGGGGGAGCACTGGGTGGAAGGACATTTGTGGCTCCTTTCAGATTCCAGAACTTTCTGTCACCGAAATAAGAGGAAAAAGTGTTTTTTGGCCACATTTTGAGGTTTGCAAAGGATTCTGGGTAACAGAACCTGGTCAGAGCCCCACAAGTCACCCCATCTTGGATTCCCCCTAGGTATCCAGGGCCAGATGTAGCAAAGTTTTGTGAGTCGCAAATGGCCCAAATCGCTATTTGCGACTGTGCAAAATCGGAAATGGGATGCAAAAATCCCATTTCCGACTCGCAAAAAAGCAATGCAAGCCGTTACCGACTTGCAAAATGTGCGACCCCATTTTGCGACCCGCAAATAGCAATTTTTTGCGAGCCGCAAACCATATGCAATTGCAACTCGCAAATTGCGACTAGTCGCAAAAAGCCCAGTTTGCATGTCCCATTTACCACTAACTCAGAGCAGGTCGTAACCATTACCAAAGTATAAAAGGAGACCCAGAAGGCATCTGGGTTACTCAAGATGGCGGAGATATATCTGATAGCAGTGAGGAGGAGAGTCCACGCAGCCCAGCAGAGGAGGAGGAGGAGCCAGAGACAGGAGAAGATTTATAGAACAAGGCAGACTCTTTTTCAGCAAACTGAGGAAGAGATATACGATAAATACTGCCTTAGCAGCGCAGCCATACTAGAATTAATTGAATTACTAAAACCAAAGCTAGAACACCAGACTCTCCGTGGCTGCGCCATCCCTACGCATGTGCAAGTGCTATGCTCACTGCACCTCTTGGCTTCAGGGAGCTATCAGGGGGTCATTGCTGTGGCAGGTGGGGTATCCCAAAGTGCAGTGTCAAGGTTCCTCAGGGCCTTCCTAGATGCCATACTCACACACATGTCTCACTTCATATACCTACCCAGGAATGAGGCAGAAATTAACAGCACCAAGCTGGACTTTTACCGGATTGCCAACTTTCCCCATGTCATAGGATGTGTAGATGGGACACATATCCAAATATGCCCCCCTGCAAACCTGGAACATCTGTTCCGCAACAGAAAGTGTACCCACTCACTCAATATTCAGGTTGTTTGTGACGCACATTATGTTATCACTGACAGTGTTGCAAAATTTTCAGGCAGTACCCATGACTCCTACATTTTTAGGCACAGTGGGATACACCAACGCCTGGAACGTGGGGAGTTTGGAGACGGATACCTCCTAGGTAGAGCTGCATACACCTTGCAGACATACACACAGGTCACTGTGCACACCAACCAGGACTTTCTAACAGTGTAATGTTTGTGCCCAACAGGTGACAGTGAATATGCTCTACAGCCATGGATAATGACTCCGTTCTTAACACCCAGCAATGAATCAGAGAGGCGATACAACAGTGCACATAAGAGGTCCAGGAACCTTATTGAACGCACCTTCGGATTACTGAAAGCAGGATTCAGATGCCTCCACCGCAGTGGAGGGGCCCTCCAGTATACCCCCATTACAGCATTCAAAATTGTTGTCGCATGCGCCATCCTGCACAATATTGCCACCCGACGTGGGCTACCTCTCACCCCTGCAGACCCAGATCCTGAGGATAAAGAGCAAGAGCAACCACATCGCCATCATGGGGATCGGAGTATAGCTAATCAAGGCAGACTGAGACGGGAACACATCGCCAACCAATACTTTGGAAGGTACGTGTCAACTCCAACCATACTCACCTATTGACCATAAACTCCATTTGTTAAGTGGAACAAAAAAACGATTTAATATGTGCAGAAATACAACTATTTACAATAACTAATTGTTCATGGTCTTCTAAATGGAAACCATGCATGGGGCACATTGCTGTCATGTGCCATATCATCAGGGACAGGGTTATGTCTATGTCCTACGGCGGCCCCTGCCAGCCTAGCTGGTCCCTGGTGGTTCTGCAGTGCTCTGCCTGGTACTCCCACTCCGGGGCACCCTAGTGTCACTGGCAGAGACACTGCTCACTGTAGAGCCCTCCTCGCTGTCCTGGGGTGTGTCCCCTGTGCCCCTGGACAGATGCCGTGCCTCCATTAAGTCAATCACGTGTGTGATCCGGCCCAGGCCCCTAGCCACATCTCCTGCAAAATGGCCCATTTCGACTTGGAGGCCAACTGTCCTTCTCGACAGGCCAGTGGTGTTCACAGCCAGTCTGCCAATTGATGTGTCCATCCTATCAAGCCTCTGTAGCAGCTAACGGTCCTTGCGCCGGCCACCCTCGCCCTGTGCCAGTAGTCCTGCCACCAGATCCCTTATGGACAGGGCTAGGTCCCCACTGTTTGTGGCAATAACGTCTATTCTGGAATTTAGCTGCTTCATGCTGGCCTCGTTGTTTCTAACAAAGCGGTGCAGCACACCACTAATCCGCCCTAATATATTGTTTTGCAGGCGCTGACCACGGAGCAGCTGTGCCTCGCTATTGGTGGTTGATGGACGGCCGGACGCAGCCTGCAGCCCTGCTCTCCTGTACCTGCGTCGCCTGCGCAGCGGTGGCTGACCTGTGTGCTCTACTGTGCCACTCCTGCCTGTTGCTGGTGCCCGATGTAGTGGGCTCAGATGTGTCCAGATCTCCAAATCCTGACACTGCCTCCTGCTCCAGGGTCTCCTCCACCCACTCTTCCAGGGGTGTGGGTGGTGGTACAGATGATGGTCCCCCTCCAGTGCCTCTCATCTCCCAGAGCCTTTCAGCCACCCTCTCCTTGGTCCGGGAGCGGAGGTCATACCACCGTTTTTTAATCTCTTCCACACTCCTGTGGCTCACCCCCAGGGAGTTCATTTTTTCTTGGATCTCCTGCCAGAGTTGTTTTTTAGTGGCTTCTGGCACATTGAGGGCTGCCTTTCTGAATAGTTCATCATAGTGCTGACAGCATTCGTCTGTCAGCACCTCCAGCTCCTTTTCTGAGAATTTTAGTTTTCTTTTTCTAAGAGTTTCTTCCATTGTAGCTGCTGTTCCTCCTGTTTGCAGTTCAGCAGTTTAAAATGGGTGTGGTCCTCCCTCTTCCCAGGTGTATTTGTAAACTTCCTGGCTGTGATGTCATCATCATGTGCCAGGAAGTGTTTCCAGAGTGTTCTGGAGTGGTTTCTGGAGTGTTCTGCAGCACCTGCAGTCAATTTACATGGTACTCGCAATTTGCGACACCCACTCGCTATTTGCGAGTTCGTTTTTTGCGCGGTTGCAAAAAGCGACCTCGCAAACAGCGGACTCGCTATATGCATTGCGATTCCGGGTGCGAGTTGCAAATTGTACACTGACATTGTACCTGCATTCCTATTAGCGAAACGCAATTTCGCTAAGTCGCTAATTTTTTTGTACCTACATCTGGCCCCAGGTTTTTAAAAATGCGCTGGTTTGCTATGTTTCCCCAGGTGCCGGCTGAGCTAGAGGCCAAAATCCACAGGTAGGCACTGTTTTCTGTGAAAAAATGTGATGTGTCCACGTTGTGTTTTGGGCCATTTCCTTTCATGGGCGCGAGGCCTACCCACACAAGTGAGGTACCATTTTTGTATCAGGAGACTTGGGGGAACGCTGGATGGAAGGAAATTTGTGTCTCCTCTCAGATTCCAGAACTTTCTGTCACCGAAATGTGAGGAAAATTTGTTTTTTTAGCCAGATTTTGAGGTTTGCAAAGGATTCTGGGTAACAGAACCTGGTCAGAGCCCCACAAGTCACCCCATCTTGGATTCCCCTAGGTCTCTAGTTTTAAAAAATGCACAGGTTTGGTAGGTTTCGCTAGGAGCCGGCTGAGCTAGAGGCCAAAATCTACAGGTAGGTACTTTGCAAAAAACACGTCTGTTTTCTTTCAAAAAATGGGATGTGTCCATGTTGTGTTTTGAGCCATTTCCTTTCGTGGACGCTAGGCCTACCCACACAAGTGAGGTACCATTTTTATCGGGAGACTTGGGGGAATGCTGGGTCGAAGGACATTTGTGGCTCCTCTCAGATTCCACAACTTTCTGTCACCGAAATGTGAGGAAAATGTGTTTTTTTAGCCACATTTTGAGGTCTGCAAAGGATTCTGGGTAACAGAACCTGGTCAGAGCCCCACAAGTCACCCCATCTTGGATTCCCCTAGGTCTCTAGTTTTCAAAAATGCACAGATTTGGTAGGTTTCCCTAGGTGCTGGCTGAGCTAGGGGCCAAAATCTACAGGTAGGCACTTTGCAAAAAACACCTCTGTTTTCTGTCAAAAAATTTGATGTGTCCACGTTGTGTTTTGGGCCATTTCCTTTAATGGGCGCTAGGCCTACCCACACAAGTGAGGTACCATTTTTATCAGGAGACTTGGGGGAACATAGAATAGCAAAACAAGTGTTATTGCCCCTTGTCTTTCTCTACATTTTTTCCTTCCAAATATTAGAGAGTGTGTAAAAAAGACATCTATTTGAGAAATGCCCTGTAATTCACATGCTAGTATGGGCACCCCGGAATTCAGAGATGTGCAAATAACCACTGCTCCTCAACACCTTATCTTGTGCCTATTTTGGAAATACAAAGGTTTTCTTGATAGCTATTTTTTTACTCTTTATATTTCAGCAAATGAATTGCTGTATACCCGGTATAGAATGAAAACCCACTGCAGGGTGCAGCTCATTTATTGGCTCTGGGTACCTGCAGTTCTTGATGGACCTACAAGTCCTATATATCCATATCCTTCTATAACCAGAAGAGTCCAGCAGACATAATGGTATATTGCTTTAAAAAATCTGACATTGCAGGAAAAAGTTACAGAGTAAAACGTAGAGAAAATTTTTATTTTTTTACCTCAATTTCATTTTTTTTTTTCAGTTGTTATTTTCTGTAGGAAACCCTTGTAGGATCTACACAAATTACCCCTTGCTGAATTCAGAATTTTGTCTACTTTTCAGAAATGTTTCGGTTTCTGGGATCCAGCATTGGTTTCACACTCATTTCTGTCACTGACTGGAAGGAGGCTGAAAGCACAAAAAATCATAAAAATGGGGTATGTCCCAGTAAAATGCCAAAATTGTGTTGAAAAGTTGGGTTTTCTGATTCAAGTCTGCCTGTTCCTGACATCTGGGAAGCTGGTGATTTTAGCACCGCAAACCCTTTGTTGATGCCACTTTCAGTGAAAAAACCACAAGCCTTCTTCTGCAGCCCCTTTTTCCCATTTTTTTGAAAAAAACTAAATTTTCACTGTATTTTGGCTAATTTCTTGGCCTCTTTCTGGGGAACCCACAAAGTCTGGGTACCTCTAGAATCCCTAGGATGTTGGAAAAAAAGGACGCAAATTTGGCATGGGTAGCTTATGTGAACAAAAAGTTATGAGGGCCTAAGCGGAAACTGCCCCAAATAGCCAAAAAAAGGCTTGGCACAGGAGGGGGAAAAGGCCTGGCAGCGAAAGGAAGACTCATGGATACTTGCCATAAGTTTTGTTACTCTGGTGTTGACAATCATCCTTCCAATTAATGTTTCTGAAACTTACTGTTCTCATCGCCTGCTTTCATCCCATCCCCCTCCCCCATACCAAGTTGTGACCCCTTTGACTAGAGGCTTAAGGCCAGATTTACAAGACACATGAACATCCTGGCACCAAAGACATTTTCTTTGATGGTGTTAAGGATGCCATTCCCCAGCACCATATTTACAAAGTAGCGCAATGCACCCATTTCACCACTTTGTAACCACTTGCACCACATTATGCCTGCACCAGGCATAATGTATGCAAGGGGGGCATTTCCCCACTAGGAGGCCCAGAAAAATGGTGCAATGAAATCTACAAGATTTCACTGCATAATTTTTCCGTAATTTTTAACACAGGACAGGGGTTAAAGTGATGTCCTCCCTAGTGCTTCGCTGCACTAGCGCCATAATAGCATCATAAATTATAACTCTATTGTGGAAACGACCGCCATGGTACTGGGTATTGTAAATACAGCACAACCATGTTGTTATTAGGTGGGGCAGTGGCATTGCAAGAAAAGTGGCGAATCGGGACCGATGTGTCACTTTCTTGTACATCTGGGCCTTGGGGTCCTGTGCTCTTTTCTTGTACTGCCAGGGCTCCTGTAGGACCGAGACTGACAATCCCACCATGATTTAGCTGGCAGTATGTGAATCTTGAGAAATCATCATTAATCAACTCACTTATAGCTTCCCGTGAGATTAGATCTGAACCCTATCTAAGCTGTCCCCACTGTTTTCTCCATGTCTTTAACAATGGGGTGGTAAATTTGCCCTCCAGAAGTCTGGTGGTCCCTGGCGACTTCCAGATAGGGCAAATGCTGAGTAGAATTCAAAACCACACTATCTCTTTATATTGCACCACACTATTAAACAGGGTCAAAGAACTGTGGATCAAATTTTCTTCTGATGTGATCTTATCCTGCAGGAATTGTTTAACCTTGTTTGAGTGACATAGGGGCACATTTACTAGCCCCTAGCATCACAGGAGTGTCACTTTTAGCAACGCTTCAGTGGCTTTGTGCACTGTGCCATATTTACAAGGTGGTGCTAAGCCACTTTTTGTGACTTAATGCCACCTTATAAATATGGGCCCCTCCAACGCAGTTTTCTGCAGCAGAGGGGCGTGCAATGGCTGTTGCTGTGGGCGTTCTACTGCAACACCCACTGCTTTTGACGCTGCCCCAGATTAACAAGAAATTATTAATCTGAGGCAGCACCAACAACTAATGCAACTTTTGCTTTTCTGTGTGTAAAAAGGTCATTAATGATTGCTTATGTGCAGGAAGGTGTCCCTTCCTGCACATAAACAATCATTCAGTAATGACGATTTGCTACTACAGCACACATACTAAATGCCAAATAGCCATTGTAGATTGAAACAATCATTCCCTTCAATGCAGACACCCATGCACTATGGTGCAAGGATGCGTGCATTGGTGCTGGCAGCTAAATTCAGCACCAGACCTAGGGAAAACACAGGAGTGCACCATATTTTTGTAAATATGGTACATTGCTGCATTTCAGAACTGACGCAGTGCAGCGCCGACAACTTTGGCACTGCGCCAGTTCCATGTAAATATCCCCCTTAGAAGCATTGTATCTTCTTACCACTCTCTTATCTCCCAAGGGTCCGCTGCTGTCTTCTCTGCATTGAGTGATTGAATTAGTTGACAGACATGTTTCTTATAGGCAGATTTAACTTAAGCGCAACTTTCCTTGCAACCCTTAGCATCCCCCTACCACCACCATGTGTGCACTGTACTTAAAATATGAAGCACCATGGTGCAAAGAAGGGGGCAAAAGCGGCAATAGGCATTTGGCAAAACTCCTGCAGAGTACACAGGGGCCCATTATAAATAATTGAATGCCCCCTTTTAACGCCTGCTGTAAGCATTTGTTAAATGTGCAGAAAACATGGCACAAGGAAATCTCTTTGATTTCCTTGCGCCATTTTTCAGCCCCCCCAATGGGGGAATGCCCCCCTTTGCATACATTATGCCTAGCACAGGCATAATGTGGAACAAGGGTTTACAAAGTGGCTCAATGCATGCATTATGTTACTTTGTAAATATGGTGGGAAAATTGCCACCTTAGTGCCACGTTAGTTTAAAATAAATGACACTTTGGCAGTGCTAAGGTGGCGCTAGATGCTCTTAGATATGCCCTTTAGTCTCTTAGATAATTTGGGTTCTATTCCATCCTTACCGACAATATTTAACTCTGGCATGGTGTTTCTCACCCTGCCCTTGCTTTCCACTGAAGTAATATACTCCACCTTTACCTGTACTTAAAATGCCATAGCATCCTCCTCCTCTGCCAGTCTTTGCAATAACTCCTGTTTGTGCTTATGTGTGGATTTGGCAAACTACCTCTCAGACTTTAAAACTGCTTCTTCCAGTTCCCAGACCTCCCCTCTCCTTAAATTATTCAAATGACTTCCCAGCTTGCACGGAACCCCCTGATGTATGCTTTATATTCTAGGTCATTGTTAGAAATGGGGTTTCTGGTTGGCTAGGGTTTGCTCCTAAGCCAGGCAGACCTTACCCACTCTAGTCAGGGTGAGGGATTTACACACCCAAGATAACCCCTGCTCACCCCTTTGGTAGCTTGGCACCAGCAGTCAGGCCTATCCCAGAGGCTATGTGTAAAGTGTTTGCACAACACACACAACACAGGTGACACACTATCCCCACCACAAAGGAAACAAAACACCAAGTTATATAAAAATAAACTGTATTGTACACAACATCATTAGACCAAACACAACATGTGAGTAATACCTTGCTTCCCAAGTAGTTGTCAGAACATTACACAGTACTGTTACTCTGCAGCAATCAGCAGTAGTCACATATAACATACAGGTTACTCATTATTCTGCAACATAAGCAGTAGTCAGGAAAAACATTACTACAGTAATGCACATGTTCCAAGATCCTCATAAATGCCTATACCAGGAACATTAGGAAACACATGGCAAGTAATAAACACAGATTAGCATAAGTACCCATAACAGGAACATTAGCAAGCAGATGGCACATCATCAAAAAACAGGCTTGCCTAACATTTCCACCATGCCCATAAAAGGAACATCAGAAAGGTATGTGGCAAGTCTCAAGAAACACCATGGGGCATATTTATACTCCGTTTGCGCCGAATTTGCGTCGTTTTTTTCGACGCAAATTTGACGCAGAACTAACTCCATATTTATACTTTGGCGTTAGACGCGTCTAGCGCCAAAGTTCATGGAGTTAGCGTCATTTTTTTGCGTGAACACCTTCCTTGCGTTAATGATATGCAAGGTAGGCGTTCCCGTCTTAAAAAATGACTCTGATGCATATGCGTCGTATTTATACTCCCGGGCAAAAATGACGCCCGGGAGTGGGCGGGTCTAAAAAACCCGCATTAGCACTGGATTTTAACGCCTGGGTCAGGGCAGGTGTTAAGGGACCTGTGGGCTCAGAATGAGCCCAGAGGTGCCCTCCCCTGCCCCCAGGGACACCCCCTGCCACCCTTGCCCACCCCAGGAGGACACCCAAGGATGGAGGGACCCACCCCAGGGACATTAAGGTAAGTTCAGGTAAGTTTTTTTTTTAAAAAAATGTTGTGGCATAGGGGGGCCTGATTTGTGCCCCCCTACATGCCACTATGCCCAATGACCATGCCCAGGGGACAGAAGTCCCCTGGGCAAGGCCATTGGGCAAGGGGGCATGACTCCTGTCTTTGCTAAGACAGGAGTCATTTCAATGGGGGTTGGGCATCGTAAGAAAATGGCGCAAATCGGGTTGAGGCGATTTTTTTGCCTCAGCCTGACTTGCACCATTTTTCCCCTACGCCGGCGCTGCCTGGTGTACGTCGTTTTTTTTAACGCACACCAGACAGCGCCGGCGGCTAACGCCGGCTAACGTCATTGAATAAATACGGCGCCCGCATGGCGCTTCAGAATGGCGTTAGCCGGCGCAAATTTTTTTGCCGCAAAACTGCGTTAGCGCAGTTTTGCGTCAAAAAGTATAAATATGGCCCCATATTAGGCAAGTCCCCAAAACAAACATGAGTCCATTAAAATGGTACCTGTCTTTTATGTTGTAGACACCTCCAATGCCACAAAAAAAACGCCCCCCCAGCACCCCACAGCACACCTGCACCTGATCTTGGTGCATGAGTGTGTCTCTTGCTCCGGGCTGCGGCGGTGAGACCTGGCAGCAATCTGGCCCGGTTGGTGCCCCGGGGGTGTTCTACATGCCCTGGGGGCACTGCTAGGAATGCTCTCGCTCCGGATTTCACTCCCTTGTGTCCGGGGGGCACAGCACACAGTGCCATGTCGGAGTGCTCGGTAAATATGAACGCCCGGGTCAAGGCGGTGGGTTCTCAGCAGAAACTCACTCTCAAGGTGCAATATTTGTAGGAGGAGAGGGCCTCACAAGCCACTGGAGTGCATGAAGGAAAGCACTCTCCAAACCCTTAAAGCCTAAATAAGAGGCTTCCCACACAGTGCTGTCCTCACGCTATGAATCTCAAAGGTGCAGAGGGCAGGGGCCACAGCACCCATCCTCTGGGAACACCAAGTTTGGGAACAAGGCGGCAGGGCCCAGCAGCAGGCCAGCACAAAGGGGATGCAAACAGTGGCAATTCCTCCTAGTGACTCAGCAGGTCACAGGTCAGCACAGCAGCAGCAGCCCAAGGTGCTTCCTGGTGAGTCCCTCCAGCATTATGTGTCCAGTTCCAAGTATGTTTCAGTGTCCAGAGGGTTCAAAATTGTGGGAAAAAATACCCAGTACTTATTCTCGGTTTTGCAAAGTTTTAACAAAGAGGGACTTCCAACCAGCAACAGCTGGTTCTGGGAGTGTCCCCTCTCTCCTTCAGCACAGGCTCCAGATATCATTTGGGGGTAAACTAGCCCTTTGTGAGAGGCCATGGGACAGCCTTTGCAGATGCATGTGTGCCCCGCCTCCCCTTCTCTCAGCACAGGAAGACCATTCAAAATGTGGATGCAACTCTGTGACACCTTCATCTTCCCTGTCTACAGGTTGTCCAACTGTCACAATGCCCAGACATGGATTGCAAAACACCAGAGTCATAAGCACAGAGAAATGCTCACTTTCTAGAAGAAATTGTGGTAAGAAATGCTGCTTACTGGTGTAGGTGTATTTTTGTATTACTATTACAGAAATGCCACCTGCATTTGGAAATGCTCTGCCCTGGCCTCACACAGCAGGGTTGTTTACCCCCCACTGATGTTTGGAGCCTGTGCTGGAGGAAAGCACTCCTAGAACCCTTCATTGTTAAATGTATTGTAAACTGAGTATAAGAACAGGGGAGTTTTCCCCACAATTTAGACATTCTTGGGACTCCGGAGAGTTACTTGAAACTGGACACAGGACACTGCTAAAATGTACTCCCCAGGACCCATCTTGGACTGCTGCTGCTGTGCTGACCTGTGACCTGCCTGGTCACTAGGAGGTACTGACACCATCCTCATCCCTTGTGCTGGCCTGTCGCTGGGCCTGCTAGCCCTGTGCTTCCCTTCTTTCTTGTCTCCAGGGGCAGGGTGCTTTGGCCCTGACCCCTGTACTCATCCACAGCACGAGGAGTGCTATATCTCTTCTTAATGCGCCTGAAAGAGCGCTTTTGCCTTATGCCTCTGCGCTTCTAGGCGAATTACTGTGCCAGAAATCACTGTTGCAACATGGGCGGTTGTGAGTGCCTCATGCACTTGAAAGTGCTTTTCTGATGCTGTAATCAACGCCGTGGCAAGGGCATCCATAATTAACAAAGCGCGTCTGAACGTGCTGTGTCTTGTGCCCCCGGTGCACCAGGACTATGGAGAGAGGAGCGAGCACGCTCCTACTAGTGCCCCCGGGGACCCGGTAACCTGAGGGGCACCCTTGGGGTACACGCTGGCCCCTGTTGCCAGTTAGATCACCGCCGTGGCCCAGAGGGCTCATGCTCGACTCCCAGAGGAGCAACGCTAGCTGGGAGAGGTGTCGGCCTCTCCTCCTTTTCTCTGGCAGCCACACCGAGGATGCGGACAGCTGCCTCTGGCATTTCAAAGCGCAGAAAGGGAGTTCCCTTCCCCCCGGCCACTTCCTTAGGGGCACAAATGCCCCCAGCAACCTCAAACCTTCATTTTTGGTGCCTAGAGATCATGGGTGGGAGGGAGCCTCACTGGCTGCACCGTACCACCAGGTCTCTTTCCCTTTTCCCTCTGGTGGGGTTCTCATTGTTCCTTCCCCCCACGTCGGAGGGCTAGTTGAGGCCCTGGGCGGCCCGAGAGATCGCAGGCTCCCAGGGGGCCCATTATAAATACTAGAGAGGGTGCAGGCCACCCCTTTCCCTCAGGAGCAACATGTGGCTCCCGTTTCGTGCACAGGAGCGCCGGGGGCCCCCACATTCATCTTCTTGGCACTAGGAGTGCCCTCTCATCATAAAACAGGTACTCTATAAAAGACGTATATATTTCTGATGGTCCTGGGATGGACATTATTGATTTATATGTTACCTCCCTACTTTTATGATGCTACATATGTGTGCTGATGTTCCTTTTATGGGCATGACATTCTGATATGTGCTTTATGACTTGCCATATGTTCTCTAATGTTCCTTTTATGGTATTTATGATGTGTTTATGAGAAGTACATATATTTCTTTACTGTGATTCCTGACTACTGCTTATGTTGCAGAATCCTTAGTACTTGTTTATGTGTTCTAATGTGACTACTGCTTATTCTTGAGGAGTATTAGTAACTTGTGTAACGTTCTGACACACTGCTAAGGTAGCAGGGTATTTCTGACATGTAATGTTTGGTCTAATTATGTTTTGTGCAATACAGTTTATTTTTGCATAGCTCAGTGTTGTGTTTACTTTGTGGTGTACATATTGTGTTGCGTGTGTTGCATGTGTTGTGCTAACGCTTTACACATTGTCTCTGGGTTTTGCCTGACTGCTCGTGCCAAGCTACCAAGTGGGTGAGCAGGGGTTATCTAGGGTGTGTAACTCCCTTGCCCTGACTAGAGTGGGTGGGTTCTACCTGGCTTAGGTGCATACCCTAACCAACCAAGAAACCTATTTCTAACATTCATCATTTGCCCTTATCTCTCCATGTTGAATTTATTTGCATTTCCTTGTGACCCCACAAAAGTGTAATTGGATATCTCTTATTTGTCAGTGATGAATTCCAACATATTGTTAGAGATCCCTTCTCCGGCATGCAGCCTATTTCTCTTGAAAGGAGTAGGCATGGGTGAAATAATGACTCAAATTTCATATTGTGTGAAATAGCCATAATTACGCCAAGTTTGCACCATGTTTGCAGCAAAAGTATATTACAGGAATGCACAAATAATGAGAATAACTGCGAAGATGGTTCACAGCACTTGTGTTTTGATGCTATTTTTTTGTGTGAATTGTGTTTGAAAGGGAAGCAAGAACACATTTTACCAGATTTGGATTTCACATAATTACATGCAATTTCACATATTTTTCCAAAACATTAACACAATTACGTCAAAGCAAATTATGTGAATTTCATACAACCCTCAAGGATGTCTTGGCAAGGACCCTGCAAAGTGGATGTGTAAAACATAGAAGCCCGGACTAACTAAACTTCCCTGCATCACAGCAAGGGAATTTACTCTCTCCTTGTGCTGGCACACTTGTGGAAGCCTGACACTAACATAGGCACCCTTGTGTCATGGCATAATGTTTCCTTCATTGTAGTCAAGATAGTGTTTGTGCAGGAACTGACCATAGATGTATATTCCTCTGTGTATGTGTGCTGCAGAATGCCCTCTCCAACCCAGGGTAACTGTGTTGCCTTATTTTGCATGTGAAAAGTGAAGCAAGTCCACACGAATGTCGACTTGAGTGTTACTTAAGCTCTTGTGTTGCCTCACTTCAACTTGCATGAGCAAAGGACAACACAAGTGCTTAGTAAATTTGGCCCACAGTTTTTAAAAGTTTGAGTTTCTGTGTTTACAAGAGCACTCTATCCTTCATATGCTGGATGGCAAAACAGTTATGAGTGACAGGCAAAATGAGCCTCATTTGTATCTTTAAAGCTTTTATTATGTGTATGTTGGCAGCCTCTGTTCAACCCATTCTTGGCCTTCATCCAGTACAATTACTGCCTTTCAGATATACTTGCTGTATTTGTTTGGCTAATGGTCCCAGCCTTTTAATGTATGGAATTTAGTATTAATAGCAGACAAAGTGAATGATGGATTCTGTTTCAAAAGATAAATGAGAGACAGGCAATTAAAGCCTTGATGTAACTCTAAAAGAATCTCTTTAAGCACTATCACTGGAACTTAAAAAACATATTTTAAACTAATGAATACAAAACACGGGTTAAGCATGTAATAAACATTCAGAATGATGTTGTCACTGCCAATGATTTATTACATTGCGCTGGAAAGTAGATCACTGTGTTACTAAGATGTACAAACAGGGCACCTGGCCAATAGTTTATGACTGGTCTGCTTGCTGCAGATGCTTCTTTGAACTTTGGTTGGTATACGTTCACTGGAAAAAGCAAGGTAAACAAATTATGCTAAAATACATCTTAAATTAAATCAACAGACAATGTTGAGCAAGGATATAAAGCACAGTACATTAATTAGCATTACATTGTCTAATTGATTTGTTTTTCGGTATGCTACATGAAAATGTGATGATAGTAATAATAATAACAAAAACATTAATAAGAGTAAAATATATATACTGCTGTGCTCCTATCTATCAAGTTTATCAAGTTTTCAAGCAAGCCACCTTACTGCACTGTATGAAAGGGAAAGGGCAGGAATGCACCATATTTACCATTATACAGCAAACTCCTATCCTTTTGGCTGCCTAACGCCAATGCATAGATAGATTTCCTCGTTATACCTCACCTGGGAGACGTAGCGTTTTGATGCATTTCCAGGTGTAATGGTAAATCTGAGAATGCCCAAAATATCCATGGGTAGATGCATGGGAATACCCTCACCGCTCTGCCTCAAAGTAACAAAAGGCAGTGATTTGTGCTGTCTTATGCTATTCTAGACTCATCAAGCCATGCAGTGCCATGCAAGGTGCATGGCACAAGGATGATGGAAAATCTTGATTATTCTGGCCCCTAGTTTGGAATATCTCCTAAATGTTATTTTATCTACCAAGAATTAGGTGAATACCTGTATTTTTGTGTTACAACTTTTTTGTAAAATAAATCTCTGATGGGTAGATAATGAAGGTCAGAAAAGTGTTAACATGGGCAATGTCAGACAGTAGGTTATTAATTTTGTGACCAACTCAACTTTATGAAACACAATATTTTAGTTTAGATCACACCTCGCAAAAATCCTCTGTTCAATCCCTAGTACCTGTGGCACAGGGAATCTGCTCTTTATCAGAAAAAAAGTGTGATAGATTCAAGCAGTACCAAACAAAACTAAAGCCAGAAAACATAATGAAAAAATACACAAACGGATTTAGGAAAAACAAGAACAATATAAGAAGCAAAATGCTTTAAACATCGTTAAAGAATGTATTGAGGTAACTGCTACCATTCATTTATAAATATTAATCACAGAAAAAGCAAGAAGTGGCAAAGTGCCAATTAATGTCATGGTTCACAGTCGATCTGGACCTAAGTGCAATTTCAGGCTCGCAATGATGGAGAAGTAGTCGCTTAATCTTTGTCACACGGGTCAAAAATGTTGCTTTGGTTGCGAGTTTCGACTAGTGGGATAAGGTATAATGCTGAAACCTGCAAAGGTCCTGCAAAGTGTGATACACTGTGTCAACCTCCCAGTCAATCTTCAGTTTTGTCATCATGAGTTCAGAGAGGGACACATTATGATTTCAAAGCTACACTGTATGTTTTGTTGCTGGGAATGCATTTGGTGCCTCACCCTGGTGGCAAGTCTTACATTTCGACTTGCTGTCTCATCTTAAGTCTGGTGGGTAACCTGCTGGCCTCCCAAGGGTCTTATCATAAGCAGGGCAAAAGGTTCAGGGCAGGTCAGCAGGACCATACCAGATGACCTGTGACCAACTGGTTACTCCCTGTGGATGGGGCTGGGGAAAGGAAGAAGAGGTCACAAAGGGGAATGGGGAAGTGGAAGTACAACATCATAAGGATGGGACATGCATTAATACTGGCTGCTGACTAAAAAGATTTCACCGCGGCTATTGTGTGACTCCTGCATCCATTTCCAAAGCACAACATCTTGTGCAAAAGGTAGAGAGGCGAAGTTTTACTAAGAAAATGCTATTTCAGACGTCAGAACATCGGGACCCAAATCCAAGTCATGTGCAGATATGGAACATGAATCAAATTTGCCCCCTGCAGTGTAACAGGAAGCAAGTGATGGCAGGACCAGGGCAGTACACCTGACATCACTAACAGAAAGAATTATAAAAAGATCAGTGATG
The DNA here is from genome assembly GCF_031143425.1 of Pleurodeles waltl. Taxonomy (NCBI): domain Eukaryota; kingdom Metazoa; phylum Chordata; class Amphibia; order Caudata; family Salamandridae; genus Pleurodeles; species Pleurodeles waltl. Next base: position 1,254,792,255 of record NC_090440.1, on the reverse strand, counting down.
TGTTAATTAGCAGCACAGAACCTGCAAGTGTGTGCTATCATCAGCCAGCTGCTCTGCAGTCTGATGAGATGAGAGCACCAAAGTCTTGTGAGAGCATGGAAGTCTTGCAAGAGGTTGGAACCCTGGGCTGCCATTTTGGAGTCAGGCATTACCCAATAAAGTCAATGGAGGATTGAAGGGTCAGGCAGACCCAGGAAGGTAGGAAGATTCTATTTTAAAGCAATGCAATTACATTGAAACTAAACCGGTGTCCATCTTGAAATTGAGGCACCCACAAAAGCTCTAAAAAGATGAAACACACAAAAAATATAAAAAATACACTAGAGGTGATGTTGAAACACAGGGAAAGACAAGCTGAAAGAGAGAGAGATGCCCAAAGGAGTAGAGGACATGAGCTCTCCATGCTGAAGGAGAAAAGACACCCACAGGAGCAGCGGACACAAACAAACTACTAGATGAAGTGACAGCATGCCAGGATCTTCTGGTAAAACACCGGACTTAGAGCAAACACCCAAAATATATGCAGCCTCATATCTACAAAAATCAGCTCATCTACCACTCAGCACAACATGGGACAACAATGGCAAGAATGGCTGAATGACTTTTAAGACTTGTTGAAAGGGTTAAGAAAAATGACAAAGAACAATCCCTGATAGCCTTAAAGAACTTACGGGCATATTTACATTGCCCTAGAGCCACCGGAGCATACATTTTTGTGATGATCCAGTGGTGCTGTGCACTGTGCCATATTTGCAAGGCAGCACTAAGCCACTTTTATAGCCTTGTAAATATGGCCCCTCCAATGCAGTTTTCTGTGGCAGAGGGGCATGCAATGTGTGTTGCTGTGGGTGTTCCACAGCAACACCCATTGCTTTTGACGCTGCCCCAGATTTACAATAATTTGGATCACAGAACTAACACCATTGTTGTCCCTGGTGGCTTTGGTGGCAAAGAGGAATACTGAAGGGAACATATGCCTATGTGTAGACAAGAGGCTACCCAACACAGCCATTAAGCAGAAGAGGCATCTTGGACAGCATATCAGTGACATAATCACACGTTCATGACACGCCAAGGCATACTCGGAGACAAACAGCTAAGCTTTGGCATATCATCAGCTATGGACATTTTTCAGGAAGTCATCAAGAAAGTCATTCACCCTGTGATGAACACCATAAACTACAGTGATAACATTTTGGTTTTCAAAGCCATGATAGAAGTTCACAACAAGACCCCGGATCACTTGTGTCAGGCTGTCCAAAACGCCAAGCTAGCACTTAATGAAGACAAATGTGAGTTCCAAAAACAAAAGTTATGCTTCAATAGAAATATGTTTTTAGAGGAGGGTAAGAGACCATATCCATTGAAGTTATTAGCATTGAATGAGACACCAGGAAAGGTAAGTGGTATTCAGTCCTTCCTCAGAATGGACAGCTACTGTTCTAACTACTTAAATAACTATGCCACAATAAGTCACCCAGTCTGAGAGCTAAAACAAGGCTTTGCATTGACCTTGGAGTGCAAAAGGCCTTTCAAGGAAATTAAATGCAAAGTAGAGAACATAATCAATCTGACATATTTCAACCTTGAACTGCACAGATATCACTGTGGATGCCAGCCCTGTAGGAATAGGAGTGATACTATCACATCATCAGAAAAGCAACTTCAAATTGTAGTATATGCAAGCCAAAGTCTGACTGAGATGAAAAAGGCATATTCCCAACCTAGTATACCACAATTGCTAACCTCCAAAGTTGTATTTCAGTAGTAGCCAATTGTATGGGCATTAGTTGCCTACAGTTGCACTCCTACAAATCAAAGATCTTCGTCTTTGGCAATGTATCCCCACTGGAAATACCAAGATTATGGGCAGTAGAGCTAAGGCAATCCCCAAATCCAACTTCAGTGGCAAATAATCTAGCAGTGACACTGGACACAAATCTGTCATTTATGTCATGTCATTTCAACAACAGGTACATGTGAGAAACTGAGTTGTTGGTCGGATAGGGTGTGAACCCTGGTCAGGTAACAGCCAAAAGTCCTTGCAGAATGAACCACAAAAGTCACCAAATTAACCTGTGCTTCTCCACTTGGCACAAAAAGCAGTCAGCCTATCTTACAGGCAATGTGTTCAATATTTATGCAGCACACAAACAGTAATAAAGTGAAAACATAACACAAGAGAAATCCCAGACAAAAGTAAAGAAATGTGAGTACATTTTAATAAATGTATTGGCACCAAAACATCACATTTCCAGTCCCTACAAATAGAGTTATGATTTTTTTAAAGTTTGAAGTTCCAAATAGCACCATCAATATAAAAGTGCTAACTGCTGATATTTGGTCATGCAAGACCGGTCAAAGTTGAAAGTTAAGACTCACCACATTGGAACACGGTTCGAATACATGAAGATTGGGCCCGGTCAGCTCTACCTTTGAACTTGGAAAATGTTTGAGAGAAACATATCTGAGAAGGTGAAAGGTCAGCGGGGCAAGGCTGCAGGAGTGTCATCATCACATGGCCATAAAGTAAAGCCTCAGTGTACATTTTTACCTTTGGACTTAGGGCTTAATTTGAGAAAAGTGGCGCTCTACCCAATGCAGCACCATTTTTCTTGTGCCCCCCCATACCCCCCTGATGCGACCATGTGTGCTCAGTATTTAAGATACGACACACCAATACGGCTCTCCATGGCAATAGTTAGAACAATAGTGTCAACCTTTTTTTTGCTATTCTGGTTCTTTTCTACACTAGTGTCAAAAATGTTGATGCTAGTGTAGCAAAGTGCAAGAAGGCCCATTGATTTAAATAGGTGCATCATTTTAAAGCCTGCATTGAGCAGGCGTTAAAAATGACAAAAACAAAGGAGCAGTGAATTTTTTTTAATTTTACTGTGCCATTTTAATGGCCTCCTAAAGGGGGAACACCTTTATGCCTGGCACAGGTATAATGTGGTGCATGGGGCTCCAAAGTGGGACAATGCCTGCATTGCACCACTTACTAAATATGGTATGGGAAAAGGCCGCCTTAGCATAAAAAAATGATGCTACAGCAGTGCTAAAGTGGCACAAGGGGCTCTTAAACTTAAATATGCCCCTTAGTCATTTAAATGCAAGATGAAAATCTGCAGCAGAATGAAGTAGGAGGCTGAAGCCAAGGACAATTCCACAAGGTCGGCTACCCTTTTAGCAAGGAGCTGCTGAAATTGATTTGCTGCTGGTGAGAAGACCATAGCGGGAGGTGCTGCAAAGTCAAACAGACTGGTGATTTAACTCAGGCGGATAGGCGAGTAGGCTGGTCTCGATCCACTCCCCGTTCTAACGGCATTTTCTGGGAAATTTTGTCTATGCCCTCAGTTTTTCAAAAATGGCCATTTGCACACATGTAGCACCAAACAGAAGGATCTGTGAGTGGATGGAGACCTCCTGGTGGTTCTGGACTGGGTCCAGATGAGGGATGAAGATGGTGGGAGTCTGTTATTTCCCTGTGGCTCACAACAGGAGGCCAGCAACCTAGCCCTTGTATCACTTCTGGTAATTCTGGGTACAGGTACAGATTACAGATGCAGGGCTACCTCCAAGGGTTCAAGGCAGACTCCAGGCAGCAAAACAGTCCTTCCAGGTAGAGCAGCAGTTTGGAAGAATGCACACCAGGTCACAGCAGCAGGTACCCATCTGAGATTCCTTCTGTAGGTCCCGTAGTAAACTGAACTGTGGGTCTGAGAGTCCTATTTGCTCCTAAAAGGTGGGAAAAGTTTCCGGAAAGGTTCTTTGAAGTGCATGGGCTTTACTGCCTCCACTGCCCTGGCTCCAAGCTTGCTGCATTGACAATACAGGGTTGTTAGACCTATTTGTGATGCCGCGAAGACCGGAGGCGCCTCACTTACGAGCCGTGGTCAGATCGGTGGTCTGTGTCTCGGATGCCCGACTCTGCCACGGTCCACTTTTTGGCTACAATTTCCCTTTGGGCACTGTTTACGCTGCTGTCGCTCTTTACCCTCTTAAATTGCTTACCTGTTCTTGCTGTTTTCCTTTTTTCTTTTTTTTTCTTTTCCTTGCCTTAGCCATGTTTCTTCTTCCCAAGAGTCTGTGTTCCTTTCCCTGCAAGCTTTGCTCACTACCTTTCTATAATATGGCTATTTTCCATTCACCTGAATGTGGTCTTTCCCAATCCAAGATGGTGTCTTCAATACTTCTTGCATGTCACTTCCTATTTGTCAGTATATAGGCACAGTTGGTCTTCTGTTCCTTGCATTGCAAACACTTCCTTCGTGGTTGTGCTCCTCGCTTCCATATCCTGTGATTTTGGATTCCTCCGGTTCTTTTTCTGCCAGCAGCTTGTTCCGGTTCTTTTTTGTGCTTTTATTCTTCTTTTTTCAGGAGTCCTTGATTCTGGGGTTTTTCCCATGTTGGGTTTTTTCCTCTGGGAGTCCTTCTGGAAGTTACGCCTGCTTGGTGTTTTATTATCAACAGAACCGTGGCTACTGGAAAGGGTCGCCCCCTACCTTGGTCAATCCAGAACAAGCAAGAAACCAAGTGGTGCCCAGAGACTGGCTGATTATAGTGGTAAGAATCACTCAAGTTGTGACACTATTATGAAGAGACAGGGCAATGCCTATTCAGGTGTAGATGTTGTTGTGCTCAGCTCAGACAACCCACCTTGCCAGTAGATGGCCCATTGAGGCATTGAGGAATACACAAAGTCTAACTTTACACTACACCAAGTCATATCACTCAAGACAGACTGCAGGCACAAAGGTCAGGAAAATGCCAACTTTATAAAAGTGGCACTTTCAAAATGGTATTTAAAAATTGACTTTACCATTAAAGAGGGTTTATCATTACAATTCCATTGGTACTAAACGTGACATATCTACCTCCTCTAAATTAGGAAATAATGCTTGTTAAATGTAGTAAGGAATCACCAATTTTGTCCTAGGAGGGGTAGGCCTCACAGTAGTGAAAAACGAATTTGGAAGATTATCACTACCAGGACATGTAAAACCTAAAATGACATGTCCAACCTATTGCCTACACAGTGCCCTGCCTATGGGCTACATAGGGCTTACCTCAGAGGTGACATATGTAATAAAGGGGGGGGATGTTACAGGTTGGCAAAGGGGTTTAAATGTCAAATTGACATGGCAGTGGGACATTGCATTCAGGCTGCAATGAAAGGCCTGGGACAAGTTTTAAAGGGCTACCCGGGTGAGTGGCACAATCAGTGCTGGAGGTCCACTGCTAGCATTTAATTTATAGGCCCCCGTTATGTGGTATACCACTCTACAAGGGACTTACAAGTAAAATAAATATGTCAATAGGTATATGTCAATCAAACCATGCGTAGGGGAGTCAGCACACACACACTGTAGCAGTGTTTAGCAGTTTTAAAGAGCACAGAGTGGTCATACCAACAAGGCAAAAATTCAGCAACAACGGGGGACAAGTAAACAAATATTTTGGGGGAAGACAACCCTAAGGCTGACAAGTCTAACAATATAGATGAGCATAGCAGTCTGTTTTGCCCTATTGAAGTCATTAGGAAAGACATTAATAGTTTTCATGCAGAATGCTGTTGTATATGCTTTAATTACATCCAGGCTAGACTATGCCAATGTACTACATCTGCAAGTAGATAAACAGGTTCCTAAGAATACAGAATTCCACAGCTATACTGGTTATAAACATTCCTACAAGACAGTCAGTACACAAGGTGAGAGCAGATGAGAGGTCTTTTGACTTTTTGGCAGCCACTCATTGGAATTCCCTGCCCGAGCATGCTTGAAGCATAGCCTCCAAAACATTTTTTAAATCAAATTTAAATACCTGTCTACTTAGAGAAGTGTAGAGATTGTTTCCAGGAGAATGCAGTTGTTTTCATTTTAGTTTATCTGTCTGCCTTTGTGACCAGATGCTTCTTTGTGAAGCAGGTGTTTGGCCTTTAAAAATGTATTTTCTTCCAAAAATTCATTCAAAATGAGAGCTTTGCAATGATAAGAGCATCTGAACATTTTCAAATCTTCATATATGGCCACAATTCACAATAGTAACAAACCATCAAGAACTTCTGACCATCATTGGGAACCCCTGAGCAAACCCCCTCTCAAATTAAACATTTGAGACTGTGCCTTCAAGAATACACATGCACCATCATCTATTAACCAGGGAAGGCACAAAATGTGTCCACATATGTATCAAGGTACTACATCACCTCAGCTAACTGAAGGCCATCACCAGCTGAAGAATATCTCGACTTTGTGATAGATCAAGCAAGATCATCTGCTGTGCCACTCTTCACCATCACAGGTCCCACCAAAGAAGATGCCACCCTTTGGTTGACATGTTTGGCTTTCTGCAGTATGGGAGATGCATCCTTGTCATCATGGACAAATGCTCCAGATTTCTGACTGCTCAGCAAGTGATGTTGACTAGCGATGAAGTTAACACCCCAGTACTATATGAAGTTTTTGTGGCACATGGGATGCGTGAGTGCGTCAAGACTAACAATGGGCCACTGTTCAGTGGGTGTGACTTAACAGTATCTGCAGCACATCTAAACTTCATACACCACAGGATCACCTCACTGTGGCCCCAGACAATAAGGAAGATGAAGTGGTTCAAAGACATTCTAAAAACAACTGTTCAACAAGTTGAAGATGCCAGATGTGAACTGCAGTTAGCGCTAAATGAGGTGTTGAGGGCATATCAGGATTTGTTTCATAGCATTACTAGTACATGCCCAGCATCCTTCCTGCTAGGGTTAGAAGTATGCACGAGGATCCCCATCTGGAAGTTCCTGACTGTCTAATCGAGGCAAGCAAAACAACAAGAAGAACTGGATAACAACAGTAAGCAGTAAGAGGACAAGTTAAAGTGATATACTGATGTAAATTGGAGGCCTCAAGAGTCCGATTTAAATGAAGGAGACTTGTCAAACAAGATGAAAAGAAAAAAAACAGACATCCAGTATGCCAGCAAACCCATTCAAATAACTGCCAGGAAAGGGATCATGGCCACAGCCAGGGCAAATGATATGCCCCAGAGAAAATAGTGCCAGGTCAACAGGAAGGAAGCAACATCTCAGAGGAAAGGGCCTAGAGCGACTGACCTTGCACAAGAATGACAGTTTCTGACCATGTTTCGCTAAAACGGCCACAGAGAATTCCCAAGAAACCAGCAAGACTCATTGAAGAACTGTAAGACACTGTTTTCCGGAAGACAATAGGGACAGAGGTGGAATGGAAGGCTTTAATAGGGGGTGTAGTATCAAGAGTAGAATAATAGGTCAGGGCAGGTCACAGCGAACCTGTCAGTTACCCAGTGACCAAATAGTCACTAGTAGGTGGGGCTGGAGAAAGGAAGAGAAGGTCACAAAAAGAAATGGGGCAGTGGAATCACGACGTCGTAAAGATGTGGACATGCTTTAATACTGGCTTGTGACTAAAGACATTTCACCTCGCCATTGTGTGGCTCTTTCTTTCACTTTCAAACACATCACCAGGTTTTCAGAGGGTCTCATGATGGAAGTCCACCTGCTTAGCTGTGATTTCAGATCTTCGTTGTTCCAGTCCTACATGAGATACTCCAAACCCACTTATCATTTGCCAAGTGGTTACATTATTTGATGGGACATTTTGTCAACTTATGTTTTTTCTGCTAGAACAGGCTCCAAAGCAGAATTGTGTTCTCGCAGAACAATATTACAGTGGCCAGAAGCAGAGAAAAATATCTCCCACAATGTGGGGGCCATTGTGTCATTTGTGTACCTGGGGGCCACCATGTCTCACATGATGGACAAAGGTGGAGACCCTAAATAGGTTGGGACTACTATCACTGTGAACTGATGGCCCAATGGCAGATGAAACATAAGGTCAAAGGTGTACGACAGCTGAGAAACCTGTTTCTATAATGCCAGAAACACTTTGGTCCCACACCTCAAAAAGGGGTGGTGAACCTGAGTTTTTTGGGGGAAAAGTGCATTCTGTCTGTTATAGTGGATGCACAGTTCTGTCAGACTCTTAATCATCCCCTTGCTCCACAGCAGGGAGCCATTCTTGGCTGTATCTGATGAGAGCTTAGCATGGTCTGACACGTCTTTACACTGGTCTCACACATACTGGATGTGGCCATCATCTGTGGCATCAAGACTTCAGACTAAAAAGTAAGGGGCATATTTAAGAAAAGTGGTGCTGCAAAGAGTGCAGCACACTTTTCTTTCACCTATTAGCACTCCCCTACGATACCATGTGTGCTCCATATTTAAAACATAGCACACCATGGCGGTACTTACGGGACTAGACTCTGAATTTTTTACGCTAGTCCGGCACTTTGCTGTATTACTGTAAACGATTCTGGCGCTAATGCTGCAAAGCACCCAGAAGCCCACTGTAAGCAATGGAAGCCTCCTTCTAATTCCTGCTCTGAGCAGGTGTTAAAAGTGCTAAAAAAATGGTGCAAGGAAATCTCTTAGATTTCCTTGCGCCATTTTTTGTCCCCCCCTAATGGGGGAATGCCCCCTTTGCATACATTATGCCTGGCTCAGGCATTATGTAGTGCAAAGGGTAACAAAATGGCGCAATGCATGCATTGCGCCACTTTGTAAATGTTGCGCAGCATTTTTGGTCTTCAAATGCCACATTAGTGTTAACAAATGACACTAAGGGCTCTTAAATATGCCTCTAAGTCTCTAAATTTAATACACCTTTGCAATCACTCAAAATGTATACCTGTTTGAGTGGCCATCCCATACCAATCCAGGTACTGATGGAAGGTCATGCTATTCAGGTTTAACACATTATTTACAACCGAAGATCAAACGTCCGCACCTCAACAACATCACCCGAAATGCTTATCTTGATGTCCTTTATCACAAAATTTCCTGAACATCTTTTGGGTTGTCCCCCTAAAACTTAAAACGAATTAAAACCAGCAAGCAGTGCATTTAAAATCTGGTCAGAATTAAATTATTCAGGATGAAATTAGAATGAAGGTGGAGAAAGTGACAACCAACAAAAATGTTTGTTTTGGATTATTTTATATTAGTACAGAAAGTAAAGTAAACACAGTTTGTAGTTGAAATCAATAAAACAGGACATCAATTGCAGGAACTAATAAAATATCCAGAGAAAAAACAAAGCATGTGTTATTAAAGGTGGCTGCTGTCTTTCTGGACGAACATTGCAAACATTTATTCACACTGATATATCACAATTATATCAAAGCATTTGGTGACACCGCTGGTTTCACCAAATAAACCACTTACAATACACATCTTATTCTCATCCTTTACTTTAGTGAGACTCGAAAGTACACATAGCTGCTGGTAAACTAAAGCCTTCAATATCTATTTGAGCCATATCCATCGTCTACTTTGTATAGTTTAGTCCACAGGTAACATTAATCATAAATTCCTTATTGAAACAAGAAGTGTACGCAAAAATTATTTGGTTCACAAAGAAAAGTAGAGTAAACAAGTAAAACAGAATTGTGGTTTCTGTAAATTTGTAAAAGATCAATACATTTACAAAGACTGAGGGCCCAATTCACGAAGGTACTCATGTGTAGTACAGTTATGAGTATGGAGTCTCCACACAGCGCCCAGCAGAGTATGCACTCTACACTTGTAACTTTACTACCCTCAAGTACCTTCAGAAATCGGGCTCTCTGTGAAATTACGCACTTAGGGCCATATTTATCAAAGGTTTGCATAGACCTTGTGTCATGCAAGGTAATACAAACCCTTAAGTGATATTTATAATGCAATGCAAAGCTGCCTTGTGTGGCTTAGTAAATCTAGAGTAATGCAAGGCTGTGCATTGCCTTGTGTTATGCAAGTTGATGAAAGGGCAGCACAAGCCCTTAAGTGAGATTTACTATGCCACACAGAGCCAATTTGCATGGCTATGCATGGTTTAGTAAATCTAAAGTAATGCAGGCAGCGCAATCCGCTGCCTTATGTTACTCTGCCCTGGAAAGGCTTTCCATGGGTGGAGTGTGGGTGGTGGGTGAGCAACGCAAGGCAGAAAAAATCGCTGTCTTGTGTTACTCTGCGGCAGGAAGGCATTCAATGGGTAGAGTGTGGGTGTTTCCACACATCCACACGTTTGTTGATGCATTCCCAGATTTAATAATAGTAGTAAACATGGGAATGCGTCAAAAAGGTACACCTTCCCAAGGGAGGGAAATGAGGGGAATATGTTTTTTCTCCTTGTTTTTCCCTCTTTCTACATATACTGCATTCTTCAATATATATAGAAAGAAGAAAAAATCTCTGAGAATTGTTTTTACGCATAATAGTGTCACTTATTGCACAAAAACTATTGTGGCTGCAACGCAGGCTTCCTTAGCACTGAGTCAGCGGAGAGGGAGAGCAGGAATGTTCCAGTTCTTTGAAGATGTGGTTCATTCCTTCCCTCTCCATTTGATGCACAGCAGCACAGCAAGTCGTCTTACTGCATTGTGTTGCACCAAATATTAGTACATCTGCCTCTTAGTGCTTAGTCATTTTCTGCATGGATACCATTAGACAACAATTATACATTTACCAAAGGAGGTACATTTCCAAAACCTCAATTAACTTGATACAAAACAATATTGGGATCATTAATGTTAGAAATGGAAGTGGCAAAGCAGCAAATGGCGAATATCAATCAATCAATCAAACAGTGCTTGTAAAGTGCATTTTATAACCCATGAGGTTATTTAGGTGCTGGACTAAGAGATTTAGTTGAAAAGCCAGGTCTTGAGTTTCTTCCGGAAATCTGCCAGTGAGAGTGATGTTCGGATGTGAAGTGGGAGGGAGTTCCTGGACATAGTGGCAGTGGATGCGAGGAGTCTGTGCAAATGCAAGGTAGGCAGAGTGTAGGTTTCTGGATAGTTGGTAGAAGTTCAGGTGGGGGTTCAAGTATGCCGGACTTTAGTCATAGAGGGCTTTGTAGGCATGGATGAGTAGCTTGAACTGTCATCTCTTCTGGATGGGGAATCAGTGGAGGTTTTTCAGGTAATACGTGATGTGGGTCCTCTTGGGCAGGTTAAGGATCAGTCTGGCTGCTGCATTCTGCATCAACTGCAGCCTTCTTGTGATTTCGCTGGTGGTGCCTGCATAGAGTGTGTTGCCATAGTCAAGATGATTGGTGATGATGGCCTGAGTCACTGTTTTTCTGGTGCTGATGTGGAGCCTTTTGAAGATTCAGCGAATCATGCGGAGAGTGTGGAAGTAGGCTGAGGTTCTGTGTGTGGTTATTCGGTGTGGGCCTGGGTGCAAGTTACGATGGCCACCAGGTGTCATTCCAGGGGGAGTTGGGGCTGCCGAAAATCAGCACTCCCGCTTTGTTGATGTTGAGCTTCAGGCAGTTGTCCTTCATCCAAGAGGAGATGTTTTCCTTGCAGTTGTGGAAGATGGACTTGGTGGTGGGGTCAGCTGACAGCAAGAGGACAAGTTTGGTGTCGTTGGCGTAGGACATAATGTTGATGTTGTGGGTTCTGGCGATGTCTGCTAGTGGCGTCAAGCAGATGGTAATATATGAAAAAACATGTTCTGTGCTCAAGTGATTTATACAATATAGTAGTAAAAAATTTGGATAATACAATAGGGCCAAAGGCCAAAATTCTTGAAGTGCATTTAGGAGTTTGCTAATTACAAAACAGACAGAGCAAATCAGATTTAGTTTATGTGAGAAAAAGTCAAAAGCATTCTCACCCATAGAAATGTAAGGGTCCTCATCAGGTCTGGAATTTATTAAGAAGATTGAAGTAGGAGACCAGAGGAAGTGCCATAATTATGAGTTGAACACGAGGAATGGCTGTGCAGGTGAGATTGCAGATCAATGGGGGGTTAGCTCTAGACATGTGTATCGTAATCTGGAGTGATCACCCACACTTTTTACACCCTGGAATCAGTGTTAGGCTGTGGCGGATTTGGACTTGCAACTGAGATGGGTCCTTATGGGAAGCTTTGAATTTCATTGAAGTCTGAGAGCCTGATGGTGTCAAGAGCAATGAACCCCCAGAGGTGCCAGGCAGCCGAACGGGGGCCACTAAAGGGGAGTCAGTGGTGGAACCCCTGGGTGTAAGCAAAACACCAGAGGGCTACCTTCTCATGTCCCGGTGCCATTCTACATTATTCGCACCTGACCCAAGTGGAGGGTGTGTGCCCAGGCTTTGCTGGCCCTGTGATTAGTAGTCTGTCTGCAGCTCTGGCCTCAGCTGGAGTGGGGGCAGTATTAATTCCTCTCACTTCAGGTGATGCCTATGGCCCTTTGGATATTCTAGACTCTCCTAGGCACTAGGCAGAGAAAATCATATTCAATGGGACATCTGCTCTGGTGGGTCGTTCCCTCACTCTACCAGTGCAGTTCTTGGGGAGTGCCAGCTCACAGATAGGAACTACAATGAGGGCTGCAAACAAGGTGAGAGGCATCCTTGAGGCCCAGAGACTGCACTCAGGGCTGCACCTCAGGTAAGAGTGTTGAATGTAAAGGACAGACCTGTGAGTGGGGACACTAAGGCTGGCCTTATATCTTCAACTCTTCCAGGTATCCGCCACCTATTCTGAGAAGGCAGAGGGGGCAAGGGCCCATTCCCAGACAATTCTGCAGTGTGCATCTCCTGCCATCTGGTGTTGAGACATCCGCATTTTGTCCTGGACTTGTTGCCACACCAACACATACCAGCCAAGGAAGCACACACCAATGACTAGATAAACAATGCCTTATCATAACCTTATTTTCAAATTCACTGGAGACTCACTCTCCTGCTTAAAGACAGCATCCTCCGGTCTGCTACCAATCATACATTTCCCACATGGTTGATATGGTAGCATAGGGGCATGCTGGTAGTAGTAATGCCATCTAAAATATTAGAGTCAGGGGGTCCTTGATCTGTTGTTCTGATGATGGCTGCTGGATGCTGTAGTAGTTGATGTGGGCCTGTTGAAAAAAGACCACAAGCAACTGGTGGGAAGAGTGGGCGAATCATAGACAGCTATTGAAGCACATCAGACCTAGAAAAATCAAATTCAGGATCTCACAGAGAGTGTGATTTCGTGAAGGTCAGGCAAACAAGGTGGAGAGGCACCCTAGACATAGACATATTTATGTGATTTGAGTAACTTTGAGCCTCAAAGGCCTCAAAGGCCAGGACGTAGAGGAATTTCTAGAAGTGTAGAGAAAAACCTTGTACAAGCATTCAAGTTCTCTTTCTTTTTCTTCATAAAAAGTGGCCATTGGGTGCCTGCATACCAGCCCCCTCCTGGGGGCCTCCAAGGTATTTATTTGCCACATTACTTCTCTTGAGGGACTGCAATGAGATATTCTGAATGGCAAGACAAATAGAAAGTCTCAAACTGGTCAACCATCAGCTCTTCAATTGCCTGGAATACATGCTGGCTGTACAGCATCAGCCCAGCTCCGTTTTAGGATTGAGGAGAAAACTTAGAGTATTAGAACTGAAGTAATCCTTATTTTTCCAAGATGAGCCTAATATCCTATGATGACAGTCACAATTTTTCTTGCCTGAACCCGAAATGGCCAGGGATGGGTTGGAGGGCCAGTGGTCCCCACTCAGGCTGACAGACATGTAAGTGGGACATCCCACAACCTATTTACAAGTGCAGATGACCCAGAGTGAGATCTGTTGTGACTGTGCAGGCCAAGGATAGCAAACGTTCTGTGTTGAAAGCTATGACCTCCCTCTGAATCTCCTCAGTGATACTGAAGTCCTGATTATCTGAAGCAAAGGGTTATGCCTCACCTCTCTTAACACCTTTAGGAGACGTAGGCACTGCACTAGCAGTGACCCCCCCTCCCAGACTTCGGAGGGTCTCACTTAATGAGCTGTTACCTTTGCCTCTCTTTCCTCAAGTACAATTAATGAACTGTTGCTGCCTGTTTAGACACACTTGTTCGCCACCTACCCCCCTTGGGGACCTCAAAAGATTGTTTTAGGTAGGATGCAATAGCCCACTAGAATGCAGGAGATAGCCCCACTTCTTTCATACCTGCATACTCCCCCCTCAGCCTTTATTGTACACATACATCAATTTATAATCTAGCAGATCCAGTCTAGCAATCTTAATATCAGTGTACCCCCCCTAAGCAGGCTCTAATCAGTTAACCTGTCCAACATGTATGCACTCCTACAGAGCGCCTAGGTTATTTATTCTTTTTGAGCAGTTGTCCGTTGCCTCCCGCTCTTTGTATTATTGGTTCATGCGCCTTGTTTTGAAAATGTTTGGTTGACTGCATGAGAGACTGAGGCCCATATTTATGGGCTTTTGGTGCAGGGCAGAACAGCAATCACCTACTTCGCTGCCCTGTGTCAAAGGGAAAGGGCAGGAATGCACCCTTGTTAAGCAATAAGGCACATTCCTGTCCTTACCCACTGCACTGGTGCCATTTGGAGTCCCAGAGCTTTGAGATAGAGGACTGAGCACAAATAAACATTTTGGGAGGGCTACACCTTTAACACTCTTGCTCACTTGTTTGTTATATAGGAGAGCCAATTCATGTTTTTAAAGTTTTTAAAGTAAAGTTTATTAAATAGGGAAAAGGCAAACAACAAACAGTAGGTTCACAATATAAGAACAATGCACTGAATACATTTGCATAGTAATGAAATAGTACAAGAAAATATTTGCAATTATATGTAGAAAATAAGGATAAGGGGGAGGAGAAAAAACAAGACAGAAATAGCAAAAATAGTGACACTTCTCATGTAATAAAACTGGCATAATTTTAACTAGTGGTAGAATTACAAAAATCATAAAGTACATGTTATCAGAGAAATTGCTATTAAAATGGAAGTTCAAATAAGAAAGATAATAAATTCAAGTAGGTTTAGGTACTTCCTCAGCTAAGGGATGATGTATAAAGTTTTTAAATCAGAGGAATCTAGAAAAATAGTTATTGGAGACCAAAGAGCATTTCGCTTGATAGTTAAAGTCATAGGGACAGTATGTAACCCTATGTGGTCTATGATTATAGGAAGCACCACACCACCATGTGTCAAAGGAAATATGTACATCATTCTTCCAATTTTTAGTAATCTATTGAAATGCTATAGCAATTAACAAGTCGACACCTTGTATATGAAAAGCACAACAATGCAAATCATCAGAAATGCTACCTAAAAATAAATTAGTAAAGGAGAATGGAATATGTGTGTGAAAAATAGAGTTAATTTGTGTCCATACTTGCAACCAAAATGAATAGGTGGTGGGACACTCAAATAAAATATGTTTAATATCAGAAACTGATGCAGAATGGGACCAAAAAGATGATGGAGTGGCATTGCTGAACTTCTGTAAAGAGGCAGGAGTAATTAGAAGATGATTATAACAAAAAAAAGTGTTTGAGTTGGTTGGCAGCATGTGATGAGATGAATGGGGACGGAAGTGCGGAGATCTGCTTCCCATTGTAATTCTAGGGTTGAGTTTTGTTGATCAACAGAGGGAAAGGTAAGGTGGGTATATATATGAGAAGCAGAAGGGGTAATTAGCAGTAATGTTGGTATAGGTGAGATGCAAAGAGGGGAAGTTGGTAATGAATGAAGTGAAAGGTATGTGGTAGAAACAGAAGCGATCAGTGACTGAAATTTGTGTTGATAAGGTTGAGGGAATTGAAAGATGGACAGAGCTGGTGAAAAAGACATAGATGAGTAGTTTGGTATCAATTGACAGGTCCGCAATAGAACTTTATCTCTCCAGCCTTTCCAAAAAATAGCTTTATTAATCATTTTTGTGAGTTTATTATACGAGATCTAGAGATGACAGACAAGAAATTTAAAATGGGCGTAATCATCTGCAAACATTTTTAAAAATAGGAAGAGACATGGAATAAAGGCACTGAGTAAAAGATAAAAATTCTGCAAAGGAGAAAGGTTGAATAAAAGATAACACCAATTCTGTCCATAAGAGAGGTTGAATTGTGGGTGAGCAATCTTGAAAAATTAGTGATTGTTTGTAGCAAAGTATTCTCTTTCAAGCATGGTTACCCCCATTTTTAGCCTATTTGTCAGTGTATTTGACTGTGTCTACTAGGATATTGTTAATCAGGAAACCAGTAGTTATGGTCTCTCCCTTAAATTATGCTTATAGGATACTGGTAAACCAGTATTTCACCCACAATTGACATATTGCTGCCCCCTTATAAGTCCCTAGTATATATGGTACCCAGGTACCCAGGGCACTGGGCTTCCAGGTGATCACTATGACCTGTAGCATTTATTTTGCCACCCATAGGGGGCCCATGCAAAGGCATCTACAGGACTGCCATTGCAGCCTGTGTGAAAAGGTGCATTCACCCATTCACTGCCATTCACTCTGCATCAGGTCCCTTATAAGTCACCCCTATTGCAGGCCTTCCAGCCCTGAAGCCAGGGTGCAGAGTACCTCTGTGTGAGGGCACACCTGCACTAGCTATGTTGCCACCACGACCTCCAGGACCATTTTCCCAGACTTTGTGAGTGCAGGGATGCCATTGTACGTGTGCACTGGACATAGGTCACCACCTATGTGCAGCTTCACAATGGTATCTCCGAATATGGACATGTTTGGTATCAAACATGGTGGAATCATACCCCAAGTCTTTTTCAAGCATCGGTTGTATAATTCCATGCACTCTGGGGGCTCCTAAGAGGACCCCCAGTACTGCCATTATAGACATCTGAGATTTTCCAGGCAGCCCACGCTGCTGCCACCTCTCAGACAGGTTCTGCCCACCTGTTGCTCAAGCAACTCAATCCCAGGAAGGAAGAACAAAGCATTTCCTTTGGGAGGGGGGTGTTACACCGTCTCCCTTTGGAAATAGGTGTTACAGACATGGGAGGGGTCACCTCCCAGAGCCTATCGAAATGCTTTGAAGGGCATAGATGGTTCCCTCCTTGCATAATCCAGTCTACACCAGTTCAGGGACCCCCTGTTCCTGCTGTGGTGTGAAACTGGACAAAGGAAAGGGGAGTGAACACTCCCCTGTCCATCACCACCCCAGGGGTGGTGCTCAGAGCTCCTTCAGAGGTTCCCTGGGTTTTGCCATCTTGGGTGGCAGGGAACTCTGGGAGCATCTGAGTGGCCAGTGCCAGCAGGTGACGTTGAGCCCTCTCCTGATAGGAGCTTACCTGTATAGCTGACCAATCCCCCTTTCAGGGCTATTTAGGGTCTCTCTCTTGGGTGGCTGTTTAGATTCAGATTGCAAGACTCCAGCGGGAATTCTCTGCATCCTTTACTTCACATTCTTACCAAAACATCTGCATCTGAACCCTCAAGTAACTCTACAACTGCAGCAAAGAAGCAAAGACGACTTCTGCAACATTGTATCTTCAGCTCCTGCCAGCAACTGTTTCCCAGTCGTGCATCCTCAGAGGACAGTCAGTCTTCAGCCTGCACCAGAAGAACAAAGGAATCTCCCTTGAAGTGAAGGAGTCACTTCCCTGCTTCAGCAGTCACCCTTCTGCAGCGATGACCTGTGGCTTGGATCTCCTCTCCTGATGAAGTGCATGGATCCAACATCACAGGTGGTAGACTGAAGTGGTCCTGATGGTCTTGACATCCAACTCTCCAACTTTGGTGGAATTAAGAGCTTGCCTCCCCACGCGAGACAGTACCCCTGTGCACCACATATTTGCAGTTGCCAAGGCTTGTTGGCATTCTTCCACAGGGTTCTTCATGCACCATGCAGCTCCAGCCCCCAGTACCCTATCCTGCAATGCACAGCTCGCTGAGTGGTTCTCCGGTGGCGTGGGATCCCTTTGTGTAGTGCCGCTGAGGCCTCTTTTTGCACCTTCTTTGTCCCCATGTTGTGTGACTCCTGTGTGTGCTGCCTGGTCCTCTGAGGGCTCTCTGAGATCCCTCTCTGACTCCCCCTCCTGAGTAGAGTCCATTAGGTCTCTCCTTGTCCCGGGCAGTGCCATTTTCAGCTAACTGCGAGCTTTGTATGTGCCAAGGCCTGTTGGCTGAATCCAGAGAGACAAACCAGACTGAAATCATCCATCCAGCGTGGGACATCATCTGCACCAACCAGGAACCCACATAAGTCTTCTTGGGTGCAGTACTGACTGTTGTTCTTCATCGGTGGTTCTTCTTTTGCACCTTTATCTGGGTTAGCAGGGGCTCCTGTTCTCCCTGGGCTCTTCAGTGCCTCTTGGATTTGGTCCCTTTTTCAACAGGTCTTCAGGTCCATGAATCCATTGTTGGTGTCTTGCAGTCGCTTGTGGTTCTTGCATAATCTTCTTTTTCGTGTTCTTGTGTGTTCTAGGAAAATTACTGTGATTTACTCCTGCTTTCCTGGGCTCTGGGGTGGGTTCTATTACTTACCTTTGGTGTTTTCTAACACTCCCAGCGCCCCTCTACACATTACACTTGCCTAGGTGGCAAACCGACTTTCGCTTTCTACTTTCTTAGAATATGGTTTGTGTTCCCCCGGGCCCATTTCTAACTATTGTGATTTTCACTATTTGCACTGTTTTCTAATTGTTTTTACAGCTATTTCTGCATAGTAGTGTATATAATGTGTATATTACTTACCCCCTAAGGGAGTATAGTCTCTGTGGTATTTGTGGCATTTTTGTCACCAAAATAAAGAGTATTTTCTTTCATGTGTGTGAGTACTGTATGACTACAGTGGTATTGCATGAGCTTTGCATGTCTCCTAGTTAGGCATTGGCTGTGCATCCACACTACCCCTAGAGAGCCTGGCTATTAGACACTGACTACATTTCATTAATAAGGGATAACTGGACCTGGTATAATGTGTAAGTACCTTTGGTATCCACTATAAACCAGGCAAGCCTCCTACATTGTTTTAAAAGAAAAAGAAAGCATGTTGATAAGAATGAAAATAAGAACAATTAATTCCCCCTTGCTGCTCATTCCTTTGTAGTTTTGACAAAGACATACAAAAGCTTTTTATTATTCCATAAAAATGCAATAAGGATAGAATAAACATTTGTAATAGTAGAGTGGGAAAGTTAATTGGGATTGCAGACAAAAGAATGATGGGAATTAACATCATCTTAATAGAGTCTAACCTACCCCACCAGGAGAAAAATAGAAGGTTCCATAGTGAAATTTGTTTAAATAAAGTAAACATTAAAGAAGTAAAGTTAAGTGGAATAGGGCCTGATTATGACTTTGGCGGATGGGATACTCTGCCACAAACATGACAGGTATCCCATCTGCTGTATTACAAGTTCCATTATATCCTATGGAACTTGTAAAACAGAAGGCAGGTTATCTGTCACATTTGTGGCAGAGTATTCCATCCGTCAAGGTTGTAATGAGTGCAGCGCCACTTTCCCTGTGCCCCTTAGCACCCCTCCTACTGCCACCATGTGTGCGCCATATTTAAAATACGGCGCACCATGGCGCAGGGTAAGGGGCAATAGTGTCATTTTTCATGACGCTATTTATGTACTTTGCAGGAGTAGTGCCAAAATATTGGTGTTACTCCTGCAGAATATATAGGGCACCATTCTAAAGAATGGAAGCCCCCATTTAACACCTGCTCTTGAGCAGGAGTTAATAGTGCCATAAAAATGGCACAAGGAAATCTCATAGATTTCTTTACGACACTGTTTCGGCCCCCCTAGAGGAGGAACGCCCCCTTTGCCTGCATTATGCCTGGCGCATACATTGCACCACCCTGTAAAAAAGGCACGGGGATTTCATTGGGCCACATTAACGTAAAAAATAATTACATTAATGTGGCGCAAGGTGGCGCTAGGGCATTATAAATATGCCCCTTTTTTATAGAATTAGTGAACCAAAGGCACAAGTATTTGAATTTTAGCGGGCTCCACAGAAACCCTGAAGAGATGAAATTGAGGGGCATATTTATACTCTGTTTCAGCCGGATTTGCGTCATTTTTGTTTATGCAAATCCGGCTCAAACTTAACTCCATATTTATATTTTGACGTTAGACCTGTCTAGCATCAAAATATTGGAGTTAACGTCATTTTCTTACCATGGAAACCTACTTTGTGTTAATGAGATGCAAAGTAGGCGTTCCCGGGCCAAAAATGACTCTAAAGGCCAGATGTACAGAGCATTTTTCAAGTCGCAAAGTGGCTAATTCTCAGAATTGGCCCCTTTGTGACTTGAAAAATGCTTTTTGGGATGTACTAAGCCCAAACTGCGATTCGGTAATTTGTTACCGAATCGCAGTTTGGGTTTTGCGATTCGGTATTAGGACGGTGCGTGTCAAAGGCGTCTCTTCCTAATACCAAATCTAAATGGTGTGTATTATTGTTTTGTGACCGCAAATGCAATCGCAGTCAGCACCGGTTTCAAACTAGTGCTAACCCATTCACAAACGGGAAGGAATTCCCATGAGACCCCCTTCCCCTTTGTGAATGGCATCGAAAATATTTTTTCAGAGCAGGCAATGGCCCTACGGACCCCTGCCTGCTCTGAAAAAATGAAAATAAAACTTTTCATTTTTAATTTTGAAATGCATCTTGTTTTCCTTTAAGGAAAACGGGCTGCATTTAAAAAATAAAACTGCTTTATTTAAAAGCATTCACAGACATAATGGTCTCCTGTCTCCAGCAGGCCACCATCCCTGTGAGGGCGGCCATTCCAGATGGGGTCGCAAATTGTGACCTACCTCATGAATATTCATGAACATTTATGAGGTAGGTCATTTGCAACCCCATTGGGAATTGCAAACAGTGTAAAGTACACTGTTGTACATCTGGTTTTGTGACTCGCAGTTTGCGAGTCGCAAAACTAGATCTTTGTACATGTGTCCCTAAGGCCATTGCGCCTTATTTATCCTCCCGTGCAAAGATCACCCACGGTAGGAGGAGGGCTTAAATAATGGTAAAAAGCCTGTTTAGTGCCAATATTTAAAGCCTGGGTCATGGCAGGCGTTAGGGGACCTGTGGTCTCATTTCCATGGTTGGAGACCATGGGACCAGTCCACAGGTGCCCTTCCCTGCCACCAGGGACACCGCCAGCCATCCCCACCCACACCTGGAGGACACCCAAGGATGGGGAGACCCATCCAAGGTAAATCCAGGTAAGTTTTTCTTTTTTTTCCAAAGTGCTGTGGGGGTGCCTAACTTGCTGAGTGAAATGAAATTCTTAGCAGAGAGAGAAATACAAAAGAAAATAATGCATTGAAAGAGAAGGCACAACATGGACAATACAAAATGTAGAAACGGGAAGAGATAGGAGAGATTATGAAAGTAGAAAGAAAGAAAAAGAGATGCAGATAAAGAAAAGAAAACATGGAAAGAATAAAAGAAGTAAGGGTGCTGACAAATAAGACAAAAGACATACGAAATGCCAAGACAAAAAAATCAGGTATGGTGGGACCACAAAAGGGAAGATGACAACAATTGAGTTCCAGAGGTATGGTGGGACCACAAAAGGGAAGATGACACCAATTGAGTTCCAGAAGAAGCTGGTGGGAAGACATCCGGACCACAGATATGGGTATAAAAAGAGGAGAGGTTGATGGACATGACAGAACAATTAACAGGACTTAAAGCATCAGGTTACATAGTAGATTAACCAACGTGTTACAACATGAGATAATACAGGATAATATAAAAACTACAACATGAAACATAAAAAGAATGTTATATAAAGCCTTCATGTGAAAGTGTATTTATAAATGTCCATTGTTTCCATTTTACAATTACCAGTACATTTCTTCATTCATTGTCATTTTGTCATTGTAAGTTACCGTGGATGGAAAAGACCAAGGGGCATATTTATACTCTGTTTGCACCGGATTAGCGTATTTTGTTTTACGTAAATGTGGTGCAAACTTAACTCCATATTTATATTTTGATGCTAGACGCATCTAGCTTCAAAATATTGGAGATTGCATCATTTTTTGGATGAGTGAGCCTACCTTACGTCAATGAGATGCAAGGTAGGCGTTCCCATCCAGAAAATTGCACTATCCCATTAGCGTCATATTTATCCTCCCCATGTAAAAATGACGCACGGGTGGGATGCGGCCCCAAATAATGGCACTAAGCTTGCTTAGCTCCATTATTTAACACCTGGGTCAGACCAGGCATTAGGGGATCTGTGAAACACCATGGAATGTCCCCAAGCGCCCACCCCAAGACCCAGAAACACCATAGGGACACCAGAGGATGGGGGACCCCATCCAAGGTAAGTAGGGTAACTATTTTTTTTATATGCCATTGAAGGGGCACCCTGCATGGCACTGGGAGCAATGACCATGGACACTGGTCCCCTGTGCTGGCGATTGGGGTGGTGGGCATGACTCCTGTCTTTTCTGAGAAAGGAGTCATGTTTTAGGATGGTTGTGCCCCTGTAAATGACACAAGGGTGGTTAGCAGCATTGTTTTTGCCACTAACCAGCCTTGTGCCATTTCCAGACACACAACCTCCTATTCCGATAAAGCCACCCCACATGGCTAGCCTACTTTTTTTTTTATGTTAGCCCCAGCTAAGCGACGGCTTGCACCATTCCTTTATTTTTCTGCCCAGCTGGTTCTCAGGAATGTTGCAAGCCGGCTGTGAACCTTTTGGTGCAAAACTGCAATGGCGCAATTTTGCACCAAAAAGTTTAAATATGCCCCCAAATCTGGCTCCACGGGAACGTAAAGCAGGACACATGTCTAGAAATTATTTCCGTCTGTCTGCTGTAGCTTTAGCCAGATCC
Source organism: Pleurodeles waltl (assembly GCF_031143425.1). Taxonomy (NCBI): domain Eukaryota; kingdom Metazoa; phylum Chordata; class Amphibia; order Caudata; family Salamandridae; genus Pleurodeles; species Pleurodeles waltl. Next base: position 1,254,769,614 of record NC_090440.1, on the reverse strand, counting down.
TGATCAAAATATAATGGGTATCCTGACCAAGTAATGCTTCCTTTGGTTTTCACTGCCTTGATAACTGTGAGGAGATCCTGATAGTCCAGAAAATATGATGACGACCCCAGGTTTTTATGATGTGGAGGCATGTTGAGATCAATGACCAACCCTATGAGCGCATGTTGAGATCGATGACCAACCCTATGAGCACATTGTATGTTAAGCTTAATGGATTTAGACATGTCTAAAATTTTTGGGAGAAAAGTTGGAAAAAGAAAAGATGTTGAAAACCCTCTGTCTCCTCCACGGGCCATAAATGTGATGATTGTTACGCCTATTGCAATTGTCTAAATCTTCAGTAACTTTCTTAAGATACATCACTTCCACTTTGAGGTGTGTAACATCTTGAGCAGTGTCTTGAATAGAAAGCATCTGCTGTTCTATGTTTGTGACTCTATTTTCCATCAGAGATCATTTGTCATCCAGCTGCTGAAATTTTGCATTAGTTTCCTCCTTAGCTTCCTAGTATTTCAAAGAGCAGATCTCATCTAGAATAAGCTCCATAGAGATAGAGAAATAGGTTTAACAAGTGATGGAGGATCTGTTTTTAGCCTTTTGTTTGCTGTTAACGGAGCTGTAATTGGTATTTTAGAAGTTTGCTAAAAATAAATTGTAGAAATGTAGGGGAGGAGGACAGATGGGAATCCTGAGATACCATATCAGTATGTTCCATATTGGATTCCAATAGCGAAGTCATTTTTAATATCCACTGTATAGTGAGAGTGTGCCATGCCAGGGGTGTGTAATTTTAAATTCCTAGTTTTACTCAAACATAAATATGTGCTAAAATAAAGGGAATTTGAACAGGGAATTATCTCCAAATAAACATTAGTTAATATGTTGTCAAAACAGTCTCACACGGCAGACTAGTGCAGTGCTTCAGGAAATTGAAAAGCTGACTTAAAGAGATAAATTGTTGAAAATGAAACTTTCCATGAGGCGCACAGAACAGCAAAAAGAGCTATGAGGGATGCAGGGTTGAAATATTATGACATTAGTACTGGAGTAATGTGTATACAGTCTAAAATGCCTCATATGAGGAGATGAGATGGTGGGGAGAGCTGGAGCGTTGGTCCAGAAAACAGTGATCCCACTGAAGATGATAAAGAAACCATTAATCTGTGTCTTGTAAATGGGGTCGTGTTCTCGAGGTATTCCGCTTCATGTTGAACTTCAAAGCAGCAGTCTGGTGATGATATTGGAGGTATGTAATGAAAAATACCTTGTGCCTGCACTGAGCTCCGTTAACATGCCGCCATCTTCAATAACTGCCAAGTCACACCCCCAGAAATCCAATTTATGAGAGATCAGATTCTCCTTTATGCCCTTCGATCATCACGGACTATCACTATGATGGAGTCTAAAATGCATACACTTCTTTAATGTTTCTGTACTCTGGAGAGGGTCAGCAGAAATGTCATTGGCTTATATAAAGAGGTTCAACAACACTTACATCACTGAACCTCTCTGAAACAAATGGGAAGTCAAGATTGGAAGGGTGATCCATTAAAAGGAATGGGTCAAAACAATAGTATTCCTTCATAAAGTATCTTATAACGTCAAACTTAAACTTGAACAATTTCATATTTCACACAAGGAATATTTATCTCCAGCTGCAGAAAAAACAAAATTTTCCCACAAGTCACTGTTAAATGCATATACTGTACTGCAGAACCTGTGATGTTACTGCACCTGCTCTGGTCCTGCCTCTCTTTGAGACCACAATAAACAAATATGGGACCAGATTTACAAGGCCCTGTTGCCACCGGAGTATCACTTTTTGCGATGCTACGGTGGTGCTAGCCACTGCTCCATATTTACATGGAGGTGTAATGCCACTTTTTGTGGCTTTACGTCTCCTTGTAACTATGGGCCCCTTTGACACATTTTTCTGCATAAGCGGGGCATGTAATGGATGTTGCAGTGGGTGTTCCATTGCAACACCCATGGCTTTGATTCTGCTCCAAATTTATGAGAAATCGTAAATCTGTGGCACCGCCAAAAGCTAGTGCCACCTCAGTGGTGGCGTTAGCATGGAAAAACAATGAGGAATGCTTTTATTCCTCTAGTTTTTTGCTTTTTCAATGTGTTCTGCATTCTGCAGCACAGATAGAAACATCAAAATGCCATGGATGATTGTTTATGTATAGGAAGGTGTTCCTACCTGCACATAAACAATCATTCAAAAATGATACTTTGGTACTTCTATGTGTGCACCATTCTGCAGCACACATAGAAGTGCCAAATCACCATTGTAGATTGTTTATGTGCAGGAAGGAAGACTGTCCTGCACATAAACAATCACCCTCTTCAGTGCAGACACACTTGCACTCTGATGCAAGGATATTTGTGTTGGCACAGGCAGCCTAAATTAGTGCCTGTGCAGGGGGAAACACAGGGCTGCACCGTACTCTCATGAATACGGTGCAGCCCTGTGTTTCAAAACTGGTGCAACGTTGCGCTGCTGATTTTGGCGCATCACCACACTGCACCGGTTTCTTGTAAATCTGGCCTACAGTATAATGCCTAGCCTTTATCACTGTGGGTAAGTCTGTACTAACTCTAAAAAGGCTTGAACTAAACAACGGCCAAGTTAGCATGACTAGGCCTTAGCCAACTTGCATTGACTGCCATTTTTAAACTGCATGCAAAAGATGTCTCATCCTGTGGTGTCTGCAATGATATATGTGAGCTCTGTTCAGGAAGCAGTACTCATGATGATTCTTTATTTTCTAACTTCTCAAGGTTTCCTGCCAACATACTGTGAATGCCATTCATTAGCTGACAAACCATTGTATGTCTGTGTTACATAGGTTGCCAGCTCATTTCCTTAATTAGTTTTAAGTAAGTAAGTGAAATCTTTATTCAGATATTGTAATATCCACAAAAGAAACACCAATAAAAACATACAGGTAAATCACAAATACCATACATAAGTATGGTTTTTCTATATGTGCTGCATTCTGCAGCACACATAGAAAGAGCAAAACCAGCATGAATGATTGTTTATGTGCAAGAAGGTGTTCCTTCTTGCACTTAATGAATCATTAAATAATGACGATTTGGTACTTGTACGTTTCCTGCATTCTACAGCACAGATAGGAGTGACGGTTTGCGATTGTACATTTTCTTATGTGCAGGAAGGGACACCTTCCGGCACATAAACAATCCTTCCTTTCAATGCAGACAACCTTGCACTATGGTGCAAAGATCCCTGTGTTGACGCTGGCAGCTTAATTTAGTACCAGTGCTAGGGGAAACACAGGGATGCACCATATTTTTTAAATGTGGTGCATCCCTGCATTTCAGAACTGACACATCACAGGGCGGTTAATTTTGGCTCAGCACCGCACTGCACCAGTTCATTGCAATTATGTCCCCATGTATGCCTTTGGCTGAAAGTAAGAATATCCTACGGACATTGGATATTTCAGGAATCAAGACTATAATGGACCTTCTGAAAACAGAGTTCTCACAAATAAAATATGAACTCTCCCTATTGAACAATAGATTACGGGATCTTCAGGAGGCTATTACTCTACACTATACGACCACATGTTAATCAAAGATCTTCCAGGATTTCAGCACCCATTAGGAAAAATCTGTCCATTTAACTAGTACATAAGCTAGATGGGACACCCATTTAAGCACACAAGATAAGTTACCAATTTCCAGTCGTGTTGATTTCAACACACTTCCTAGAACAAGTGGGCGAAGGATCCCTGTCCTAAGAGATAGTCTGAACTCGTAAAATTACAAGAGTAAATCAATTCCTGCTGCACAGGTATGAAAATGTAACGAGGCATACGTTTGACTCAAGTTGTACAAAATATAACCCTTCCAACATACAAAGGAGGGGTGATACTTTCTCTTTCCATAATAAGTAGAGGCTGATTTCCAGATGATCTCTGTTTATGTTGGAAAAACCAAGTTATGAGCGCCTGGATTTGAAATCATGGTTGATCTTGATAGAGGAGTTGTCATTACTTGAAGAATCAAAAAAAGGATAGAGGGAGAGCAAGGATGCAAGTATAAATAAAAGAAAAACATAGGATACGTTCCAACCATTAGTGTTATCCTTTAATACAAAAATACATAATTTCAGCCTATTCCTGTAGGACAAATGAACAATTATGATTTTATTTAGCTCACAGTAGGTGGTTAGAATTTAGTAGTTGGGCTTCCAGCAATGGAAGCAAGGTCCATGCCACTAACACGCTCTAATATCCAATTTAAATTCAACCTGGATCCCATCAAAGTAGTCTATGTAGATCCAACTGGTACAGGATCTGGCCCTGTGGATAGCCACAATTGAAATTGTCTTTCAGGCTCCCCTGCTCTTATGAGCAATACAGCAAAATGATTCAAGTTTCCCTTGCCCGGGAAGGAGGATGACAGAGTTGCCCTACCATCTACACACTTTTCTTTTAAAGATGCTGCCAACCTTGCCACCTCGCCACCTCCCTTTAAAACTCAGACACTTAACACTGTAATACAGGAGGTAAATTGTTTATTCGATTTGCAGTTGCTGTCATGGAACATTGCAAGGCTGCATTAGAAGCTGTTTGATCCAGTCTGGGTCATTTTTATTAGTCAATATGACATTATACTCCTCCAGGAAACTTGGGACCGATTTAAGAAATGTGGTGCTACACCCAGTGCAGCACCACTTTTCTTGCACCCCTTAGCGCCCCCTACCGCCACCATGTGAGCACCATATTTAAAATACTCGTACGATGGTGCAGGGTAGGGGGCAATAGCATGAACATTTTTTATGCTATTGATGTAATGCGCCAATCACGCAGAGTAAATAGTGGCCCATTGATAACAATGGTATGACCCCTTTTAACACTCTGTGCAGGCATTTAAAATAGCAGCAAAGAATAATGCAGTGGAATCTTCTTGGTTCCACTGCACCATTTTTGCAGTCTCCCTAAAGGGAGAACGCCCTCATGCATACATTACACCTGATGCAAGCATAATGTGGAGCAAGGGGTTATAAAGTGGAGCAATGCATGCATTGTGCCGCTTTGTAAATATAGTGCAGCGAATTTGGCCTCATTGGGCCACATTAACATCTTAAAAAATTACATTAATGTGACGCAAGGAGGCACTAGGCACTCTTAAATCTGGGCCTTAATCTACAACATTCCTTATCATTGAAGCGCATTCCTCAAAAGCTGGCCGTCCATCTGTGGGTGCTTTGATCTGCATACTGATATCTTTAAATTTGAATATCAAACAACATTTAGAATCGCTCAGTTTGCTCAAACATTGAGTCTCCCACAATAGTCAAGGTAGATGATCATTTGTCAAATAAGTCTTTGCATTCTCCAATAATTATTGTTGGGGATGTTAAT